>NC_142095.1:36973767-37276798 GCF_054644295.1 Miniopterus natalensis
AACCCCTCTGGACGAGGTGATGGCCTGAGTCAGGGATAGGGCTGCCAGGGAGGCGTGCCCCACTCCTTGCTCTGTCATCAGCGTCACACACCCAGAAGCTGCCGACCATGGTGCTTGCTCTTTCCACCGGCACCCAGAAATGTCCTTGTGGGCACTCACTATAAACTGATCTAACTGGCCTTCTGGTGGGTTCAGACCCACAGTCCCATGTCTAAAATATTGGTGCTGGATGTGCTTTGGCATCCAGAGGTTCTGGATTTTAGAAAGGTGACACGTCATATACATTGTGGGGTATGAAATGCTGCCAACACTGCCCAGGGCAGCGCCCTGTAATCAGACAGTGATGAGTATGGACACTAAGTGGGATAAAGAGTACGTGCAGACGGTCTCACGTTAGTTCAGGCCGGGGTGTGCTATCAAAGGGGTTTTCATCAAACTTCAAAAAGTGTTTTGGTTTTCAGAGTTTTGGGCTTTGGAATTGCTCATGAGAGAACATGGATCTGTATCAGTCAATGTTACCGTTGAGTGAATGAGTCCCAGCCCTTTCTTGACGATTTTAATGGGCAGAAGCTCTGAGTGGGACAGAGAATGGGGGGAGGAATCAGAGAGGGAGGAATGTCACAGTCCGCCCAGGCGAGGGCTGTGCCACTGGGTCACTACATGTAGGTGGAAGAGTGGCCAGAAACAGCCTTGCCGAGGTGGGACGGAGGTGCCTGGTGCAGCCCAGCCCTTCTTTGGATTCTCCTCTCCTCTATGGCACCTGCCGAGCTGTCAGTGCTTGTTAACATTTCATCGATGCCTGCAGTACATCAGGGCCTTCCTGAAGCGTTCAGCCATAGCCAAGTTTACAATGTAAAATTCCTGGAGATTAATATTTATCTAAATTAAGTTAATTTAGGGATGATAAAGCTCACTTAGACATGTGTTTTGAAGAGATTAGAGTTGAATTCCCCAGACAAGAAGCCAGGGAAGCCTATCCTGGAAAATTGATTTGCCATCATTCCTGCTGATCTTTCAGCAGGACGTAAGTTCACTGTGGGAAGGGCTTCTCAACATCTTTTTTCAGGATCATCTACAGGGGTTGGAGGGGCAGAAACAGGCAAATCTCACATCACATTGGGAAGGTGTCCACTGAGACCCCCAACAGGTTAATTCCTTTGTGACTCTTTCCAGCCAGTACCCTACCCCCATCCATCACCTCAGAGGCACCCAGACAAATTGGCTTTGGTCTAGTCATTTACAATAGGAAGAAGGGGAGGAAAGGCAATTCCATGGAAGGAACAGCGTGCAGAGGCATGGGCATCTGAGACAGGTAAGGAACCTGTGACACAGGTAAGGGACTCCAGTTCTCTAGCATCGATCTCTGGGGCTGAGGGTATGTCCTCTCTGTTGGATGAAAATTTGACATTGGCGAGGCTAGGAGCAAGGTCACCAAGAGATGGGAAATCAAGCAACTTTACTTTCATCCTATAAGTCAAAGGGGGCATGAGGGGGTTTCAGGCAGGGTATTGGTCCAGGTACTTAAGGACGTGGCTGCATAGCTTCGTTGTTTAGAGCGTCGTCCTAATATGCCAAAGTTGTGGGGTCAATCCTTAGTCGGGGCACATACAAGAAGCAACCAATTCTCCCTCCACCCCCGCCCCTAGGCAACTGCTAATCTGCTTCCTGTTTCTATAGATTTACCTATTCTGGAATGGTCACATAAATGGAATCATACCAGACGTGGTCATTTGTGACTGGCTTCTTTCACTTAGCACAATGTCTTCACGGTTCAGCCATGCTGTAGCATGTATTAGTACTCTCTTTTTATTGCTGAATAATATTCCATTGTATGGATATGCCAAATTTTGTTTACCCATTCATCAGTTGATGGATGTTTGGGTTGTTTCCACTTTTTGGCTAGTATGCATAATGCTGCCATGAACATTCATGTACAAACCAATTTATGATTTTAAATGGGAATTTCTACCACATGGGGTTTGTTGCAAGAATAAAATGAAAAGATGCCTGTAAGGCATCAAATACAGAGCTTGGTACCAACAAGTGCAAAATAAATGGTGATTCCATATGATGGGAATGATGATGACGGGAGTCTCTTTTAGGAGCCGGCCATGACTGTTGATGGCTCCCAAACATTTCTTTCTTCCCTTTTGCCCTATTGTACGGCGCCATTTCCACCTTTCCTTTTTCAGTTTCTCCTTCTTTTCTTTTGTATTTCTTTCTTTTCCCTCCCCAACTCATATCAGAACATTATCAGTGATTCCCTGGTATGTTGCTTAGCGCCTGGGAGTCTGAGGACAGGGCCACAGCCTTTATTATTCTTTGGGAACTAACATGATTAAACCTTGGGAGCAAGTAGGGTGATGTACAGGAAATTATTGTGGGGGAAAGTCTGTAAGTATTTTTGTGGACTTTCAAGGCTCCATTTAGGTGGCAAGACCTAATATAAGGTTTTTAGGCATAATTATTCAAGCCTTACAGCTTATTTTTTAATATGCAAATGCTCATTTAGAGATTTTTACCCTTCAATCAAAGGAGTGCTTCCATGCTCTCTGTACTGCTATGCAAGATAATTAAAGCATTCTTCTTAAAAGTAAATAAATTATCAGTTCAAAGAAAATAGAAATTAGCTATGGAGACAACTTGCGTTTTAAAGTTCAAGTGTTTAAACCATTTTGAAGGCAAAGTTTTATTTTATTGGTAGGAAATTATTAAATTTATTCCTCTGTAAAATACAGTAGTTTGTCCTTTTATGTGAAGAGAGACAAATAACTAATTCAAGAATATTGCTTGACATCAAGCAATTGATCAAATAGTTCAGCGAAGACAGTTTTATGCTTGGTGTTGGTGTTGGATGGTGTCTGCATTTGAAAATCCCTTTTGTATTAATTTAGTATGTCATTGATGTCTCTCTTTGATTCACACACAGGAAGAGATGATTTTTTTCTGTAGGGAGGACCTCAAAAGCAGAGCTGAATTGATACTGCAGGAGAAATGCAATAAGATTCATTAGGCCCCCTTTTTTTTAAAGCCTGCTATGTGGGTGCACTTTCTTTGGACTAAATTAATAGTTTACTTGCTTTTGAAGTGTGAAAGGGAAAAACAGTAACTTGAAAGAAGCTTTAACTCCTAGAGAAGATGGCCTGTCTTTGGGAGTTCTTAGTTTCCTCTTGACTGGTTTTGTGAACTGCTTCTTTTTAGTCTTCTCCAGGAACAACACTAGAATGCAGATTTGTTTTTAAGTTAAGTTTTTATTTTCATGTTTAAAAAAGTAAACTTGGGTGAGTAACCACTTTCTGGGCCTGTTTTTGTGCAAAAATTAAGGGAGTACAGATAATAAAAGCATGACAGAAAGACAGTTACATACAGTAATATAATATTTCAAAAGAACTAAAAATATTAAGGAAATGATAAATGACATAAAAGAATATCATTTGTCAGAATTAGAAAAACTTACCAATGAGATGACAGAATTAAAGAAAGAAGTAGAAATAAAGGGAAAAAATCATTTTAGAATAGAAGACCCCATTAGAAGGAACAGTAGAACAAACAGACATAATAGAAGGTAAAAAGAAATATAACTTAAAAATCAGAAAGAAATGTAGAAAGAAGTAAAAAGGAGTTGAGAGAAGTGACAAATACGAACGATAAGAGAAGTCTGGAATATGGATCATAGAAGCCCCTGGAGAGGAAGAAGACCAAAGAAAGGGAACAGGACAAGTGCTAAAGCTGAAAGTCAAGAAAACTTCCCTGAAATATTTCCTGAAATGTTTTGAGCTGGAGATTGGAAGAGCACACCGTGTACCTAAGTGTTGACCCAGAACAGCCAACACCAGGGCATTTTCTAGAATAATTGCTGGGCTTTACAGACAGGAAAAGATTTCCTTGAGCACTTAAGGCACAAATAGCTTGTGACTTATGAAAAAAAGTAAATCACATTATTATCAGACTTTTGACAGCAAAGATTTATGACAGAAAATGGAATAATAGTCGCATTGGGCCTGAGCGGGAGAACAGCAGGGAGAGCCCTGGAGGAGAGACCGACGGGGGTGCTGGGTCCCGCACCCCATCCTCTAGCAATGGGGTTTGCTTTCTGCTTGCTTTGTACTGAAGCACCCATGATGGAGTTGCCGAAAAGAGAAAACTTGTTTCAGGTGAGCCCAGGCTGCCTGGAAATCTGGTCGCCAACGAGCGGGCCCCAAGGACCATACCGAAGCTGGGTTTCAAACCGAGATACTGGATTCTCCTAGTTCAGATAAAGAGCTCTGAGTGTGTAACAACGAAACTGCATAATTCGCATTAACATCGCGCAACTTGAAGACACGACAGTGAAGGAACACACATGGGCTTGTGGCACATGGCAATGTGTACACAGAAAAAGGAAATCTGTAATTCTTTAGAGACAGGGAGGCATTCTTCCTCACCAAAGTGGGTACATTCTGCCCAGATATCAAGTTTGAAAATCTCCAAGAGACTGTGTCACTGGGGTCCCATTATAGCTCTTCGCGCTATAGCAATGTTTACCACGGCCATGACTGACTCTGTGTGGTGGTATTGGCCCTTACATACAACTGGAGGAAGCATGGATTTCATATTGATAAACTGGACTGTCGTGATTCTTTATAATGACTTCAGTGCCCAGATTATGGTCTTGAAGTATTATGTTCCAATGAAAGAAACTAGGGCTTCTTGGAGAAACGGCTGATTCTAGTTCTGGAGTAGGAAATGCACAAAATGAACTGGAACATTGTGACCTATCACATAGCAGGGAGGCTGTCAAAGGTTACTAGAGCTGTGGACACAAGGCTCAGGAGTCATCTTGAGGAGGCTCCCTGATATCAAGTTTGAAGGTGAAACAATCTGAGCCTTAATGAGGATAATATTTAAAATGTTTAAATCCATGACTTTGTAATATCTAAAATGAAAACTAATTGATTACCTTCTGAGGATGACAGATAATGAATTCGCTATTATGAAAATTGTGTGAATAAAAACAAAGAATCTACTCTTTTTTTTTGCATTTGGTATGTTGATTTTTTTTAAATTGTTCAAAATATTACAGATGTCCCTTTTTCTTCCATTGACCCCTTCCACTCTTACAGTTCTCTCTTTTGATGTAAGATTTACATAAAGTAAAACACAAATCTGAAGTGTACATTCACTGAGGTTTGATAAATGCATCGCCCATGTAACTGAAATCCCTATCTAGATATACATTATCATCACCCTGAAAAGTCCCTCACGTTCCTTCCATGGTGATTCTGGGGGTTGGCGGGGAGGGGAGGGGTAGTGGTGGAAGAGTTCATAGAGGGGCTAAATGGTGATGGAAAGAAAATTTTAAAAAATCTGAACGTATTTTTCTCAATCAAATTCAAGAATGAAATTGATTTCCTTTAGAGTAAAATGAAAAAAAAAAGTGCATGCTTTACTCCCTCTCTCACTCCCCTGACGTTGCCAATTTTTGTAGATATACCCCAGGAATCTCACTCTGGATTATTGTAATAGTAGCACTGAGAGGCAGTGTAGAATGGTGGTTAAGAGTCTGGAGCCCAACTACCGGGGTTTGAATCCCAGCTGTCCCTTACCAACAGTGTGACATTCCTTACTCCATCCATCTGTCTCAGTTTCCTCCTTTGAAAGATGGAAAGAATACCTTCATCCAAAATCAAGGATGGCTGTGAGGATTAAGTGAGGTGATATGTGTAAAGCCCTTACAATAGTGCCTGACACATAGTAAACAAGATATAAGTGCTTGCTTTTATTGTCATTAAATTACCATTTTACATTGTGTATTATTTCTTTCAAGAACTATTTTGACAATTGCCTTCAGGTTTAACGTTACACTGACATAAATTATATTAAGAACAATTGTTCAGACATAACTAGATCTGAGGGTCGATTGGAGGCATCGGGTAACTTAATTATGGGTCGTCCATGTAATCTGGAACCATTTGTTCCTGTGTCTTCCAGAGACCATCCATCTAGTATAGATCCCAGGTGGCCTGGAGGAAGCCAGGTACCCGCCTTCTCTATAGCTTCCTCTTCTAGGAGATGTGAGGAATACCATAGACTCAGGTAGGAGATTCATGAGACTCCTCGCAGGATCTGCTTGGTTATAAATTAGGTTATTCATGTGAAAACCTGTGGAAGTCTCTGGGAAATCAATACTCTACAAATGCCTGATTGCTGCTGTTTATCATTCTCCAAGTGAGTCCGTCCTTGTCACCTGGGCATCCAAACTGTAGCAGCTGGGTCAGCCTGCAGATCGCCCGTTACTGGTGTCTGCTTCCTCCTCCCGTGAGTCATCCTCCAAGGCCACCCCCAGCTCCACCCCACCTCCCAGCCGTTTCTCCTGCGCGGCATGGTCAGCGGCCATTGCCACAGCCCCAGCCCACCCGCGACTTTCCTAGGGGCTGGATCTACCTTTGCCCCGTGAGACAGCAGGAAGACTCCTTCCATTTCTTCTGCAGCTATGGAATTTAGTGCAGTCACTGGGAACTCTGTTTGATTTTTACCTTCTGTATGTTTACTGCCAGAATGTGCAGCAGATACCTTCTTCCATCACGATGGATTTTTTCATAATGTTAAAATAACTTGTCTTCTGTCTTTTGAGGTGTCTTAATTTCCCCTTTCTCTTACACAAGAGAATCTACCTTTAAAGTAAAAACAACAACATCAAAGCTGTCAATATTTATTATCTTATTAATAAGTCAAATTTTAACTTTTATTTTATATTTCATATATTCTCTGCATATAGGATAAAGAACTATCAAAATCATGTTAAAAATTTCAAAGACTCAGTAGAATCTTATACATACTTTACATTAAAATTTAAAAATGTCTAATATATGAAAATATGAATTCATAGTACTTGTTGCAAACTGAAGGAAACAAGCCTTAAGAAGGGGCTTAAGAACACAGCTATGCTGTTCCTCAATCTACAAAAGATCAAGTGTGTCATGTCTGCAGAAAGGTTACACTTTCCCCCACTTTCTGCTGTTTCTCTCCCAATAGTCTTCCCTTTGTCTCTACGGTGTTCCTTATTGCTGTCTATACCCGTGAGACACTCCAGGTTATATACACACGGATGGCCACACGTGTAAGAGGAAAGCGGCTAGATTGCCAGTTACGCCTCTCCCACTTGCATGAGCTAACACACCGCAGACGTGATTCTTGCAGCCAAGAGTATCTTATCCTTAGAGATGTTCAGAAAACTAACCTTACCCCGTATCTCCTATCTGTCCTGTGAATTTCTGAGGGCTTCTGTTCTCGTGGTCACCTCTAAGGTCCAAGTTCCTTTGAGCTCCAGCTTTCACCCAGATCTCACCTCCCATCAGATGCTCTTCTCTATGTCCTAATGCTCGTCTAGACCTGGACCGAGGTGCCAGGCACAAAAGGCATTGTGCATCACAGATTAAGAATGACAAGGAAAACAATTTTTAAAGTAGTGATCAGAGACTCCTGTCACTCAGCAGCACTTCTCTACGGGTGTCCCCTTCCCTCCACCACATTGCTCTGCTCCCCTCTCTTCCACTTCTCTTTTTTCCCTTCTCTGCCCAATCTCACCACCAAGTTTTTCTTTATCTCTTGGGTAGAAGAGTTTAGCTATCTCTTGGTTTCCCAGTTTTCCTTCAAATCATGACAGGTCTCACTTTGGGGCACCTACGTCAATTGTATTGCTACACAAAAGTCCGTGGTTTTGGAGAGAATTGTGCCACTTCCTTTGGGTCAGAAGAGATTACAGTCAGAAGTATTTTTAGATAGTAGTGTTTATTTTTCCCCCTTTACCACTTAGCACAGCAACCAGAAGTTCACTATGACCGAGTTGGAATTTTGCTAGCAATGGATCTCATCTTAGTTGATCTTTTTAATTCTAAAGTGAAGCACCGCAGAGGCCTGTGGTTCTACTTTATGGCAATCAGAATCGACAGTCTGAAAACACTGGATTGACTTCATGGATTTATTGCTTTTATTACACACAGTGTGTCTGTGTAGGTATTTCTGCATATAACCTAATCACTTCTTTATATAATTGAATGGTAGTATCTTGATGCGATAGTATGAATTTATTAAACTTGATTTGGGCTGCTGGTTATGGAACAAGATGGGGTAGGTGCAGTTTTTCCTGATTCTTCCTCTAAATACAACTAAATACACTTGGAATTATTGAACAGACCATTATAAAAGGAGTCTGAAGACTAGAAAAAAGCCGCGGACTGGTAGGAAACCTTTAGGACGTGATGAACGACAACATGGTAAGTTCCCTGGGTTTTCTTTTTATCTCCTACACATCCTGGAGAGGCCAAACTCCAGAGAGGCCTGCAATTTGGAACCACTAACAGGCATAGACAAAAGAACCCAAGAAAAGCCTGTTCCCTCTGGCCAAAGGATCAGGAGACTGGAAGCCCAACAAAGACCCAGTGGGGAGCTATAGCCCCTGCTTTACACCCTAGACCAGTAGGCAATCCAGTCTGTTGGCAACATGGCAACAGCTCCCAGACACTGCTCTACAACCAGGGCACTGGTGGGCAGTCTGATCCGAACACAGCGACAGGGGCAGTAATGCCCCGTGTCTCTCTGTCCTCTGCTTAGTAGCCTAAGGAGACTCAAACCCAGTGGTTTCTGCTCCAACCCCTTCCCCCAGAAGACCACCCAGTGAGAGCAGGCGGCTGGGGAACTGCCTTCTGCTCTGCAGATGGCACCGGCAGGCCTGAGCAGGAACCCGGCAGCACCAGAAGTATGAAGCTCACCAGAACGGCACGGCAAGGGCTCTCAAAACTACACTGTCCCTGGAACTGACGCCTACCAAGCAGGCCAGAACTTACAGGATAAACCTAAACAGAGCGACAGTCAGCAGAAAGAGGTTTTACAAGAGTTTGGAGTAGGATCAGGAGTCTCCTAACATTATAACCAAAGTGCCCAGGGATAAAAGAAATCACTCCTTATACCAAGAACCAGGAAAACCACAATGTGAATGAGAAAAGACAATTAACTGATGCCAGTACGGAGATGAGTCAGGTGTTGGAATCTATGGCCAGGATTTTGAAACAACCATCCTAAGATTGTTTCAACGGTCAATTAGAAATTCTCTTGAAACAAGTAAAAAAAAAAAAGAAAATGTCAGCAAAGAAAGAAAAGTTATAATAAAGAACCAAATGGAAATTATAGAATTGAAAAACCTCATAATCGAAATAATTCACTGAATAGACTCAGTAGTTAAGATAACCAAGGATAGAATCAGTGAACTTGAAGACAGAGCAATAGCGTTTACTCAGCCTGAACAACAGAAAGAAAACAGACTGAAGTGAGCGGGGCCTCAGAAATCTCTCGCGGGACGCTGACAAAAGAGCTCACATTTGTATCATCAGAGTTCCAGAAGGAGAGGAGGAACTCAGTGGTGCTGAAAGAGTATTTGATGAAAAAATGGCTGAAAACTTCCTAAATTTGGTGAAAGATTCCAACTTACATATTCATGAAGCGAATGAGTCCTAAAGAGTATAAACAAATCTATACCAACTTCTGAAATCTACCAACTTTAAAAAAATTATTAAAGTATAACTGACATACACTATATTAGCTTCAGGTGTGCAACATAGTAATTTGACATCTATAATCCTCATGCTGTGATCACCACATTAGGTCTAGTAACCACCTGTCACCATACAAAGTTATTAGGATAATATTAACTATACTATGTATACAAAACCTATATGTAATATGTAATATATAGCAATACCTAAAACAACCAATAAAAAACTATAAAATGATATACTAAAAACATTATAAACAAATAGTAATGGAACTCTAAAAAAATATACCCCAAAGAATTGAATATATGTCCGAAAGAATTAAAAGCAGGGACTTGAACAGATATTTGTACACTAATGTTCACAGTATTATTCATAACAGCTAAAAGGTGGGACCAACCCAAGTGTCCATCAATGGATGAATGGATAAATAAAAAATCATAAGACAATAATAAACTCTGTTGCATGTACTCAGAACTGTAAGCCTACTTTTGCCACACCCTGCATATATGTAACCACAATAAAAAGAATGTAGTTAGAACATGCAGCTCCTGTAGCTCGCTGACAAGGGCTGGTAAGGGGAGGAAACAGAGAAATTACTACCATCCTTTACTGGCCTGGAGTAGAGGCTCTGTACTCGGGGTAGGCCTCCTGAGCAGCCTGTGTTTAGTGGAACCTTAGGCAATTAAGACAAGGCATGGAAAGAAAAGCTCCTTTCTGAACTGTCAGACTTGAGGGACTTTAAGTAGAAATTCAGTTCTCAGCAACAAAGTCGCTGAACTTGATGCAATCAGGTGAGTGGGGAGAGCTTTGCGTCACTTATTTCCCCTCCTGTGCTTTTAGGTACAAATCTGATTATCAACTGTGGAGTGATAAAATAGATGTACTGATCTGGAGAAGAGAGAAAGAGCTCAGTGTTTTCAGCCAGGGCTATTGGAAATCCTCCTGTTGACCTTATCTGATGTCCTTGAGCCATCGGCCATCTCAGTCAAGTGAAATGTTCAGGCTTCACTTCACCATGGGGTCAGTGTGTCACACTCTTAAGTGACTGGGGACACTGGAGAAGTGGCCTCACACAGGGGGCGCATCCCTTCACCAAGACCAGATCCCCAGGGCCCCTTAGATTGCACAAAGAAGGCTGTTTTGATGGGTTTTGGGCTGAGTTATCCCTGAAATTTGGCTGTTGAAAGATTAATTTGGTCTTAGCTTAATTAAAAAAAAGAGAATATTAATATAACTTGTGAGGCACATACTGTTTTCAAGAACAAGATCCTTTATATAAACATTTATTACACATTACGTATATGTTTATGCTGAACTATTAAATGTGTCAGTTAAGTTCTTAGACGTCACTGACAGTTTAATATATATCTGGGAGTGTTGAACCTCATGCAGTTTGTGTGAAGGGAAGCATCTAATACTGTGCACCGCTAGCTGGGAGACCATCCATTCACTCAGGACGCATTTAATCGGGCAGTGTGTGCGAGGTTCTCCGCTAGGCCTTGAATCCAGATCTAAAAGCACTCTCCCTACCGTCCTTACTGCCGCCCACACGCCAGACGCAGAGGCTAACCTGGGAGGCCTTGGAGGACGCCTCCCGCTGCGCAAAAGCTGCTGTTCTCTAGCAAAGCCTGGGCGTGCTTTGCTCCTTCCCCGGAATTTAGAGAACAAGGTGACAAGGTATCGGTGTTTGGTGTATAACGTTCCCTTTCCTGTTGATCATATCAGTCAAGGGTTTTATTAATTTTCTGTGTCACCAAGCATTTTCTCCCGAACATCCCTGGAAAGCAGGTGGGCTTTCTGTCCCCCTACAGAGTGGAACCTGAGATACAGGTTATGCATTGGCCAGCTCCAATCATCGGCAACTGGGGGTCCCAGGTTCCAGGAAAAGAAGGCGCCTCATTCACCCCTCAAGGTCCTGACAGTCTCTCCTCCTGGGAGAAGTCTTCCTTCACCTTCCCAGGTGGTCCTGACCCCTTTTCTACAGAACCCCCTCTGCAGGCGCGGGCCACACAGTTTTGTGCCGTCTCATTCCCACATCCGGACTGCAAGGCTCTCAAATCGAGTGTCACACGCGGGGGCCTCCTATGGCAATGCTTTTGTATCGATCTTCTCTCCTTCTACTTCCGAAAACCTATCTTGTGCTTTTTCTGTGACTCCCCTTGTAAGGGAAAGTGACATTCCCAAAACACATTTGTCTGTGCGTATCACAGTCAGGATTGGCTGCTCGCGGGACAAAGCCTCCCGTTTGTGTCTGGAAATCTGAAGGAGCACTTCCATGCTCGTTGCCTTGAAACACCTAAGGGCAAACAGACGACAGAAGTCCGGCTAGAAAACATGGTTTTCTCTCTTTTAAAATAATGATTATAAAACATTTGATACATACCTAAATATGTGTATTTATATATATACACACACAAAAGCATATATGTAAGTTAAGAAGGTTAAAAATAAAATGAATACCTAATGACGCCAATACTCAAGCTAATAATAAAACGTCACCAATACTATTGAAACCACCTTCGAATTTCTCCTTAATTTTATTCCTCTGCTTCCTGCCACCGTCGACCACTATCCTCAATTTTGTGTTTATCATTTCCTTACTTGCCTTTATAATTTTAATATATAGGTATATATCACAAAACAATTTGTTGTTTAGTTTTACATTTTTGGACTTTAGGTACATTACATCATGTGGCATGTTTTTTAGGTACCTTGATTTTTTTTGTTTATTTAGCATTTTAGTGTTTAGACTCACACGTTGTTGTGGGCAGCTGTCGTTCATACGTTTTCTATAAAGGGCCAGGTAGTACATATTTTAGGTTTTGCAGGCAGGCCATACAGTATCTTTTGGAGTCATAAAATGTTTTCTATAAAGGACTGGATAATACATATTTTAGGCTTTGCAGGCAGGCCACACAGGGTCTGTTGGAACTACTCAGTTCTGGGAATGGTGTGGCTGCATTTTAATAAAACTTTATTTCCCCAAGCTGGAAAACATGAGACTGTTTGATAATTGTTCTATAAATTTCTGAGGCTCAGTTTACTTTTTCTGAGTTTTATTCTTTCTGTTTTTAAGATTGGATAATTTTTATTGATCTGTCTTCAGGTTTGCTAACATTTTCTTCTATCAAGGCTGCCCGGTCAACTTTTCACTTCTTTTCAATTCTACAATCATAGAATTCTACCCAGTTTTCTTTTCAATTCTACAATTTTCATTTGGATCTCTTAAAAATTTCTTTTTTATTGCTGAGGTTCCCTATCTGTTCATGCAGTAAGGCCATCCTGGAACATACTTATAGCTGCTTAAAGCTGTCTGCTAAATCCAACATCTGTGCCATCTCAGGGTCACATTTTCCTGTTTCCTTGCATGTCTAATACTTTTGTATTGCACACTGAAAATCAATACATTGTAGAGACCCTGGATTTTGTTATCTTCATCTGAAAAGTGATTTTTGTTCTAGCAGGTAGTTTAATTAATGGCAGGACACCTTGAATTTGTCCAGAATTAGTTTTATGCTTTGTTAGGATAGATCTGGGAAAAGCGCATATCGTGCCAAGTCCACCCCCAACTCCTTGAACTTGTCAAGACTCAAACTCTGAAACTATGTCTCCCTGCAGATCTTGTCAAGGCTGCTGAGCTGTCTTTCCTTATTATTGTTTATATTTGTATTCTGGATTCAAATCCTTTGTTCCTTGGCTATGTTGCAAATGCATCCTCTCATGACTTGACTTTTCATTTTCTTTATGATACCTTGGTGACAGACGTTATTAATTTTAATGTAGTAAAAATTTTCAGTGTTTTGAAATTTAGTATTTTTTAATCTTCTTTAGAAAATCTTTTCCTACTCCAAAGTCATAAAGATAATCTCTTTGAAAAATTTAAGTTTGCCTTTCCCAGTTAAGTCTTTAAATCTTCTGGCGTTTCTTTTTATGCCTGGTGTGAGGTAGAAATTCAATTTAATTTTTCCATGTGGAAAATCGGTTGTCTCAGCACCATTTATAGTTCACCTTCCCAAGGTGATATGCAATGAAATAAACTTTGAGATATATTACATTTCTGCACACGCATGTCACTCTTTCAGATTGCCTTTATTCCGTTTCACTGGTTACCTTGTCAGTCTGTGTGCCAGTAAACAGTACCTTCATCACTATAACTTTCCACGTCTTGATAGCCGGTGAGAAGTCTCCTCATATTATTATTACCTTTCAGGAGTATTTTGGCTATACTTTGACTTTTGTTCTTCCATGTGCATTTTACAATCACCTTGTCAAATTCCCATTTATTAGGGACCTATCATGTTTTCAAGCTAAAGAAGAGTTCAGAATATGTGATGTGGTTTTGGTTTATAACGAGCTTCCATTCGAATTGCAGAGAGGACCCACAGACACGGTCAGTGAATAGCAGAAGATGCTATGTGAAGCAAAGAATTGTGTGGAATATATAGGAGAAACCCAGAAGAGAGCTGGATAAAGAAGGCGGGAGAGGGAAGAGAGATCTCAGAAAGGGCGGTGAGAAGCTGAATAGGAGAGGTGTGCCCAGAGGTGATAGAAATGAAGCTTACCCGAGGTTAACGCAACCCAGTTTACAAAGTGCTTTCACATATATTATCTCATTTGGTTCTCAAAGGATACCCTTGGGTAGGACAGGGAATATCCTCATTTTAGGGGACGTGCAGGTAAAGTGATTTGCCCAAGAAGCCAGTTTGTAAGTGCTGGGCTGGAGCCTCAAGCTACGTCTTCTGGTTTTAGTCCATCGCATCCCCTTATCTCTCCATACATAAGAAGGGCTTCTGAAGAAAGCCAGGAGGCCTGGGGCTGAGGCCTGTGTTAGGCATGTGCCTTCTCTCTCACCCAGAGCAGGTCAGAAATCAGCACAAGCTGCTTGATCTGAGACCCTGTGTAATGTTTTAGCGTCCAGGCCCACTCAGCTGTGGGGCCTGAAGAGATTAGGGGGAGCAAAGAAAATGAAAGTGGCAGATAAGAGTCACAAGGCCTCAAAAGGTCTTACATACCTCCTAGGAAATTAAATTTGATATAGAGTCAGTTGCGTTAATACAATGGCTCTATTATGAGAGGCTTGTTGTTCTCCCTTAAAAAAATGTCACAAAATAATTATATATTTTTAATCAGGCAAAATTTGGAGTCACTATAATTTGCTCGGAGCTTACAATTGGCACAACATTGTTTCGAGTGCAGAACTAGGCCTCTAATACAAAACAGGTGAAGCCCACAAAGTTGATGCTCATTTCCAGCACCTTCCCTTCCTTCATCTACCCCAGCCCTTCAATCGTTGAGTTGACCTGGTCCCCAGGGCCCTCTTGATGACTCTCCCTCACTTCTAAGTAACACAGTGCTCAAGGCTGACTGAACTGGCTCATGCTAGGTAAACTGATTTATAAGTTATTTTGTATCTTTCAGGAGAATCTTCATTTAACCAAAGCAAAGCTTTAAGCTGAAGAGAGAGAGGTGTGCTGTGGTGGGCTTCCTGGCAGTCACCCCTGTTGGGTGGGAGGGAGGTGGGAGAAAGAAAATTTTAGTTTTAGTCTGTCACCTTATATCTGAGATCACACTGAATTAGCAAGCATTTGTGGAGTACCTACAAAATGCAAATCAGCAAACTTTTACTGAATGCCTCTAATATGTGTCACTGTGGGAAATATGGTTTAATATGGGAAATATATATATATATGTATGTGTATATATTTGTTTGGTGGGGAGAAGGGCTCAGGCCATTCAGAATCTCAAAGGACTCTATAGCCCCACCCCCAAAGTTTAAAAATTACTGGCAAGTGCTCTCTCTTCTGTTGGCCTATAGACTGAAGGACTAGGGTGGGGTAGCCTCACTTCCTTCTCAAATAGTGAGTCACGGTCAGGATTTGGAATCACAGCTCAAGGCTCGCTGCAGGTTTGTCACTGTTGCAGGTTAGGTTGGGAAGCAGACTCTGCAACTGAGCTTAGTGCTCAGGAAGTTTATTAAGGACTGCTTTTGGGCTTAACACTTGTAAAAGGGAAGAGAAGAGGGCAGGGCCAAGCAGAGGGAGAAGCAGAGTTTTGATGCCATCTCAGAGGACGCCGCAGCCGATAGCATGGGGTTCTGAAGCTGGGGTACCGAGCTGGGGCGAGGAGCTTGGCCTTTGCCCCTCATACTGGTCAGACTTTGGGTGTGGACTGCCCCAGTGAGGAGGTGTCACCTTGGGTGAGGTGGCAATCTTCATCTAAGGTGGGGTGGGGACTGACAGCTGAGGGCTTTCTGCCGGAGGTCCTCTGAGCAGTGGAATCCCTTCCCTTTCAGTGTTCACAAGAGTAGCCCTGTGCTGTTCAGATCCACTCTTCGGTGGAAGTTCTGGGGAAAGCTCCTCCAGGGTTGCAATTGTCATGTCCTCCTGGGTAAACTGATTTTACTGATGTGGCAGCAAATCTTGGTAGGCTTTATCTCCTCTGGAGAGCAGGTGTCTTAACAGCTTCTCCAGTGTATGTGTCCATCTGGTCCTATTATCATAATCACCATCTACACAGGGCATCAGTGTGATATTCTGTGGGGTTTCCAGCCAGGCCACCAGGTTACTGTAGCTCTGGGGCAAGACAATAAATGTATTCTTCATATAAGACCATAGATGAGCACCGTTGTTTGTTGTAAGGGAATGTGAACTGTTTCTAGTCATCTTTTCTCGCACAGAAAAAGGTGCACTCTTCAGATCACACCACATACCTGAGGCCACCTTAATCTGCTCTACCAAACACAGCACACCCGGCACAGCAGCTGCAGTGGGGAGACTGCTTGGTTGGATTTGCAGCCGTCTCCTTTCATCCTTCAGGATTTGTCTTGTTGTTTTTTTGTTTGTTTGTTTTTTGCAGGAGCAGGACTAGTGAATTAAGTGGAGATACGATGGGGACCATCCTCTCAGAATCCTTTAGGTCTTTCAGGGTGGTGCTAATTTTTGCCATTTCCCCTGGACTTAGCATTGGTTTGGATTTACTATGTGGGCTTGGTGCTGTTTTAGGTTTCTGGAAATTAATGTCCACTTGTACCCTTGTCCAACAGTCCTTTTGGGTAGTCCCCTGTCCTCATGTGTGGCTACGTGGGTAATGGCTATAGGCCCGTCTGAGAAGGAAACACGGGGAAACATTCCTGTGTACACTCGCTGTGATGTTACAGGATCCTTCCACCTGGGAGTCTGGGTTCCCCTTCAGGCAATTATTTCTGTGTCTAGAAACTGGGCAAGGGACCACGACGTTTTACTGGGGCAATAGCCCTCAGCTTCCTGAGCATCCTTGTTGATTTCTTTTGATTTTCAGAGTCTGAGTAAGGCGTGTTGGCTTCCCACTTACTTTCTCCCTTGGGATCCTCCGCTCGTAACCGTCTCCCTCACCGTGTGTCTCAGGCCTCTTGGCCCCCGCCTGACCTCGCTACTCTCCCGGATAATCACATCGGCCTGCCCTCTGCCGGCTAGGCGTTGCCACCTGGCCTCTTCCGCTGGGGCAGGATAGGGTGGTGGGGTGGGTCCTGCCACCCTCGCCTCCTTGCTAGAATGAGTTCAGTTTTGTAATGGCAGCTCTGCATCTGCCCTGGCCCGCAGAGGGCAGCCACCGCTGAACTTCTTAGCTGTGGCAAGTGCTACATTCTCTGGTGGGTTTACTGCCCACCTTGGCCTTTTTATTTTATTATGATTATTTTTTAACCCTCACCTGAGGATTTTTTTTCATTGCTTTTCAGAGAGAGAGGAAGGGAGAGAGAGAGAGAAACATCGATGTGACAGAGACACATCGATTGGTTGCCTCCCGCACACCCCCGACCGGGGCCGGGGATCCAGCCTGCAACCAAGGTATGTGCCCTGGCTGGAATCAAACCCGGGACCCTTCAGTCCGCAGGCTGACACTAACCACTGAGCAAACCCGCTAGGGCCACCCTGGCCTTTCAATCCTTCTTCCATTATCTCCCACAGCAGTTCTGGTATTTCTATTTCACTTAGGGTGGCCCATTGCCTTTTCTGGGCTCTAGGAGTCATCCTAGTAATGTATTTGCACCATCTCCTGGGATCCTTGCCAGGGTGTGATATCACATATACCAGGAGAGTGCTCCCAAAGCCATGCATGGTCCATTTTTCAACCCTATGTTCTGCCCTCCTTGATGGAGCTCCCCCAGGACCCCTGTGTGTGTGCCCTGCTCCCTCCTGTGCTACGTGCTGGCCTGGTCCTGAAGCTCCTCTGTGGTGTGGTCTTCTTCCTCCCTAATAGGCCACAGGCCCGGATTCTATTTTCTCATTTCCCTACCAGCTCGCCTAAATGTAAGCGTATTTACTATTTACGATTACACAGGTGGATTATGCTGTGACTTAAACCTTGTTTTTGGCCTAGTGACAGGAAGGGGACGTGAGGGGGAATCCTGAGGGGCACACATGCCACTTTGCGGGGAGAAGCCTCTGCATCATTTATAAGCAAAAGGGGGATGCTAGCCCACAACAGGGAGGACTAGGCCACTCTACAGGCTCAGAAGTTTTAGGGGAAATGTAGGGATTTAACACTTTCAGGCGGATCAACCCTGAAGTTGTCTCCATTCCATGTTTCATGGTCCTGTTCTGTCCCAACAAGGACCCTGCCCTCGGCCTGGCAAATCCATGTTGGAGGGGTGTTTGATCTGCTTGAGTGCTGAGCTGCTCTTATTCAGTCCTGGGACTGACCTCAGCCTTTTCTGCTCTCCCACTGCAGGCGAGAAGAGCCTCTTCAGATGCTATGAAAGAGGCCGTCTGCCTTTCACATTTAGCTCTTAGTTGGCGATTAATCACTCTCAGCTTTTCAGTGTCGATTAGCAATAGGCCCTCAATTTCATTTCTTTATTGTTACTATTTCACCTATATTTTAGCGCATGATAGATCAATTGCTAAGCGATGCTTGTTTTCCCACCAGTACACAACCCCAGTTCACCACAGGTAAACATTTTAACAATTGTACTGCTTCCCTGTGCTGCCTGATGCCACACAGTTCCACCAGTGATGGGGCCTCGTTGCCAGTTGGTAATCCAGGTCCCAAATACCTGACCTCATGTCTGCTTTCTCATGCTATGCCTGGTACTGATGTGAAGATTAGTATGCAAGAGACTTATTAAGAATTGCTCTTAAGATCAAAACCTGTGGAAGAGAAGGAAAGTCGAACTGTGATGCGGTCTCAGTGAAGCCCCAGCTGATCCCAGAGGGAGTTCGGAAGTGGAGATGGCATGACTCTTTAGGATTGTCCTGAGTTGAGGTGAGAGGGTGTCTTTCCCCCTCCATGTCAGAGAGTTATTGGGTGCAGTATGCCCTGGTAAGGGGCCAGGACCTTCACAATGAGCCGTCTTCCACCAGGGTTACTTGTGTAGGGGTGACAGCTGAGAGCTTTTTGCTGGCAGAACTCCTACTACAGCTGGAAGTGACTTTCATCCCCAAAGGGAGCAGGGTGGAGTCATAGCATCCAATACAATAGTTAAGATTTCTAAAATCTTGATTGTGACATCTCCTGACCCCATCTGCCTTTGTTGATGACATAGATATGATTGTCTTAAAAGTAAAGAGTAAATAGGAAACTTGAAGACTCAGTGCTCTTTCTGGTTAGGCAAGCCAAGTGAGAAGAGCAGGATCTGACCCTGTGGCCTTGAGCAAGCCTTTCCTTCTCTGTAGACTAGAATGCCAACCCCTGCTCTGCTTGCCTTCTGTCGAATGAGGACCTCAGCTATTAGATAATGTATTTGAACGTTAGACAATGTATTTGGCGAGCTTCAGCCAACCTAGCACGGTGTCCTGTGCACAGGAGACCTGTTACAAGTGATAGGTGGTGGAAGGGTCCCCTTTGCTCAGAGTTTCCCTACATTTTAAAACTTCATTTTACTAGAAGTCTTTTCAGGGTGTTAAGTCTGTGAGAAAGAAAGCGTTTTTGGTTGCTAGCATTCATTCACACACAGGCGGGAGAAGAGGGGTCCCAGAAAGGAGATACAGTAGCCCCCTTAACTGCAATTTCACTTTCCACAGTTTTAGTTCCTGTGGTCAACCACAGTCCAAAAATATTAAATGGAAAATTCCAGAAATAAGCAATTCATAAGTTACAAATTGTGCACCATTCTGAGTAGCATGATGAAATCTCACACTGTCCCACTCTGTCCTGCCTGGGACATGAATCATCCCTTTGCCTAACATATTTACTCTGTATTTGATCCCTGCCCATTAGTCTCTTAGTAGCCATTTGGGGTATCAGATCAGTGATGAGAGAGGGGGGCAGAGCACATACTATATTCACATAACTTTTATTACAGTATATTATAATTATTCTTTTATTAGTCATTGTTAATCTTTTACTGTGCCTAATTTATAAATTAAGCTTTATGATAGGTATATACATATAGGAAAAAAATAGTATATATAGAGTTTGGTATTATCTGCAGTTTTAGGCACCTGCTGGGGGTGTTGGAATGTATCCCTGTGGACAAGTGGGGACTGCTGTATGTGAGAGTGTTGAGAACATGCTGACCAGCCCTGGCCCTACATCGAACACTTGCCCCTCTGGCTCAGTTACTGGGAGGAGTGGGCTGTTGCTCACTGGTTTGCCCTGATGGGAAGTGAAAAGTTCTCCCTCAGCAATAAAGGGGCTTGCCTATTTTTCTAGTTAGATTCTAACTTACCAATGTTTTGTTTAAATCTACCAAATTCCACAGAAACCCAGAGTCCCTCAGTGGTCTCCGAATCCTAACACTCCTGGCGGTGTGTAAGGAGCTGTGCTAGGATCGGCACTGTTCACTGCCTGCTCAGTAGAAATTAAGAGGGTAAGGAGGACTGATAAAAGGCAGTTTCAAAATTTACCTCATTCACCGCTTCTAGTGTTTTGGATGATAGCTAGAGCACTCCAGCTCCGCTCAGCTCCTGGCAGGAGGTAATGATGACACCTATTTTGGGCAGAGTGGGTAATGATAAAAACCTTCTGCTTCCACAAAGAGCCCGTTCACGATGCTATTTTCTGCTCACAGAGCCCAACTAAAATGCAGGCTGTGTTGGTTCAAGTCCACTGAGAAGCAGACTTCAAGATGGCATTGGCCACGCAAGCGGTTTCTTGAGGGTGGGAGCAGGAGGAGGCAGACAATGCAGTGCAGGTCTGACCTGAGGGAGGAGGGATGGAGGAGGCAGGATTTGGGAAGAGGAGTCTTGGATTGGAGCACAGGTCCAAGAGAGGCTCAGCCAGGCCAGTGGGGAGTCCTGCAGCGGCCACACGTTGGAGGAGCCCCTGTCTTACTGGAATGGGCCTTCCTTGATCTCCCCACGGTGCTTGATCACTGGCTGGGGCTGTGGGTCAACAGCACACCCCACAGCAGGAGATCTGAGCTGCCCGTGTCCACCCCTTGTGCTGCACGAGTCTCTACACAGCTCAGGGAGCAGCTTCTCCATAGTTGCCATCAGCCTCTCTGCCTGAGGGAAGCCAAGGAGAGGTGGATGGGATGAACAATGGCCCGTTGTCGCAGTTGGTCTCAGGGCCACAACTGGTGTTCATCCTTTCCCTCCTCCACCATCCATTCTAAATGCCCCCCGCCGTCAGCCATCGCTATAGCAGGGTGTGGCAAATTCCTGGTATTGTGACCCAAACCTTCCTCTTGAGGGGGGAATCACCCTTCTCAGGCTGGTGTTGCCACACATATCTGTTTAAGTGACAAGGCAAGGGAGACCAGCAGGCACTAGCCTGCTACCCTTCCAGGCTCCTGTGTAAAGGGCCGGCCACTGGCCACAGCACCGGAATCTTTACATATTCCCACTGCAGGCCATGTCTACACATGTGCATGGCCAAGAGCCCGCTCATAATTCCACCCATGGGGAGAGTTTTCCTTTTCTGCTGCCTTTCAAGGCCAACCCTGAAAATGGCTGCAATGCAGTGGTTGTCTATTTTCAGCTTATAGCCACATATAGCTTGTGCCCAACACTTAAAAAAATTGAGATATAATTCACATATCATGCAGATTTGTAAGTCAAACTTGGGCTTTTTCCTGCTCTTTCAGCTGGTTGTGTAGGACCCGAGGTGTAAGCTGGGAGAGAGGCACAGGGACAGCTGTGGTGGGTGATCTGGGTCTGGGCTACCACCTCATGCAGTTTCCTTTTGCCCTTTGTTCCTGCTCAGGCTCAATCTCAGATGTACCTTTTCCATCTTTGGGGCCTGTCCCACTTTATGACTTGGCAGGTCCAACAGAATCCAGCTCTTAGTGGACAGATGTATGGTCACTCAGCTACCCCAGGGTCAAACATCCTGTCTCTAATCATGGCCCAATAACACACCAAAAACTTTTTTTTAAGGCATAAAATCCTCCACTACAGATGGTTTGGCCTTATGCCAGAATCCCAGGTACTTGCATTGAGATTCTCCCATTGGGGCTTGTCATAGGCTCTCCAATGCATCTTTTTTTCCACCTGCTCCATGATAGGGTCTGCTGGGTTGCATGGCCCAAGTAGCAGGAAGGTCTGCTATACCTGCCATACAGCCCTTTCCTGCTCTGGGCTCCAGGTCCCTGATGCCTCATAGGGTTTATCTTCCATCCCCTGCAGCATGTGCTTTACCAAGGCCTCTAGCACTAACTACTTTTTGCTCACCCTGTCATTGATGGAATGGATTGGTGTGATGTTCTGTGGGATGTCACTGGTCCCATGTGAATGCAGAATGGAAAAGAATGCATTTGCCAAATCTTTGGTCACATATCCTACACTGGAGTCCTTGTTAATCTGCTCTAGCATTAATACTATGCCCAGCACAGCAGCAATATCAGGACTACTATTTGCTTGAGCTTTGGTCTACAGGTGTCCTCCAGGATCCATGCAGTTTCTGCGGGGGCCAGACTGCTGAATCAAGTGGAAATATGATAGGTCTTGCACCCTGTAGGTCTTTAATGATGGCACTAATCTCCATCCCTCCCCAAGTGATATTGTCTTTGATTTACTGTCTTGGTTTGTGGGGGCTCAGAGTGACTGCTTGGTTTTCTTCACTATGATAGCTCTTACCTAACAGCCAAGGACTCAATGTGGGGATTCTTCCAACTTCCAACTATATAAATTCCAATTATATATTCAGGGACTCAGGGAATGATCCCAGGGTAGAGCCCACTGTGAGTCAGACTATAGTATGATAACAAGGAGGCCATGATGATGCTTTGGGTCTGTAGGTGTCAATGTTAACTCAGATTCTGTGTCCAATAGTTCTCAAAAAGTCTGGAAATTTCCATGTCCTACTATATAATCAATGAGTCAATGGCCCTAAGCCTAGCAGAATCATTGTAGTATGTACTTGCCATGTTGTTGTGGATCTGAGGGACCTGGCCAGCTCACCTCTTTTAGGCAGTGAATTCCAGATGTGAAAGTTGCCTTTGGACTGGAATCTGAGAAGGGAAAGTGATTTTTTTTTTTTAAATTTATCTTTATTGTTGAGAGTATTACAGGTGTCCCATTCCCCCCCCCCCCCAATTGATCCCCTCCACCTCGCTCCCACCCCCTTCCCAGGCCTTCACCCCATTATTAACTGTGTCCATGGGTTATGCATATATGCATGTAACTTCTTTGGTCAATCTCTTCCCCCCCTCCACTCCCCCTTCCCACTCTCCTCTGAGATATGATCGTCTGTCACATGCGTCAATGTCTCTGGATCTATTTAGTTTGTCAGATTCTTTTGTTCATTAGCTTCTTCTTAAAGAAGACCCTTCAACTTTTGCTGTAGTGCTGGTCTGGTGGTGATGAACTCCTTTAGCTTTTTCTTATCTGTGAAGCTCTTTATTTGACCTTCAATTCTAAATGGTAGCTTTGCTGGGTAGAGCACTCTTGATTGTAGTTCCATGTTTTTCATCACTTTGAATATTTCTCGCCACTCCCTTCTGGCCTGTTGAGAAATCAGCTGACAGTCATATGGATGCTCCCTTGTAGGTAACTAACTGCTTTTCTCTTGCTGCTTTTAAGATTCTCTCTTTATCTTTAACCTTTGGCATTTTAATTATGATGTGTCTTGCTGTGGGCCCCTTTGGGTTCCTCTTGTTTGGGACCCTCTGTGCTTCCTGGACTTGTAAGTCTATTTCTTTCCCCAGGTAGGGGAAGTTTTCTGTAATTATTTTTTCAAAAAGGTTTTCAATTCCTTGGTCTCTTTCTTCCCCTTCTGGCACCCCAATAATATGAATGTTGAGCCTCTTGAAGTTGTCCCAGAGGCTCCTTATGCTATTTTCATATTTCTGGATTCTTTTTTCATTTTGCTCTTCTGGTTGGGTGTTTTTTGTTTCCTCATGTTCCAAATTGCTGATTTGATTCTCAGCATCCTCTACTCTACTGTTGATTCCATGTAAATTATTCCTCATTTCAGTTCCTGTAGCTTTCATTTCAAATTGGTAAACAAAATTCTGAACTCTGTATCTGTTAGCTTGCTTGGATCTATTTCATTTAGTTCCTCTTCTAGAGATTTCTTCTGTTCTTTCCTTTGTGACATGTTTCTTTGCCTCCACATTTTGCTGCTTGCAGGTGTTTGTTTCTATGTATTAGGTAGAGCTGCTAAGTCGTCTGGAATTTTTAGAGTGGCTTTGTGTAGTAGGTGTCCTGTAGGGTCCAGTGGCTCAGGCTCCCCAGTCACCTGAGCTGGGCCTTCTAGGTGCTCCCCTGTGTAGGCTGTGTGCACTGTCCTGTTGTAGTTGAGCCTTGGTTGCTGTTGGCGTCCCTGGGAGGAACTGACCCCCAGGCCAATCAGCTGTGAGGACCAGCTGCAACTACAGCCAGAGAGCTGCTGTGCTGGAGACACCCTTATGGATCAGGATTTACCCCAGTGGAGCTTTGGTGTTCACCAAGTGCGCCCCTTGAGTGTCACTCGTGGCTGTGGTAGGGTTGTAATCCAGCGTGGTCGAGTCTGACCACCAGGTGCACTGTCTCTGGGGCCTCCCGGGAGGTGCAAAGTCAGCCTGTGCCAGTGCCTTGCCCAGGGCCACCCAGCATGAGCTACACAGCAAACCGTAGTTGGCTGCTACTTGTGCTGGGCTTGGAGGTGTCCAGGAGAGGCCAAGCCATGAACCAATGCAGGCTGCCGCTAGTGCCAGGCCTGGGGCTGCTTATCAAGCTGTATGGGTCCCACTGCTGCTTGTTTGAGAGATTTTAGGAAAGTCTTAACTAAGCATGAGGCTGTAGAAGCCACCTGCACGAAAAGCCCCTGGAAACAGCCTGGATGAGCCTGCAGGTGGGAAGGGGCGGGGCCTCCGGGAATCACGGGGCGGGGCCAAAGGTGTGAGTCAGGTGCTGGCGATTCAAACATGGCGCCTGCCCGCCGGCTGTGTGCGGGGAGGACTCGCCAAAGGAGCCATGGCCTCCGCCAGCCCTTCTGCCTGGGAGGAAGCCGCCCCTCCGCCTCTCGCCCGGATCTCAGGCAGGTTAGTTCCTCCCCAAGTGTCCCAGGTCCTTTCTGGCTGCTGCCCGGCGCTGGGCTCAGAGGGAGCGTGTCCGAGTGAGTCCGTGCCGGGCCCTTTAGGAGGAGCTGCTGGGGCTCCCGCAGCCTCCGCGACCCTCAGCGACAGTCCCCGCTGGTTTCACAGCCCGAAGTTGTGGGGACTTCTCTTCCTGGCCTGGAGCCCTGGGCTGGGGGCCTGCTGTGGGGCTGGGACCCCTCGCTCCTCCAGGAAACCTCACCGCCAAGATTCCCTCCCAGGTTTCAACCGCGGCACCGGGTGTGGCCCGCGGCCGAGTCTCTGCGATCCAGCCCCGATCCGCCCGTGTCTCCACTCCTCCTACCGCTCTCGGTGCTTCTTCAGTTTCCTGGTTGTGGGGCTTCTGTTCAGCCAGATTTCAGGAGGTTCTGAGTGATGGTGGTTCTGTATTTTAGTTGTAATTTTGATGTGGTTGCGGGAGGCGGCGGGCGCAGCTGTTGCCTACGCGCCATCTTGTTTCTCCCCCCGGGAAAGTGATTTTTTATTGAGGTGACCACACCTAACCTCTTGACCCTCCATTCTTGCCCCCCGCCTTTTTTTGCTTATAGATATTACATGAAGTGGCACTCTTGATGGCCACCTATTTTACCTCTAAGAATGCTATGCTCTACTTTACATCTCCAAACTCTCTGTGTGTCAAGGCAACCACCCTTGACAGTCCCCCTTGCCTCTGTTACTTTGGGCCCTCTCATCCCTATAGACACTAACCAGCCTAGCTCTGTGGTTACCTTTCCTCTCATGAGCTCTGGCCTACAGAGGAGAGCTACCATTCAACTTCTTAGCGATGCCAGGTGGAGAGGCAGTCCGTGAGCCATAGCTGCCTGTTGGAAGAGTCTGTGTCTTGCTGGAATGAGTATGCCTTAGTACCCCTGCTATGCTCAGTCATTGGTTGGGAGCAGCCAGTGACAGCTTGGCACAAATGTGATAGCAAGTGTAGAGGAGGAGCAGCTGGGGCCACCAGTCCGTTATGCTCTGTGCAGCAGGGGACCTGAGCAGCATTTTCCTGGCTGCTGCACAGCCTCTCTCAGGGAGGCATGCAAGAGCAAAGGCCTCTAGCTCATCACATGGTAATAGGAAGACACAATTGCACCAAAGTCACTAGCATAGTTTCTGTTTGTGTTTTTTTCCCTCCTAAAATATTTCTGGAAACCTTACTTTCAACCACTAATTCTTCTATGTGCCCAACATTTAAAAAATTTGACATATAATTCACTTGGCATAAAATTCACCTATTAAAGTATACAATTCAGTGTTTTTACTATATTCATAAAGTTGTGCAAGCATCATCACTATCTAATTTCAGAACATTTTCATTACCCCCAAAGAAACCTCATACCCATTAGCAGTGATTTCCCACTCTTCCTTCCCATCTTGTTCTTGGCAGCTGCTAGTCTACTTTCTGTCTCCATGGATTTGCCTATTCTGGACATTTTATAGAAATGGAATCATATAATCTATGGCTCTGTGTCTGGCCTCCTTCACTGAGCATAATGTTTTCAAGAGTCATCCGTGTTGTAGTATGTATTGATGCTTCATTCTTTTTTATGGTTAAAGAGCAGTTCATTGTATGGATTTACCACACGTGGTTTATCCATTTGCCAGTTGATGGACATGTGGGTTATTTCCACTTTTTGGCAATTATGAATAATGCTACTTTGAATATTCATGTGCACGTTTTTGTGTGAATGTATGTTTTCAGTTCCCTTGGGTATAAGAGTGGATTGCTGGGTCAGAGGGTAACTCTATGTTTAACTTTTTGAAGAGCTGCCAAATTGTTTTCCAAAGTGTATGCCCAACATTTTTATATGCATTTTGGAAGACACAAAAGTGAAAATAATCCTTCATTCCAAAGAGCTTACAATTTACAGTAGATGGGGAGATGAGATTAACATGCACACATAAAAGTATAATTATAATATAGCTTAAGAGCCAAACCCTATTAACTCTAAATTAAAAGTGGATCTAGTTATACACTCTTAGAGCTGGAAGGGAAGAGAAGAGGAGGGAATGATGACTGTGCAGTAAATAGTTAGGGCTCTGCCCCTCGGAGCCCGCATTTCCACAGTCCTCTTCAACAAGACCAGGATGGGACTACCTGAGACAAAGGAGCAGCAAGTGCTTGAAACTCTGGGAAGCCTGCCCTGTCTCAGGATGTCTTCTGCTTTCTTCAGCTTACATTATATTTTAAGATAAGAGTCTGATGTGATGGACATAGTTTAAACCTATGTTTTAGATATTTTCTCCAAAAGTGGACATACATTTGAGTAGAGCTACTCCATTCACTGATCTGGTTTACCCTTGTGATGTATGGTACAAATTTGCTCACTGACTTGTTGGCATTATGGTTAAAACCTGTGGCCAGGGGCAGAGTGAAAGCAACTAGTTCACAGAGGAAATGAACCCTGAGCTATGCACTCAGGGCCATGGAAAGAAGTGTCTGGGGATATTTTCTATTTCATGCTAAAACAGTATTGTCACGCTAATATTCTGCCACTGTTCTTAACGGTCTCCTTAATGCATGGAGTCAAATACTTTTCATTTTCTAGCCATTTATCTTCAGAGACCATCTAAGTGGTAGAATGGAAGTTATTCCCACTGAATTATTCTGAGTTACTTCTTAAGTAAAACTGGCATCACCTTCGGTCCATTTCACTGTGATGTTTGCAGGTGATTTCCCGCTCTCTGAATTTCATAACTCCTCTGAGCATCGGGCCCTCCTTGCCCTCCTTGGAGAAATCAGCCGCCACTGGCAGCTTGGAGGACTGTGCTCACCGCACACCCTCACCTGAAATTGCTCACCTAGTTTGTCCTGCACAAAGAGATTTGTTTTGAGCTTCACACACCTTCCTTTCTGAGCTTCCTCGCTTTCTTACAAGGCCGGCATTCATTCTGAATTTTAAGTAAGAAAATATGGGGGGGTGCGGGAGAAGGAAGCTTTTTCTGTTTGTGCACTAAGGAGCATGTCCTGTTTCCCTTTTTGAAGGAGCAGAGACAGGATAATGGGCTGTTTCCCTCCACTTGTTAAAATTCTCATCTCTTAGTATTTAAAAAAAACACACCAAATTGCATGGTGAATCTGTCTTTATTTTCTCCATGACTAAACACTGCATTTTTCAGCACTTAACAAGTCATTGTTCTGAAAAATTGGTTTCAGATCAGACCCTGCTTCCTAATGAGGCAATGGCTTAGTTGCTAATACCCACCCCTTCCCCCTAGGCTGTAAACAGCAGCACACATGAAAAAAGGCACAAAAGATAGATAGGAAATAAAATTTATGCAATTGTCCCATTCCTGTAGAGTTTATGAGAAATAAAGGATTGATGGAAGAAGTGCTAATTAAACAACTGCTGTACTACCAACCCTGGTCATTGCTGAGGGCCTAAGAAGAGGTTTGCTGCAATCTCATCTGGGAGGCAAGATTTTCATCGTGTTATTTCTGGGCTTCCTATTTCCATCACATCAAGTCTGAACCTTTTCTTCTCTTGGAGATCTTCCATAATCTGTGGTTCATCTGCCTTTACAACTTATTTCCCATTTTCTTGCCTGAAAGAAATTCTCCTTAAGTCTGTCTGGTCTTCTCATGTGTCATTTTAATTGGCCTTTGCTCGTTGCTTTCCTTCCCTCATTCCAAACCCCAAGTGTTCCATCTTTTACAGTCTGACTCAGGCTCCGCGTCATTTGGAAACTTCTCCAATCACGATAACATTTGCTGACCATTTTACTCTCTTTTCTCAGCTTCACAGCATGAATTTATGTTAAATAACTTGGTGCTTGCTTATGCATTAGTCTGTATTGTTCAGTAATCCCAAGTGCCCCATGAAAATTTCCTTTAGAGTCGAGAAAATATCTTATGTTGTTTATCTCTCTCAGAACACTTAATATCCATCCATCAAACTGACAATATTTATTAAGTGCTTGTTCTGTAGCAGGCCCAGTGCAAGTCACTGGAGATGCAAAGAATAGGATGAGGTGAAGTTTCTGCCCACATGGGTCTTACCCGTTAGTGGGGGAGGCCGACCAAAGCAGCGGGCGGCCTAATACCAGACAGTGGGAAGTGAGGAGCACAGTCTGGAACACATGGAAGCTCTTAATAAATTGCTTATTTGGAGGACAAGTAGAGACCGATTAGAGAATAACAGTAAATAATCTCATAGTAAAAATTTCATATGAAACAATTATCTGTCGTTTTACACTGAATTTATGGTACCGTCTAGGGCATTTCACTTTGCAGTGTTTTAGTTTATCTCTAAAATGCCTATCATAATACTCTCCCCCAAACCAACAACCAGCTTTTGGGAAGCCGAGCCAGGCCGTGTCTCTAGGCTGTGCTGAATCTTGAAGGTAACCACCGTGCTCATGTTCCATAACACGCACATGCATGATCGCATTGGAAAGAACACCCTTCCCCCGTCCCGTACTCCAGTGATCACGCAGGGTTACCTATACTGCATGGGTCCACCAGCCGTTCAAAACCAAGCCTCTGGTAATTATTCTCAGTTTTCATTCATATTGGATTAAAGGGACTTCAGGATCACCTTGTCCACTCCCTCACCTTATGGGTGGGGGAACGGAGGCTCACAGTGTAGATGTGTTATGCCCTAAAGTCATCTAGTGACTTTCTGGCGTAATCAGGACGAGAACCTGGGCTTCACATATATTTTTTTTGCCTGCGTTCTTGCTTTGATTTTACCATCTAATCTGAAGTGGCTCCTCCTGACCCTTACAGGCCACCAAGGCCAGTGTTAGAACTTACTGTATTTTCTGATGTAGGACTATTTTCCCACCAAATAGTACATCTGAAAGCCCACCTCATTCAAGGCTCTCTCCCCACGGTGTACAGTGCCTCCTGGCACATGGGGGTATCTAGTAAATGCTGGTCGAATGAAGGTATTAATTAGCGAAGCATTTAAGTGAATCTTATTTTGCGAGAAATACATTTCTAAAAAGTGTTGCGTAAAATTAATTTCAGTAAATTGAATGTGGCTGTCGTCTTGGTTCCCGTTCAGAGAAGAAGGGGACTATCTATTTCTAATGGTCTTTGATTCACATTTGACTCCTTACATTTTTCTCCCTCAGCTCAGGGGCTTTGTAAAGCCATTCATAGTGTCTAAACTACCATTACAGTATCCAAAAGGAATTACTATTTAAAATCACTGTGATTAATTTTTTGTTCATTGAAGAATAATTTATCCTTTCTCTTTACCACTCCTGGATTTCACATATTGAATTTTTAAAAAGTGAGGCCCACCTTTAGCATGTGTGTGTATGTGTATGTATGTGTATGTGTTAAGAACCAAAGCCAAGGGCGGAGCGGCCCAGGAGTGAGGAAGAGGGAAGTATAAGCTGTGTCATAGGACAGTCAGTGTCACCATGAAAAGCCAGCAAGAGAGACAGAGCACTGGAAGGTAGACTGAGTTGCCCTGGCTAGAGCCTTGGGAGCCAGAACGGGGAAATGGCCTTGCATTTGGTAAGTCTCTAAAGGGTTTCAGAAGAGCTTATGATACCCTTGACCTGCCCCCCACCAGTCCTCTAGGCTCATTCCTTATACATCCCCACTCCTGGCAGGTCCACGCCAACTGAGGCGACGTGCTACATGCAATGCAGTAAGCACGCCTGTCCTGCTGCCTTTGGGGCTTCGCCTTCCCTCCCATCCCTTCATTTATGATGAGCCCTCACCTATTCTTGAGGTTTCACCTATCATGTCTTCCAGAAGTCTTCCCTGTGCCCTACTGACAGCTGGACAGTGGTCCTGTGTGTCTCCCTTCTCCATGGTCACCCTGTCCTATTACCAATCACTCTGAATTCCGATGCTTGCTGAGATTTTGGTTTCCATCTGCGGATAGCAAGCTTCTTGAGGAGAAACTGTGACATGCCCAGTCCTGGGTTCCCATTGCTGGGCACACAATGGCATAAGTATCTGATGTATGAATGAAAGAAGCAACAAGTAAACAGCTACGTGAATGGGATGATATATTGGTTTTCCCTTTAGGGACATTACCTGGCCAGATGAATGGAGAAAAGAGAGAGGCTAGGCAGTTCCTATGGTAATCTGGGTAAAAAGGGGTGAAGCTTAAACTAGTAGCAGAAAGAGCATAAAACGGGAACATAAGAAAATTTCAGAGGGACCAGGAGCAGTCTAAGCACAGAGGCTTTGCGCTTGTAGGAATAGTGGCTCCCTGAATGGAAACCGGGAAATCAGAAGAAAATCTGGTCTTGGGTGGTAGTGGTAGGGGAGCAAAAGTTTGGTTTTAGACACATGCAGGTTTAATATTATCTACTGAAGCTAATTTTGTGGTTAGTTTTCCTGATTCATGAAAGTGTGTCAGAATTAAGCTGCTCATGCTTGAATGGATCTGGTCTTTTCATTCTCATTGTTAATCCTCAGATTCTTGGTTTAATTGGGTAAATCAGCCACTTTTTGCACTTCAATCCAGGCAAGATCCTGTATGCCCAGGAAATTAATGTTTCGAGCCTGACTCAGGGAATTCAGTTGGAATTAAGCCCATGTACACGAGACGCCTCTCAAATGTCACAGCGATGGCAACCCTTCAAGGACGGCGCTTGTGACCGGTGATGTTGCCTCCCCTCCCTGCACCCTGGGTCAGACGTGTGCTCAGACTCTGCATAGGTGGAATGCATTGGTCATGGCAATGACCCTGTCAGGCCAGGTGGCACATGAAATGTCCTCTCTGGTAGGGTAACTCTCAGAATTAACATTTGGCAAAAGGGCGATGCTGAGGAAGTTTGTCTTTGGCATTTTTTGGTCACTGCTTCTCTCCACATCTTTTTTTGGATACACTTCTCCACTTGGACACTATTCTCAGTGTCTGAGCCTACCAGTCAGACTGAGGTGTTAATGTTGGACCATAACTTATTTTACTTCCCTTCTCTGCGGCATTCCTATCTCAGTAAGGGTCAGATTCTTAGTAACAGCTGAGAATGTTGGAAGTTGCTTGGCCCAGTGGCATGGCCCCTGAAGGCAGAGAGAGAGGGGTCCTCGGCTCTGGTCCTAAAGCTATTATTGACAGACTTCATCACCTGGACTAAGAATTGAATGGATTCTTATTTTTTTAATTTATGAAATGAGGCAGTTAAATCGAATCCGTGGTTTTTAGTCACATCAGCCATATCATTTTAAGCTCCCCTTTTACTATTTTGAAATGAAATTCAGAGATAACATGCTGCTTATATACATAATTTAAAAATCAATATAGTACCTTAACTGTCATGTAAAAGAGAAATAAAAGGAAAGTATTTTACATAAAACAATATGTATTTCAAAATGTGAATGCTCAGGCCCACCTGCACCAGGTGACATATTAAAGTAGTGAGATGTTTGCATCTACACATAGAATCACCGTGTGATAGCTACAAATGCTACACCTATGGGTGTGTGGCACTGGCCTTCATTTATCCTTTTTCTTGGCTGTCCACTACAACTAGTGGCGTTGCTGTCAGTAAGGGTGATGTTCCGAAATGGAGAACATTTCTTGGTAAAGTTCCAAACAAAATAAAGTATGATCTTCCCTCCTTGGTTGCTTTTCTTAAAAAAGAATTAGTATATATTTAAACTGTGCCAAAAAAAAGTTACCATGTGCTTATATATAGAAAGGAGTTTTGTTCTAGGCTCGGATAATTAAAGATCCCTGGTTTTTCACCTGTGTACTTGGCTGGCTGGACGTTGGAAGGTCAAAGAGGAAGTGAGACAGTTTGTGTGGGTGCGACGCTTCTCCTCACTGCAGGATGTTGAGATCCCTCACCACCACCCACGAATGCTAGTAGGTTCTCTCCAAATGATCGCGGGAACAACAAAAATACCCATCACAATTTCCAAAACACACTTGCAGGGGGCGGGGCAGGGAGTACTACCTCCCTTGAGAATTGCTGAACTGGATGACATTCTCAGTCTGTAGAGGCTCTACCAACGGCAGATCCAGTTATTGTGAGGTACAAAGCTCATTCAACTTGGGGGCCCCTTCTTTAAACAAAAAACTGAAATTACAAATACAAAATTAGGTATGAACATGGGCATTTATTTACACGGAGAAAAAATTGCAACAAAATACAACGATTATAAAAGCTGATAAGCACCACAAACTGATGAGTATCATAAACACCTACTATATTTTTTTGGTAATTAACCCTCTGATATACTTTTATAATACTTTTTTTACATCTGCAAATGACCTATTTAAAAAATGTGTGTGTGTGTGTGTGTGTGTGTGCGCGCGTATGTGTGTACATGAGTGTGTGTGTTTATTTTTGCACACATTGCTTAGAGCCCCTTCCAGGGCTTTGAAAGGGGCCTGTGCATACTTAAGCTTCACTCACTTCATGACAATCTGATGCTAACACTCAATGATTCTGTGAATTAATCCCTAATTTTGAGGATGAGAGGAGATGGGATGGGAGCCTTTCCAGGCCCCTTCATATTATATAACACATAGTGCTTCCTGTATTTGTGATAAGACAGGATTTTCTCCTCTAATTACATGACCTGTTGAATTTTTTCTTAGGATGCTCACAAATCTAGGTGATAAACCACTTCGTTTACTTTTATTTTATTTTATTTTATTTTATTTAGAGAGAGAGGAAAGGGGGAGAGAGAGAGAGAGAGAGGGAAATACCAATGTGAGAAACATCGATTAGTTGCTTCCCATAGGGAGCCTTACTGGGGATCAAACCCACAGCCTAGGTATGTGCCCTGACCAGGAATTGAACCTACAACATTTCGTGTATGGGATGGGAAGATTCTCCAAGCAACTGAGCCACACTGGCCAGGGTACCACTTAAAAATTTCAAAACAAGTTTTTACTACTGGCCAAAGAATAAATTAATAATTTAAAAAATTTAAGCAAAGCTATAAACAAAAACCAGTGGTCCCATGGCTCCTTCCAATCCAAGATGCAACCACCTTCAACTCTTTAAGCCATTTTTTCAGGTTTTCAAAAGTAATATCTATACACTGTGACCTCATGGGTCATCATTTTTGACATTATTTATTGCCTTTATTATAATAGGTTCAAAGTTTAGCTTTCTGTTTCCTATTTTCTTTCCTGGAGACATCCCTTGGGCAGCCTTCTGTCTTTCCCTCCCAAGCTGGACCCATCCTTCTCAAGGACTGCAGTGTAGGGTTTTCCTAGGACCTCTCTTTGCCATCAGCCTGAGAAGTCCTGTTAGCTCATCTCTCTCCTATGTTCCAGCCCCTGATCCTGGCCTCCATATCTTTCTTTGTTCTTGGTTTACTCCTCTATTTTGGTGATATTTACCTTCTAGTAGCTTTCTGAAAAAGAGTGTATGGGAGATAAATCTTGAGAAACTGCAAATTCTAAAATGCATATTTTCCACCTGTGGTTGTTTGGGTATAGACTTCTAAATAAAAATTAATTTCCCATCACATCGGCATTCTGAAGGCATTCTTCCAGTGTTTTCCAGCTTCAGTGTTGCTGTTAACAAGCCTGATATCATTTGACTCCCAGTTCTTACTAGGTAAGCTGTTTCTTCTCTTAGCATGTTTCAGGATCTCTAATTTGACCCCAGTGTTCTGAAAATTTATAATAATTTGACTGACCCATCTTGTTTTTCAGTTATTGTGTTGGGTGCTTGGTGGGTGGGCCCTTTGTCTGGAGGATCATGTCCTTTAATTCTTGGAAATTTCTCTAATTTTTTGGATAATGTTTTTGGATAATTTCCTTTCCACTATTTTCTTTGTTGTCTCTCTAAAATTATTATTTGGAAACTTGACCTCCAGGATTGTTTCTTTTTTTCTTTTCATTATTATTGTCCGTTTTTTTGGTTTTACTTCTATTTTTAAGGAGCTTTTCCTAAATGTTAAGATTTCATGTTTTTAATTTGAAGAGTTTTTTCCCTTGGATTATTATTTTTAAATTTTTATATATAGTAATCCTGTTATTATTTCAAGGATAAAATATCTTTTCTTATTTTTCTGAAATTCTTAATGTTTTTCCCTGCTCCCTCGGTTGTATCTGTTTTCTCTGAGGTTTTTTTTGTTTTTTTTTTAAAGATTATTTTCTCTGACCATATTAGAAATATTTGTAGTATTTCTCAAGTGTCTGATGATCCTAGACTGTCTATTCATATTTAAGGATGAAGTCCAAAGAGCTGTTGGTGTATCTCATAATATATCTGGAATTCTACCACTTCTCACCACCTTTACCTACGCCATCTGGGCCCTAACCACCATCATCTCTTGCCTAGATTATTGCCACAGTTTCCTAATTGGTCTCCCTGCTTTCATACCTGTACCTCATAGACTATTCTCAACAGAGGATAGAGTGAGCTTTTAAAAATACAAATCATATTACATCACTTCTGCTCCAAATGCTTCAACAACTTTCCATCTTATTCCAAATAAAAATTAAAGGGACTTACAGTGATGTATTAGTTTTATATGCTGTGAAACAAGTTGTCACAGATGTAATGACTTAAAACCACACACATTTATTATTTCACAATTTCTGTGGTTCAGAAGTCCCAGCATGACTTAGCTGGATCTTCTACTTAGGGTCTCACAGGCTGCAGTCAAGGTGTTGGCTGTGGTCAGGTTCTCATCTGGAGGCCCGACTAGGAAAGCACCTGTTTTCTAACTTGCATGATTGTTGGTAGCATTCAGTTCCTGCAGTTGAAGGGTTCATGGAAACTTGCTTCTTCAAGGGGAGATACACAGAGGCTGGATGAGTCTTCTAGCAAGGCAGGGTCTTACGTAATGGAACATATCACTGTTACCATAATCTTTTGGTTAAAATCAAATCACAGGTCCTACCCACCTGCAAGAGGAAGGAATTACAGAGGTGTGAACCTCCAAAGTTGGGGATCATAGGTGCCACCTGGAGTCTGTCTTTCTCAAATGGCCTACAAGGCCATCCATGGTCTGGCTCCCTCTTACCTCTCAGACCTCATTTCCTACAGTTGTCATTCTTATCCATGCTGCACAGCCACAGGAGTCTTAGGGCTTTGGCACTTTCTCATTCCTCTGCCTGGAACCCTCTCCTTCCAGGTATCCACATGGCTCATCCCTCCCCTCCTGCCAGCCTGTGTTAACCTTCTCAGAGGTGACACCTCTGACCACCTTATTTAGAATTACTGGCACTCTGTACCTGCCTTTACTGCTTTATTTTCCTCCATATACACATACCATGCCATTTACTTTGTTGTATTTTTGGTCTGTTATCTTCTACTAGAATGGAAGCTATATGGAGATAGGGATTTCTATCTGTTTTGTTTCTACTGAATCTCTTGTACTTAAAATATAGTAGCAACTCCATATATATTTATTAAATGAATGAATGTGTATGTGCAAGTTGTTGTTTGATGAGCTTAACAATAGGACAATTGGACAGGTGGCTGGCTGGCTGTTTTGTTGGGGACCCCTGAATGCCAGCATCCGTAGGTCTTTGTGATATGCCATTCAGTTTCTCCAAGAAAGGACCATCCAATCTCCTGCTCAAGGGGTATAAGAATTGGGCTGTAAAAATCCTGGCTGCTATTATTTTATAGCTATGCATTGGGAGGGGCTAAGGTTTCATATTCTGTGAATTTTCACTTGATTTCCTAGTCTGTAGTTCTGCTTCTCACCCAAACCCTCTACTGTCCCAGGCTTAATGTCTTCTGAGTTGATTTTCTGTGGTTCAGTTTCTCCAGAGATCTCGCCTTCTGTCTCTGGTGGGATGGGGAATCACTTGAATATGCCAAGTGGAGGTTGGGATTTTGGGGCTTACCTGCTGCCTCTGGCTCACCTCTGCCTTTTTAAAATTTAATTTTTATTTATTGATTTTAGAGAGAGGGCGAGAGAGAGGGAGAGATTTGCAGATCCACTTACTTATGCATCATTGGCTGACCCTTGTGTGCGCCCTGACTGGAGATCGAGCCCGCAATCATGGGGCGTCAGGATGATGCTCTGACCAGCTGAGCTGCTGGGCCACGGTCCTCACTCCTTTTATTTTCTGAACTCGCCCAGAGTCCTCGAGGGTGAATTAGCTTCTCTTTTGCTGGCATCTTGTTTCGTACGCCCTCAGGTTTGACCTTTCTGTCCCGTGAAGTCATGCATCCTTCTTCCACCCGCTTTCTGACTTTATATGGAGTTTCTCCTGTCTCCTTTCTTCCTCATTTTGGAAAGCGTCCTGAGAGAGGAGGAAGGCCATATTGATACTGAAAATCCTAAAAAGAATTTCATCCAGATGTTTAACATCTCCTTGGGGATAGGCTTACGGTCTAAAAATATTAATGGCAAAAGGAAAATCGTAGCAGAGGCAGCCTGATTCTGCACTAAAGGTGAACATTAGGCAAAGGATTCCAGGTAATCCAAGTGTTAAATGTGACAGGAGGAAGAGATGAGAAGGACCATCCACAGTCAACACTTCAGATAATTCATACCTTTTGACACTGTAATTGCCATCATAGGACTCAGTCTTAAAGAAATAATCAGAAACCTGGGCAAAAATAGAAGTGCAATCATGTTTATCACAATACTAATCTTATGGCCCTAACTGGAGAAACCACAGCAAAATAAAATATGGTACATTCATTGGAACATTATGGAGACATTGAAAGAGATATTTTTGAAGGTACTTTCAAAAAGTCAAAGAAACCCAGAGATTTTTAAGGCTGTTTTAATGGCATGAGAAAGCGCTCACCCTATATTACATGAGAAAAACACAATGAGTTTATTACTTCTATTGTAAGAAAGCCTTTTTAAAGGCACAACTAAATTAGAAGACATTTAATTTATTTTAAGCCATTAAAAATATTCTTAAGGTACACAAAGTGAGTATTATATGCACCAGAAATTACCAAATTAAAGTTTATAAATTAATTCAAAAGAAAGTGTCTGTTTCCTTTCTTGGGTACCTGTTGCTCCTATGGATAGATGGGAAGGGAAATAAAGCAGCTACTCTTTTCCAAGGGAACTAGTTACCTTTCCTTCAGACTGTTTGGTAAACATCTAAGCCTTCACTCCCCAGATTTCCAAAATTATCTTTGTACGCACTTGAAAAGAATGGCCTTTTCCAATAGTCTGCCAAGCGTTTAAAAAAAGAACGATTCTTGCCCAAGTTTGGAAAAGCGCGTGAGTGTTCCCCGCACGTAAAATCCGTGTTCATTTCATAGGAAAGTTCTCCAGCAGGAAGGCTGCTTTGGAGTACGCAGATAACATGTACTCTAATATTTGTTATTGATGCTAGAAGAGTTTAATTCAGGAAACATTTCCTTACTTAGCGAAGGCGTCAGTTCTTGTCCCTAAACTCTTCTCTCTGTAAAATAGGTGTTGGGAAATGCCATAGATGGGGAAATAATCATCACAATGGATTTGCACGCTCAGCCTGCGTGTCTACCGAAGGCCCAGCACCTATGAATCTAGTTGCTGCATAACCTAGTGATTATTCGCAGGGTGGTCACTGTGAAAGGCCTGGGAGGGCACCTCTAGCCCTTGTGGGAAGCAAGAGCTAGGATGCTGAGCAAAAGTTACATTAGGGTATATTTTTAGTCCCTGTTTTCTCTCATTCTTTTTGTCTGTTCTCTGCTCCCGGCCCTGCCCCCGCCTCCGTTGGGGGATAAGTACTGCTTGTATTTGCTATGCCAACTCCAGAGGAGCCTCTCAAACACTCGCAGCCCGACGCCGACGACCACACAGTTATCTATTTCCACCTTGCATCTTTTACACTGTAGGATGCTGCGTGAGATGCACGGCCCCAAGGAGCCTGGGCACAGTTCAGTCCATACCCTGCATGGTGTGGGCAGACAGGGACAGAGGTTGTAGGGGTAGGGGCCATAGGGACTTGTTTCTGCTTTGGGCATTTAGTTTTTTGGACTAGGGGTGTTTTCCTCTTTTGTTAGCTTAAACTTTATTGTTACAGCCATGCTTTTGCTTATGCTTGTGAAACGGTGTCTGTTGGACCAGGCTTCGCAAACGGACTTCTTTGCCCCTGGAAGTTGGATGTTGACTGCTGCAAACCTGGAGGAGAACTGTCCCTGCATTTCTACAGGCTGGCAGGGTTTGTGTGGCAGAAATGTTAGATACAGGTACTTTCACTAAGATAAAGAAGCTGACTAATTAAAAATGCGTTCAGAGTCTCAGTTTTTATGCATTTCAAACACTCAACGTGTCTTCTTTGAGAAAATATCTGAAACAGCCACTTTAGCGCCTCCATAGACCAGATCTTTTAATTCTCCTGCCTTTGGAGGATCCCACATCTCTTCAGTGTTCTTGGATCCATGCGGCAGAGGTTGTGGTTTATCAGCTAACGTGAAAGGGGATGTTTGGGATGACAGTAGTGTTTCCATAGTTCCATTACGAAATCTTGCTCACAGGTTCGTAAACATGAAGCAGAGCATCCTGGATGCCCTCTGCAATACCCCTAGTTGTGGAGGTGAATTCAGGGTTAACTGGGTCTGCCTTGGACCTTCATTCACAAGGAGATATAGCTTCTGAGAGACACTTAGCACAACACTAAGCACATAGTAGGAGTTTAATACAGTGGTTCCTCAAATGATGAATCTTTGGGGAGCAACGCTATTATATTTTTAAAGAATTCCCATATATCATGTCAAGCAGTGATCTTTTTGAACAACTTGTTTGTGCAGCTACATGGGACCAAAAGGCTACAGCTGAAAATAAAGAGGGTCTACCCTGCTCTACAAAGAGAAGGAAGGGAGATTTAGATGCATTTCACGGACCATCTTATCCCCCTGAAGCCTTCTCTGTCCACTTGGCGCTCACTGTCCTCCCTCAGCTTTCAGATCTCACAGCCTCTGCACACAGCTGAAGACCCTGTTCATATGTACAAAAGCTACAGCTGTGTTTCCTAATTGCTTTGTGCCGGGCGCTGTGCTAGTTAGTGCGAGATGAGCAGAGCAGACATAGTGATTCCTACCCTCCTGGATGTTACAAAGGAGAGAGAAGGGCAGACAATAAACAAGTAACATAAATAAACAGTTCATTGAGGATTCTCAATTCATTTGCATATAAAGTTGAAATAGCTCTAATTTTCCCCCACTGACTGCTTTCAACCTTGTTCACCCAATTTTCTACCTCCTAGTGAATGTTTGGCAGATCCTATAACTTTCAAGTCAATCTGAGTGGTTAAAATACAGCCCAGGCAAGTTTAAAATTCAACCTGACTTCTGATTCAAAGAAAACCCTTCCCCCTCTACATGCTGTATGTACTCTGTGCAGCCAGCCCATCTGGGAAGAGATTCCCAGGGATTCTGGTTGGTCTCTTTTCCTGGGGAGACTTACAAGGGTAAAGTTAGAGGGATGAAACACCTCTGTACCTCAGCTGGTCTCAAGGCTGCAACCGATCACTGTTTCCTTTCTCTGTGCTGGGTCTAAATTCCCCCCAGCCCTGGCTAGCTCAGCTGCTGGCTTATCTTATGCGGTGAGGGCTGAACCCTGGTCATTCCTGAAATATCTGAGATCTAAGCCTGTTGCACTTGTCCATGTATTATCAAATCGAGAAGGGGAGTACCAAGGGCCATGCCTGTGGGTCACCCGGATGCTGAGCACACTCTTCCCTGACCCTCTTGTGTAGCAGCAGTTCTACCTCCTGCTGATGAGCAAGAGCAATGGCCTCTGCCAGTACGGTGACGCCTTTCCTGGCCTGGTGGTCTTTTGGAACAAGGAACTCAAAGTGACTAGGTGGCAGCTGTAGCTTTAAGTTTAGTGGGACTCTCTTGTCTCCCTGGTAGAAGTGTTATTCCTATAGGAAACAGGACCTCTAGCCCCCTCCCTCGTCTGAAGTTGCAGGGAGAAGCATACATTCTCTTAGTGCGTCCCTGGGGGTGAGAGCAAGTGGGGACACTCTTACTTTTATTCCTTGGTTCCCAGACCTTTGCCTTCTTCCTCTCAGGACATAGCAGAATGTAATGATCATTGCTTTAGGTGTAAGCTTTGTGTGTAGCCTGTGGGCATCTTATCTAATCTGGCACCTCAACTGCAGCTTTAATAGGCTGTTACACCACTTTGTGAGTGTGGCAGCTTCTGGAGAGATGAACAGTATGATAGGCCCAGAGGATCTCATGGTTATGTGCTTCATTGCTCCACCTCCCTTGCTGTAGAATGGGTCCCTTGGTCTAATGCACTGTAGGGCAGGATCCTGTGTTGATGGACCAAACACTCTGTAAGTCTCACAGGATGGCGCTGGCCAAGGCCATGAAGGCATGAAAGACAAAGGTAAACTAAAATCCCAGCGATGAATTGCTGCCCCCTCCAGATGGAAGGGGTCCAGTGCAATCAACTTGCCACCAGGTGGCTAGTTGGTCTCAAAGAACAATGCCTTATCAGGCATCAAAATTGGTCTCAGTCCCTAGCAGGTTAGATATTTGTCAGCAGCAGTGGCAAGATCAGCCTTGGTGAAAGAGAAGCCATGTGTTGGCCCTGCACATCCTCTGCCCCTGAACCGTCACCACTCCATTCGTGAGCCCATCCTGCCAGCACTGGAGGAACCAATGGCAGAGGCTGGCTGGTGTCAGCTGCTACACCATTCTGTCTACTTGGCTGTTGAGTGCTTTCTACGTGGTGGATACTATCTGGTGAGCACTAATATGGGATACAAATATCTTCACACTGTCTTTCTACCTATAGTGCCATCCACATGCCTCTTCCCCAAACCTCCTTGTCCTTCCATGCCTGTGACGAACACGTCAAGTCATCCACTTCTGCCCGTAAGTTTATGTATATTCTTACTTCAGGCCATTTCTGTTTCCACCTACAGTGGGTGACCAGGCGTAAGACACACAGCTGCTCTTCCAGTGTTAGCCCAGAGTGCAGGAGTGGTCCACTTTTGGCTGGCACCTCCACATCAAGTGACTGCCGACAATGCTCTGCCTTTTTCTTTCTCTGTCAGCTGTTCACAAAGGACCTTCCAGGTGGCCAAAGTGGTGGAGGACCTGCGGGTCTCAACTACCTGCTTCATACAGCTTTTTTGCGCCCTCTGTCTCTATTCATACTCAACCCTGGGTGTACTACTTCAGTCTTATGATGCATCACTGTTGGGCCCATTTTAACAACTTATGACTTGGGCCTGACAGAACCCTGTTCAAGATGGGCAACTTGGCCACATGGTCACTCAATGTCTTATGACCAGACACTCTGTCTCTTTCATAGCCCAGTAGCATACTAGAGGAAGTTTAAAAAATGGTTTATAGTTTTCTGTTGCAGATATTGTGGCCTTGCTCCAGAACCCTTGGGGTTTATGCTATGAGTCTCCTGCAAGAGTTTATCTTAAACTCCTCATGGCATTTCTGCCACACCCCACACCCATCACCAAATCTACCTTCAGAATTATAGGTTCTGCCAGGTTGGATGGTCCAAGTTACAGAGCTGAATGCATCACTGCTGGGGCTTTCTATAGAGTCCTTTCCTACTCTGGACCCATTTACAACTTGTAGTCTTCCATGCTACTTAGTAAATGAGTTTAGACCCAGACGTGCTTCCAGAACTCACAGGCAGACATGGTCAAGGAAGATGCCTGAGTATATCCAAGCAGGGAGGTTTTGTCAGGGGAGTGCAAGAGAAGGAGAGGGGCAAGAATGTTGAGGGGCTTTGCAAGGAAGTGATTATAAAGACGGAACATGAAATCCAAAGTATAAGGTGGAGAGAGAGAGAGAAAGGAGAGAAGAAGACTATTGATCAATTGGTGAATGTGAGAAAAAGCATTGCACTTCCAAAGTGATGTTGAAGAATTGCTATAGTTGGGAAACTTGAGCAAGAAGATCAAAAGAATAGGAGGCTGGAGTTTGAATTTGGAAAAAACAGAAGTGACGTGTGTCCGTGCGCACAATGATAAGGTCAAGGGTATCAGCAATGGGATAGAGGAAAGAGTTATTTGAAATTAGAAGATAGAGAGACCAACACATTCCTCTGTTTTGTTTGTTAATTTTATCACGGTGTGTGTCTTCCCGATGGTACCCAACACAGCGCTGAGCCCATTGTGGGAATTCAGTGTATACACGAGAGCTACAGCCTTAAGATCTCATGTTACACATGGAAAGAACAATGTGAGATTCTAGAACAAAGAGCTAGAGCTATTAAACTGGCCTGCGACGATGTGTTCACCTGTTAGTAGTCAGTGTTACAGTTTTTTTCTTTTAAATATATCTTTATTATTTCAGAGAGAGGAAGGGAGAGGGAGAGAGAGATGGAAACATCAATGATGAGAGAGTCATTGATTGGCTGCCTCCTGCACGCCCCCTACTGGGGATGGAGCCTGCAACCCGGGCATGTGCCCTGACGGGGAATCGAACTGCTATCTCCTGGATCCTAGGTCGATGCTCAACCACTGAGCCACACTGGCCGGGCAGTGTTACAGTTTTAAGGAGGCCAGAGGAGTAGCCATGGAGAGTCGATTTAACTATTTTTGATGTTAGCATTTGGTAGAGTGACGGGAACAGGAGACATGGCCAGCTCACAGAATCAGTACAGAGGTTTAGTTGTGCATTATTTCCAAACCTACTTCTTTTCTTGTATGCTGGCTCATTATGTTTAATACCAAGGAGAGCCTGTAGAGATGTTTTCTTCCCCTTGTGTTACAAATGTGTGTTACTTTATTCTCCCTCCCACAAAACTGGGGATGGCTTTGATTTTAGGGGAACGAAGAAGCTTCTTTAGCTGGGGTGTTTCTATGGGGGGAGCAGATTTTCCTTAAAGTGACTGGCTAATGCTGAAAATTCCTTTCACTAATGTGGTATTTTTCTTCCATTAAAGAAAAGGCTTAAAATGCAAACTCCTGGAGGGGAAGATATCATAAAGCCTTAAATACGCATTGAGGTGCAAATGACTGAAGAGAGAGTGTTTTCTAAGAGAAAGGTATATATATTCTTTCTAAGAGAAAGGTGAGGAGGGTCAGAAGACAGTGACAGAGAGGGTGTGAGGAGAACTTGCTCTAAGAGAAGCTGAGGTGCAGAAACGAAGCTTTTTGCCCTGTGCTGGCTCCCCGCCGTGAGCCTCTGCGTTGCAAGTGTAGTGGTGGATGTTGTCTGTGAGCTCCGAGGCCCTGAGAGTACTCTCAGAATGAGTTTGAGACCAGTAGAAATATCTACGTCTCTAAAGGGCTGTGCTCCCTTTCTCTCGCTCCTCTAGGAATTCACCTAGTTTATCAAATTTACATTTCCTCAATGTATGAAAATTCTATGTCCATCTAGTTTTCTTCTCTATGTATTCTGAATCATTCTTTCAACTATTTTTTATGGCTCATGTATGCAGAAATGATTCAGTTTACACAGGGACTAATCAGTCATCAAATTAAAATGGGACCTGTTGCAATGCTTAGAAAATCTGAATTCTGAGTTTTAAAACAAGTAAAATCTTTTAAGAAACTCTTTTCATGCTAAAGTCAACAGAGATTCCAAAGCTCTGAGTTTTATTTCTAGTTTTATCACTAGTTATATAACCTTAGATGAGTTATTTTACTTTTCTTGGGGGGGGGGGGCTCAGTTTCCTCATCAAGGTGAGAAAGGCTGTACAAATGCAATTAATGTATATAAAAGTGCTTGGTGAACTCGAAACTGCCGTATGACCATTAGATGGCATTGCTAATGTTGTGGTTGGACTCTTGGTAAATATCCCACAGTTCACATTATTTTAGGAATGTGGTCGGGCTTTTTCTGCTTTTGTTTATTTGGTTTTTGCACCCATTGTAGGCGGTTGAAGGCAATATTAGAATCATTGATGAGCTTTATTTCTGGTGCACTCTCCTCCTGAAAGCTAATTCCCAGGCTTAAAAGATCTCTCTCAGAAGTGGTGTTGACATTTCTGGCTTTTTACTTCTGCCCTCCCTCGAGGCCTCTTAAGTTTGAGAACTAATTTAATTCCCCGTCTCCAGTGGGGAGTGTGGTTTTTTCCTTCTTCTTTGAGTCAAAGTGGACTTACTCTATTCTTAATGAAAAATGTCAAATACACAAAATAAATAAGAAAAAGTGTATGTCATAATGAACAAATATAATGAATTTCTAGGTGCCCATCACCACAGATTCAAGAATCATCAACTCATGGCCAAATTTGTGTCTTCTATAAACCTACTAATTTTTCATCCCTACCCACGATTATTTGGAAATAAATCCCAGACACTATATTATTTTACTCATAAACCTTTCATTATGTATGCTTATATCCGTATGCATGTATATATCCATTATCATACCTTTGAAAATTAACAATAATTCCTTAACATAAAATATTCAAGCAGCATTCAAATCTCCATTATCTCATAATTTTTTCTTTTAAGTTTGTTTGAATCAGAATCCATACAAAATCAATACATTGCAATTAGTAGATGTTTCTCTTAAAGTCTTTTAACCCATGCTTCAAGGAAGATCCAGGCACAGGGGGAACCACTTCTTAGTATGTGAATAGTAAGTAGTTCTGGAGGCTAGACGTCCAAGACCAAGGTGCTGGCAGATCTGTGTTTGGTGAGGACTCTCTTTCTCGTTTGCAGACAGCTGCCTTCTTGCTGTGTCCTCATGGTGGATAGTGGGGACTGTTCTTGATTCTATTTTTTTCCAAGATCTGGGAGGAGGCTGCTTGCTCATTCCTAGTTTTTTCCTTGTATTGTCAGAAATGAGCATAGTACTTGACTTCCATTTTTTACAGTTTCCTTTTCTTTTCTCTGTCAGTCTATTTTCTAACCATTGTTGCATTCACCTTTTTTTGTTGTTGTTAATATTCACCTGAGGATATTTTCTCCTCAGGGAGAGGAGGGAAGGGAAGGGGTGGGGAGAGAAACATTGATGAGAGAGAGACACCTCGATCCCGCAACCACCCTGACTGGGGCCGGGATCTTGCAATCCAGGTATGTGCCCTTGACTCAGAATCAAGCCCAAGACCCCTTGGTCCACAGGCTGATGCTCTAACCACTGAGGAAAAGTGTCCATAGCGTTGCCTCTACCTTTACCTTTAGTTAGATCCAGTGAGTACTGGATACGTGGTTCTTCCAAAATGTGTTATTTATAGCCCAACTCCTCTACTTCAGTTCGGATACCCTTGATGAGCAGAAAATGTAAGAGTTATAACCCCTTTCTTTGCATTTCTAACCATATGGGTCCAGCTTGACTAAGGAGTCGACAGCATGCATAGAATTCTACTAATCTGTGTTTGGGATGGGTTGAGTTTACCAACCCTGGAGTCATAAGTTACAAATTTCCATCCCAGTTTGCCATCTACTTTCTGTGGGATATCAGGGGGTTCACTTAATCTCTCAGTCTCTTGATTCTTTATCTGTACAAAGGGTGTCATAATTTCTTGCCTATTTCACATTATGATGATGAAATGAAATAAGTTTTGTGATCTGTAAAGTGCTATATACGCAAGTGATCTTTGTCATTATTATTATTGTTATGGCTGATTTTCCAGGAGTTTGCCATTAAAGTTACCAGTGATGGGGCTCTGAGATAGGTTTGATCAGTAGAACACAGGAAAGGGTGAGGTGACAGTATTGGGGAGGGGGCAGAGTAACAATGGGGAGCTGAGGTACCTGAGATTCCAAAGAAAGTGTGTTCTAATGAATAAGGCTGGGACACTAGATCATATCTTTTATTTGTTTGTTTATTTTAGAATTTTTTATGTGTTTATTTGAGACAAACCAATAACAATTGCCAGGGAGCAAAAACCTCAATGGATTGAAAAAATGGTCCCACTAGGTCATATCTTTAGCCCCAAGATAGGAGCCTCTGTCCTCCCCGACAAGGCCTTCTCCAGCGTCTCTCATCTTTAGAGCCCACTGTCCGTTTCTGATTTCCTATAGCAATGGCTATCCATTCCATTTATCTGATTAAGTCAGGGTAATCTATGCTGTTTATCTTTTCATTTCTATATTCTTTCTCCCCTACCAAATTACAGGTGTTTCAAAGTCTAGAACCATGTGTTTGCATGTCTTATTCTGTAGTTGTGGCTGGCACATCACAGTGATTTACACCCGGTAGGCATCGTTAATGTGTGGTGTACATGAAAAGCTGGGCTATGTTTTTCTTTATTAAAGACTGGAGAGAAGAAAGTCTTCTCTGTGTGCTCTGATATTCTTTAAAATTTTTCTTTATTTTTAGCTAAGTCATGTATGAACATACATTGAAAAGTTAAATAGTGGTAAAAGACATAAAAACAGTAGTTCCTGCCAACCACACATTCTAATCTGGTCCCCAGAAGTAACTACTCCCCCCCCCAAATATATTCCCATTGATTTCAGAGAGAGGAAGGGAGAGGGAGAGGGAGAGAGAGAGAGAGAAACATCAATGATGAGAGTTGTCATTGATTGGCTGCTTCCCGCATGCCCCCAGGAATCGAACCGCGATCTCTCGGATCCTAGGTCGATGCTCAACTGCTGAGCCATGCCCGGCCTGACGTAACTACTTCTTAACTCTGTATTCTCCTCCATACATAGTGTTTTCCTCCACATTTATAAATAATATATGTATATATGTGTAGATATTATACACCATATTTAAAAATTATATATATGCCAAATAATATTCATTATCTGGATATACCATAGTTTGTCCATTTACCTATTGAAGGACACCTTGGTTGCTTCCAAGTTTTGGCAATTATAAATACATATGTGTGTATATGTAAACATATACATATAAATTATATATGTAAATAATATACAGGGTATATTATTAGACAGGGTATTCCCCCAAAATATATACATACTTTAACAGCTGATAGCTCAATTTTGAAAATGAAATGTATTTTAATAAACACTGCCTTTATTATTACTCAAAAATGTGTATACATTCTTTGGGGGTACCCTATATATTACTATCTCCTGGTTTATCAATTTTATACATTATCTACCAACTTTAAAAATTAGTAGATGGAGATTTTAATCTTTCTTTCACTCTTCTTTTCTCTTCCCATAATCAAATATAGTTAGTTATATCTCAAATATGGTTAACTCAATTGTCAATGTTTCAGTTATCTAATCCATTACTGGTTAACAAATCCTCACAAAATTTAGTGGATTAAAACAACTACAATCATTTTAGTCTCTCCCATAGTTCTGTGGGCCAGGAATTGGGAAGGGCTTGACTGGTGGTTCTGGTCCGGGTGTCTCACGAAATTGTAGTCAGGCAGTGGATGGAGGTAGAATGGCAGGAGCTGGACAGAATGTCGTGGAGTTGGAATCATATAGTCTGTAGCCTTCTCAGATTGGCTTCTCTCACTTAGTAATATGGATTTAAGTTTTCCCCATGTCTTTTCATGGCTTGATTGGTCATTTCTTTTTAATGTCAATTAATACTCCATTGTTTGGATGTACCATAGTTTATTTGTCCATTCTCCTACTGCTGGACACCTGGGTTGCTTCCAAGTTTTGGCAATTATAGATAAAGCTGCTTTAAACATCCATGTGCAGGGTTTTGTGTATGTAAGTTTTCAGCTCTTTTAGGTAAATGCCAAAAAGCATAATTGCTGGATCATATGATAAAAATATGTTTAGTTTTGTAAGAAACCACCAAACTGTCATCCAAAGTGGCTGTATCATTTTGCTTTCCTACCAGCAATGAATAAGATTCCTATCACTCCATGTCCTTGCTGGCATTTGGTGTTATCAGTGTTCCAGATTTTGGCCATTCAAATAGGTGTGTAATGGTATTCTCATTGTTTTAATTTGCATTTCCTTGATGTCATATGATGTGGAGCATGTTTTCATATATTTCTTTGTTATCTGTATATCTTCATTGGTAAAGTATCTATTTAGGTCTTTGGCCCATTTTAAAATTAGGTTGTTTGTTTTCCTATTGTTGAGTTTTAAGAGTTCTTTGTGTGTGTGTGTGTGTGTGTGTGTGTGTGTATGATATATCTTTATTAATTTCAGAGAGAGGAATGGAGAGGGGGAGAGAGAGAGAAACATCAATGATGACAGAGTCGTCATTGATCGGCTGCCTCCTGCATACCCTGGATAGGGGATGGAGCCTGCAACCTGGGCATGCGCCCTGACTGGGAATCGAACCGTGATCTCCTGGATCTTTGATGTTCTACCTCTGAGCCACGCCCAGTTGGGCTCTATGTATATTTTGGGTAACAGTTCTTTATCACATATTTCCTCCCAGCCTGTGGCTTGTCTTCTAATTCTCTTGACATTGTCTTTCACAGAGCAGAAATTTTTAATTTTAATGAAGCCCAGTTTATAATTCTTTCTTTCATGGATTATACATTTGGCATTGTGTCTAAAAAGACATAACCATACCCAAGGCCATCTAGGTTTTCTCTTATGATTTTTGTTCCTCAGTTCCTTCTTTCTTGCAATTTTTTGTGGTTGAAAATATGTTTTAGCGTTCCATTTTAATTCTTCTTAGCTATATATGTCTTTGCATATTTGTAGTAGTTTCTCTAGGGATTACAATTCACATTTTAACTTAACCCAGTCAATTTTGAATTTATATTGCACTACTTCACATAAAAATAGGAAACTTGCATGAGTACAGTCCAATTATCTCCCTTTTTTTTTTGCTATTATTTTCATATATTTATATCTATATGCATTATAAACCCTACAATATAGTTTTATAACCCAAGCTTTAAATAACTATACATATTTTCAATAAATTAAGAGAAGAAAATAAAAAGTATAGTAGTCAACATTTACCTACATATTTATCATTTCTAGTGTCCATATTGTGTCTGAGGAACTTTTCAGCCTGAAGAGTTTCATTTTGCATTTCTTGTAGTGAGGTTGCAATTCTCTAAGTTTTCATTTATCTGAAACTAGTTAATTTCACCTTCCTTTGAAGGATATAGAAATCTCAGTTGAATGATTTTTTTTTTTAATGCTTTAAAGACAATCTTTGCTATTCTCAAGTTTATATGTACTGTCCTGTGGGTTTTTTGGGCAGCTTTTGAGGTTTTTATCTTTGGTTCTCGACAGTTTGATCATAATGTGCCTAGGTGTGGTTTTTTACTTTGTATTTATCCTGTTTGAATTTTTCTGAACTTTTTGGATATTTTTTCACCAAATTTGGGAAAATCTCAGTCATTATTTTTCAAACATTATTTTTGCCCCATTCTTTCTCTCTCCTCTTTGTTTGGCATCTATGATAGACTGTTTCACATTAAACCAAAAGTTCCTTATTTTCTTCAACTTTTCTTTAGTTTTCTTTACCTTGCTGCACTTTGCATTGGATGCATCACTACCAACCAATCTTAAACTTCAGGGAGTCTATATTTCTTCCGCCATCTCCAATTTTTCTTAAGTCATCTAGTGAATTATAAAATGTTTTTTATTATATTTTTTAGTTCTAGGTTTTTAAACTTTATTATAGTTTGAATGTCTTTGCTGAGACTCTGCTTCAATGCATTTATTATGCCTATTCTTAAAATTTAAATAATTAAATATAATAAAAAGTCTTGCTTACTAATTCCCAACCTCTGTGTCACCCTGGGATTGGTTTTTATTAATTCCGTCTTTCTTTTTCATCCCCTTGACTAAGTATCACATATTTCTGTTTTTTGTATGTAATAACATTTGATTGTATACAGGACATTGTGAATAATGAGTTTTATAGACTCTGAACTCAGGTATTCTTATCTAAAAATTGTTGATTTTTGTTCCAGTTAATTTAGCTGGACTCAGACTCCAAATTCTGTCTCCCCTGAGGTGGGCAATAGCTGAAATCTCTATTGAGTTCTTCCAGCTAGTGGCTGCTGTTGTTGTTGGGTCTCCTGGAGTCTTCTGCATGAAATAGTACAGTGGCCAACAAAGGATTTGGGTAGAATTTATTCTCAGATTTTTAGGATCATACTCTCTCTGGAGCCCTCCTATCTGGGATTTCCCTTATGATTTTCCAAACTCTCTGAAGTCTGTGCTCTAACACTTGTAGGCATCTTTTTGCCAACCCAGGCTACAGATAAGAAACACCCTCAGGCAAAAGGCCACCAACATCAAACCTCACCAGTGCAGTTCCCAGCTCTCAAGGGTTAACTTCCCTCCAGTTTCTGCCTTCGTTTGGCCACTTTCCAATATTTTCATTGTTTTAAAATAAGTTTGTCCTGATTTTATAATTGTTATCTGTAGATGGGACATTTTGATCAGGCTGTTCTAGTGTTATCAGGCGGGAGCCTCGACCACAAGCCGTTTACAGCACCTGGTGCCTCACTCCCTGAGACTTTCTGTTCTTTTTTGGGGGGTGTCATTGAATTGGTGTACCTCTGTTGGAGTTCCTCTCTGGAGGTACTAAGCTTTATCGTCTCCTGTTCTGCTAAGTCATTTACCTTTCCGCATGTGCTTTCTCTCTTCATGTATTGAGGTTCTGGGTTACAAATATCTTTAAGTTCCATCAAAGATGAATTCCCCCCCCCATTATTCTTAAAGTATTTCTGGCAGGAGGATGGGGCTGCAATATCTTTACTCTGCTTCTTGAAAATTGAAGTCTCTTGGGTTATTCTTACATGTGTTTGGATCGTCAGTTCTTCCTGGACTAGGATAGCATCTCTTTTGTGCTCTCTCAACACCAGGAATTTATAGGCGCTGCGTTAACAAAACACGTTGAAATCCAGGTGCTCTGGGCTCTGGGCACACAAAGCTCCCTGAAAAACGCCCGTGTCTCTGGCTGGTTTGGCTCAGCTGCTGTGGAAGAGCAAACTTCGACATTCCTGTCTTCTGTGAGTCACTGGTCCTGGCGTCTACTTAGCCAGTTTCCTCGAGGGGCTGAAGCTGCTCCTTACGCTCCTCAGTGCTGTGTGGATCATTCCAGAAGGTGAACATCTTCTCACAGGCCAGGCTGAAGGCCTGAATGCTGTCCCAGGGTTCAGGAAGAGTGTCATCTCTCAAGCTTTTAAAAATGGTGTGTGTGGGAGTGGCTGTCTTAAAATTCAGCCTAGGTCCCAGCTGGTTTGGCTCAGTGGTTAGAGTGTCGGCCTGAGGACTGAAGGGCCCTGGGTTCGATTCTGGCCAAGGGCACGTGTCTCGGTTGCAGGCTCGATCCCTGGCCCTGGTTGGGCGCGTGTGGGAGGCAGACAATCGATGTGTCTCCCCCACATTGATGTTTCTCTCTCTCTCCTTTCTACTCTCTCTCCTTTCCTAATGCTAAAGTTCAGCATTAGGAAAGTATGTTTATTCTCAAGGTTTTCTCCTCTCTAAGGTGTTTCTGAGAAAAGTCATATGAAAAAGTTACTTCACATATCCAGTGGCGGATCTGATCTCCCAGAACCCAGGTCATCTTGAAGATGAATCTAGGAACCTGGGTCCTGCCACACTATGTGCCACTATGTGCCGCCTGACTCAGAGCAGCAGCCTGAGTTCTCCGTAGCCACCGGCTTCCTCATGGGCTGATAAGCTCCTGTGCCTGGAAGCAGCCGAGCACACAGACATCCCCGTGAGCCCTGGAAATGCTGGCCTTTCTGTGTAAAGTCTCTGTTAGTCCAGGGATGAAGGGTGTATGTGGGAACCTGCCTTTTTAATTAGCCTTCAGGGCACAGCCCGCTCTCCATGCTCTGTCACAACAAAGGGATCTTGATTTCTTTGGGGAATTGGATTAAGACGCAGCAATTAAAATTATGTATTTGTCAGGTCTGGAACCGCTTTTATCTACTGTTTCATCAGTGGTCTTTGACAGCTGGTCTCCACTGCTGGCTTACCCATTTACTAGTTGTGTAACCTTAGGCAAACTCAAGTCCCAGCTTAATTAATCTAGTTTACTCCTGTATAAACTGTGGGTGATGGTATTTTCCTTGACCACCTACCTCAGAAGCTTTAGTGAGGCCTAAACAGTAGCATGGAAATGGAAAAGTGTCATTAAAAATATAAAGATAAATAGTCAATATTATGGCTTAGAGGCATTTTTCTTAGGAGGGGTGAGTTAAAAAGTGAAGTCTTGGTTGCCTCCTGAGAGGGTCCAGTTCTTGGGGGTAAATACTGAATACAGGACCACCTGGCACTGAGTTTGTGGAAGGCCCTACTGTCCCTGCCATATCTTCTCTCCCCTTTCCCCAGCCCCCTCCCTGCCCCCAGGTGGAGACAGTGATTCACACTGGGCAGGCCTCCCCTCCTCTGTGCTGCCAGGCCACCTACAGCCTCTTGGCCTTGTCAGAGTGCTGACAATCAGCTCCCTGCAGCTTTCTCATCTTTTAAAATCCAATTAAACATCTCTGGCCACAGCGAGACAATTGTCTGGGCTCCACACAGTGCAGCTTCTCCTGAGGTGGCATTAGGAAACCAAAAGAGAAAAGCTTCTTTATCTTGGAAAGATCACGCCCACAGTTCCTGAAAGGGTGGAACCATTGTGAGGTCCAGACCCACGTTCCTATTGAGCAGTTGCCTACCTCAGCTCCAAACTTCAAGGTGGTAAAGGGCATGCAGTGGATTTACCCGAGTCCTCATGGGCTCCTGTGCCCAGAAGCAACCTGGTGGTTTAAGAATCATCAATGGCTAAGGTATGTGTGAGAAACAGCAAGTCTGAGTGGAGTGTCCCAGCAGGGAGGGGTGCTGGAAGGTTAAGATAAGGCCAGATTGTGGGGAACCTTGAAGCCAGACCATCAGGAGTCTTACACTGGACTGCAGGGCTCAACCTCTTGTGGAAGGCAGGAGGCTTCTGCTACAGGTAGGGTGTCCTACCTTGCAGGTTGCCACCTTGTAGCATCTTACCATTGCACATGGTTCCTGGGTTTATCCGGCCCAGCTAGTCACAGTGCCTTGGCACATCATTTGCTTAATACAGGGTGGGGCGAACGTAGGTTTACAGTTGTAAATACGTGAAACACAGTTTCTTCTTTTTTTTAATTCTCACCTGAGGATATTTTTTCCATAGCTTTTCAGAGAGAGTGGGGCAGGGGGGAGAAACATCAATGTGAGAGGGACACATTGATTGGTTGCCTCCCACACACACCCTGGCCAGGGCAGAGCCTGCAACCCAGGTACGTGCCTTGGCCCCAATCAAACCTGGGACCCCTGGTCCATGGGTCAACGCTCTAACCACTGAGCCAAACAGGCTAAGGCCAGAGTTTATACTTGTATTATTATTTATTAATTGTATTATTTTCTAAATGAACAACTGTAAACCTACTTTTGCCCCACCCTGTCCACAGCAGTGGCTGCCCTTGAACACTTAGGAAGGTGCTACATCTGGAAGAATCAGAAACTTCTGAAATGAATGCCATGTGATTATGGATCAAACAAAACAGGGAAACTGGCCCCTGGTCCTGAATCTGCTGCTCACCCATTGGTGTGCGAAGAAATGCTAATCTCTTCTCGGGACTTCAGCTGCCTTATCAGCAAGACGATGGGGAGAGAATCAGCTGGATCAGAACCTCCAGGGTTCCTCTGAACTTGGATGCTCTGAGGAACAGTTTCAGCTGCTGAAACATCTACATTTTGCCCATTACCATTTGCCTTCCAGTCCATAGGACTATTCTGTGGCACCAAGTTTCTGAGGATGTTTTAAAGATAAACTAAGTGACTTAAAAAAGGAAAAATGTCCACTGATCTAATTTGGCCTTACCAAGTGGACTTTCAGCATTTGGGGCATTCTGCAGGAAGGGAAAGTGGCTTGTCAGCAGTTGCTCTGTGCCCACAGTGGCGCCCAAGTTCTGCATCTCTCTCCATCGGTTCCCTCCAGCTGCCAGCAGCAGAGCTCATTATATGATGCAATGATCGCTGCACTTCCTATAGCTGTGGGAGATTAGAGGAAAAGCGGTCCAACAGACCATGCAGTGGTGGGGGAAGACTAACTGTAGGAGAGGGCCGAGGCTGGATCCCGACAGAGGGGCGAGATTGAACCACACGGAGAGGGGCTTCAGGCGTTCCAATGAACCAGGAGGGCGAGGCAGGGCTGGTGTGTCCGGAGGGGCGATGAGCTGGCTGCTGAGAGCAGGACGCAGTGGGAGAGGAGGAAGGCCTCCTAACCACTGACACCCCTGGTCATGCCCATGCTCCTCTGCTTGGTGTGCTAGGAACCCAAGACCAAAGTGTGGTCTGGGAACTAGAAGCGTGGCATGACCCGGGGATCATTAGAAACGCAACATCTCAGTTCCACCCCAGCCCTCCTGGATCCGAATCTTCATTTTAACCAGATCCAAAGGTGACTCCTGTGCACCTTAAGGTTTGAAAAGTACAGTTCAGGACAATGATTCTCAGTGATACCGATGAGTGGGCCCCACCCCAGGCTCCCTGAATCAGAATTGTCTGGGGATGGGGCTTGGACATTGGAAATTTTAAGAAGCTCTAACTTGGAGGCAGTGTTGTGAAATACTGTTTTCGTGGCTATAAGGCGAGAGTGAAAGTGTTGGATCAGAGAATAGCCCTGTGAAAGAAGATTTAATAAAGATGAGTCAGGCCGCAGTATGAAGCATGTACTCAGGAAACAGAAATGAGTGGTGATGTACCAAATACCCAAAGGGAAGAAGACAACTCCACGTGGAGTCTTCATGGTTGAAAATATGGTTGTGCTAGAAGTTGCTGTTTAAGACATTTCCACTCAGATTTGATGGTGACTACATCTGGTAGGTGTCATGTAGTGTGGCACTGGCGCTTGGATTAAAGGGCAGGACCAGAAAGTATAGATTGTAACCCATTATCACAGGGTGGGAACTTGAGTCATACGAATGGTACAAGGAGGCCAGAAAACTGAATAAAGACCTTTGTTGTGTATAAATGAGAAAGGCTTGGACAAATTTTAGAAAACTTAAGGCCTCACTTCTATGCGTGAACCAAGTGTCCTCACCTCAGTGAGAATGCTCGGAATATCTTTCCAGCTTGGCCTCAGCAACCCTCTACCTAGAGTCAGGGAAGGACCATGCCCTGGGCCATCTTGCAGAGCCCGTGGAGTTCATCACCAGAAGGCCCTGGCCTGTGTGAGCTCCCCTGCCAGCTCTGTGACTCAGTTACCCACTTTCACAGTGGTATGTTCCGAGTACAGTTCTGTGTAGCAGGGCCTCTTTTCCATGGCTGAGTGTTGCCCATGTGTGGAGTCACTAAGCTCTGTGCTCTAAAATCAAGACAGAGGTACACAGTGGGAGCAAAGTGGGAAACTGCTCGAGCGATGGGAGCCTGGGACCACACTCTGCGCCAGGGCTCCGGAGCCCTAGCATCCCTCCCCTGAGGGAGTGTGGGAGCTGAGCAGTAATGCACGGATCACCTAGCAGTAGGTGCAAACCAGATTCAAGATACACATCAAGATGAAAGAAGTAGGCTTGGAGTCGGAAAGCCAGGGTTTAAATCCAAGTAAGCTCTGCTACTGACTCGCAGTGGCTTTGTACAAGTTTCCTCTTTAATAAAAGGATTTTCTCTGCTGTAGTGAGCAAATGAAATACTGCATGTGGAGAGTGCTTTGCAAACTGTAAGGTTCAGTATAAATACAATACTTTTAAAAAAAGTGACAGCAGAATGTCAATGTCCCAAAGGCGAGGAAGAACACCAAGTAAAATCGGAAGACCCATTTCCATGCTAGTTAGGGTCTTTCTATCTCTCCGAGTGCCCCCCAAAGTAGGAACCTGCCCATTTGGTTCTGTCTCTGCTGTGATCTACGGGCTCGTCTTCCTTGAGCCTGACGCTCTCCAAGTCGATCTCCCAGGTTTTTCTGCATCTATGACTATGTGCACACTCCTGGCCTGTGGTACAGTTGTGAAGGAAGCAAAGTTGCCTATGTGACCCTAGATACCTCCTTTAGGGCATCTTCCCAAAGCAGGAGTGGGCGCCTCACTTCCCGAGAACACTGTGTTCATGTTCTCGCCATCCCTCTCCTCTACCTGAGAAGGAAGGGCTCGGGCTCCGATATTTCCAGGGACATTGGCATAAGGGGGGGGGGGGGGGGCTAAAGCCTTAAGCTGTGATGATGAATTTCTGGCATCAGTGAGCAGGGTGGAATTGTGTAGAGTTTGATATTTCTGGTATTTTTGAAACTGTGATAGGCTTCCATCAAGTTGTTGGGTTGGTCTTGGGGTAGAATCTTTCCCAGCCCTCAGAGATGTCATAGATTGTATGACCCACAGCGTAAGTGTCCCGGGACTCTGCGAATGGGTCCAGCTGCATTACTTTGTTGGGATTTTATGAGACTCAAGGAGAGAACAGAAGAGAGTAAGGCACTGTGCTCCTTGCCTGCCAGGCGCCATGGGGATACAGGGGCACGTGCGTTCCCTACACTGGCAGTCTGTTCAGAATTCCAGTGGCTACAATCAGAAGAGATCTCACAGAAAGCAACTCATCTGGACAGAGTGTATCTTGCAGCATTAGTGTGTAGTGGAAGCGCTTGGAGGGCTTGTCGGAGCACAGCTTGCTGGGCTCTCCCTGCGGAGTCTGGGGCTCAGTAGGCCTGGGTGTGCTGGGGAGTGTGCGTTTCTAAGTTCTCAGGTGCTGCTGCTGCTGCTGTCGTGGGAACTACACTGTGGAAACCATGGGTCTTGTGCTTTATAATTTATAAAATGCTCTCTCATGCCAACCTCCCGTGATCCTCTTACACCTTGTGACCTCATGAAGGAGGCACGTCCCAGGGGAAGCGGCAAGCTCAGAGAGGCTGTATTGCTGGTCACCCAGCCAGCGATGGGCAGAGCCTGGCGCCCCAGCCTCTCCTACTGACCCTTTGCTAGTCCTAAAGGGTACCACCCACCCATGAGTTCTAGGATGCCAGCTGAGTGCAGCCAAAACAAGAACCTCAGTCTTCTGACCCTTTCCGTAGGATTCTTTTTACTCACATTGCCTTCAGCAGTCCACAGTGAGCTACAATAATGGGGGCATTTTGGAGATTTATGAAGAAATATCTCGAAGAGGAAGTAAAGGGGCTGGAGGGAAGAACCGTCTAAGAAGAAAGGTGTATGGGAGATGGAAGGAGCCCAGTCAGGCAGGAGCTGGGAAAGGAAGCCAAGGAGAGGCCTGCTGAAGGGAAAGGAATGGGAAGCAGAAAGGAGAGGCTCGTAAGACCCTTTGTGCCACTTAAGCATCTAGCCTCAGGGGACAAGATGTTCTGTGTGTTAGACACTTGGTTACTTTGCCACAGCATCCAAGGTCTAGTCTGCTTTTGATGGAGTATGTCTGCAAAGCCCTCCCATCCACCCTGGCATTCTTTGTTATTTACCATTAAAGTAGTGTCAGTCTTTGAAAAATTATGAAGCTCTTGATATGTTTCTCTTTCAGCCCCATGTGTTCCTTGTATTTATCAAAATGGAACACTAACAAATATTTATTCAGTTTTATAGACATGCTGACAATAAAGACTACCATGTGTGTTCCCTGCCATGGTGATTATTTTGCTCAATACATGATTGACTGAGATGTCTTCAGTGTATTATAAACACACATTAAAAATAGCAACCTAAAAAAAGATAAAACTGACAAATAGAAAGTTCCATATTTTTTGGATGCAATACAGTGCCACCCTGGTTATTAGAACACGAAACAGATAATCCTAGTGAGTTATCTAAGTTTGTATAATGATTCTCCTTCAAGTAAGTGTTTTTGGCTCCTATAATGTTCCTCTCATTTATAAAAGTTTCTCAAATGGGAACCTTTTAAAAGTTGCATTTCCCCCCACTGTGTGTATGTTCTAATAACATAAGATATATAAAGGTCTGGCTTATTTTATCTAAATTTCAAACCCATGATCCAATTCCAATTTTCAGCATCCATTTATCACCGTAATTGTGAAACTAAGAGAGGTTACTGCATGAAAACATCACATTGTTGTGAAACAGACAGAAAATGTTCCTAAATTGGTTAAGCACTTTCTACTTTGCTAACCAGGAGGGATGAAAAGGGTACAGAGAACTCAATATTTGTGCTGCTTATTTCTAAGGGTTTATTAGTAAAACTGATGAAATGAAGATTGTTAATATGTTTATCATTTCCCACTTAATGCTCCCCCCAAACATTGATTTAAGAATTGAGAAGGCTTATGTCAGTAAACAGGTCTGCAAATATGGTAGGTGCCAGGTCTGTGAGCTACCCTGTAAACTGGAGCCATTGAAACTTCAAGTTTTGTTCTGTGAATTAAATATTTAAATAACTGCTCTGAAGAAACAGAAAAGAAGCTGTAATGTTGGAGCTATAAACTTCCTGACATTTATTGACTCTGGATCTCCCGAACAACTTCCTGTCCTTGTAAATTTGCTCCTGTGGTTGATCAGATGCAGACTTGTGTTATTTTTCCATTACAGCGTGTGAATATATCAGTTTTATTTCCAGTGGTTAGCTAATGCTTTTAACCTGGAGGTGGCTGTGCAGTAGTGTTGACTAAACCCCATGCCAAGGGTGGTGTGTGTGCGTGTCCACTGTTACTTTCAGCTAGTGCCATGGAGTTGCACTTACGTGCATATATGTGAATACCTGCTTTATTAGTATCTCTGTCCCTCTACTCTATCTGTTCTGGGGGTTATCACTATTGACTGTTGAATCTTAAATACTAAAGCATGTGCTGGAAATTAAAATTTAAGCAGAATACAAAGACTATTAAAAAACCCCTACTGTGTTCTGTTGCTTTGGGGCTATGTTAAATGACAGAATGCTGTTAATGAAAAGGACAGTCACCACGGTGGATTGATCTTAATGGGGGCAGGGACTTAAGTTGGAAAGTCAGGGCATAAAAGTAAGAACTCAAACCAAGCAAAGGAAGGGCAGACCCCTGCCAGCACCACTTGAATGGTGCCCTCCCTCCCTGCTTCCCGATCTGTCTCTGTAACTGTATGTTTGAACCACATAAGCTACATGATTCAACTTGATGGTAAATGTCAGAGGCTCTACAACATTATTTTTAAACTTTGCAATAAATCAGTAAGATGGGTGATATTACATCCTTGTTTTACCCAAGAGGGTGAGTGAGTTTCCCAAAGCAACACAACTAGTAGCTGACAAGACCAGGATTTGAGCCCAATCTACTGGGCTCCAAAGTCTAGACTCTCTAACACACCATCTCAGAATGGTAAGACCTCTCAGAGATCATATTTTAGAACCAATTTATATCACAGATGGAAAAGTTAAGACTCGTCCCCTTCACTGCTTCCCTCAGTCGGCATGGAAAATGGGGTGCTGACTGTATGTATTGGACTCTGCCAGGATTTCCCAGCTGGGGAAGTGGGGAGGACTTGCTGCATCAGTGAGTGAGGGATAAAATGTGAGAGTTGGGTTAAGGGGGGTGGAAATAAACCAGTTAAAGGAACTGGGATTACTTAGTCTGGTGTGAAATGTGACTCCTACTCTTCAAGTGAATAGTTGATGAAGGGTAAAGACCAGCTGGGCTCTACTTTCCATGAGGCCAAAGCAAAAAGAAAGGCCTTTAAATTCTGCTGGGTGGGGTATAAATCCGCTGTAACCCAGAAGTCCTGATGTTGGGTGTGGGTTGGGGTAGAAAGCGGGTGGCAAGTTAGCACCATGGGCTAGATGGCTCCGCCAGGCTAGGAGCTGTATTAGGTAGGTCTTTCTGCTTTCCTTGCCCAAGCTTAGAATAGCATTGCCCCCTCAATAACTACAGTTAAGAAGTAATATCTTCTTCATTGACCCATCAGAATATCCTACACCTACAAATCTTTCTACCATCTGATCTATCCCGACCACTGGGATTAGAGCAATTTGCATAACGTACGACTCTGAGAGCATTTCTCTGCTCAAAACTGGCCCCAGAATAGCTGTTTTCAAAGTGTGGTCTATGGTTGCCGGTTGTAGCAAATAAAAATACAGGATATCCAATTACATTTGAATTTCAAATAAGCAACAAATAATTTTTTAGTATAAATATGTCCCATGCAACAGTTGAGTATCCTATATTTTATCTAGTAACCCCACCTGGGGGGATTTAAGACCCTTTTAAGGGGTCTTTGAGGTCAAAACTATTTTCATAACGTTAAGACTTGTTTGCCATTTTCACTGTGTGGACATTTGCGCTGGTGGTGCAAAATCAATAATAGGACCACTAGTGTCTTAGCATGAATCAAGGCAGTGATGCCAAAGTGTACTGGTTGACAATGTGTTATGGACAATCTCTGTCAGGCACTCAGTAAAAAAACAACCACCAAAAAACAAAAGACCAGTTTTGATGAAGCAGTAAAAATTACTATTTTTATTAAATCGCAACCCTTGCATAGATGTCTTCTTCATATACTGGGTGACAAACCGGGCCATATGTATAAAACATCTCGCTGTGTACGGTGCTTGTCTCGCTTGTGTGATGGTTTCAGGTGAGAAGCTGAATGCATTGCCTTTTCATGGAATACCATTTTTACTGACAAACTCTGGTATTCAGACCTAAGTATTTGGCAGATATTTTTCTGAAAATGAATGAAGTGAGCCAGCCACCTCAAAGAAGAAGTTTGACAGTATTTGTGCCAATTATAAAATGTGAGCTTTCAAGTGAAAATTAGAATTTCGAAAAACTTCTATCTACCACTGAGAGCTTGACAGCTTCCCAGTACTTAAAGAATTTCTGATGAGATTGGTGGTGATAACAATGAATGTGGGTTTTGTTGTATTTTTTTAAAAAAAAATATGCCTTTATTGATTTTAGAGAGAGGAAGTGAGAGGGAGAGAGAGAGAGAGAAGCATCAATGACGAGAGTCGTTGATCGGCTGCCTCCTATATGCCCCCCACTGGGGATCAATCCCACAACCTGGGCGTGTGCCCTGACCAGGAATCCAACTGCAGTCTCCTGGACCATAGGCCAACGCTCAAGCACTGAGACATGAATGTGGTTTTATGATACTATATAATAAAATGTTTCAACATTGGGAAAATCTGTGTAACTCAGTGAATCAATATGTTACAAATGACCAATGAATGATGTTACCAAATTACACATGGGGCAAAAGATCCATTCAAAATGCAATGTGGACTGTTAGATTTTAATGTAACAGAGTGTGAAAAGTTTTACTGATATGGTTTCAAATCCCACATTTCAACTCACCTTTAAAAGTTTAGTTTTCATGCCATAGCAAAGAAAAATATCCATAATTATCTGAAAAAGTTATTAAAACAGTCCTCCATTTTCCAAATGTGTGAGGCTGGATTTTCTTCATATATATCAACCCACACGTTCTATCACTACAGATCATATATTGAAGAAAATATAAAAATCCAGCTGCCTTCTTTCTGCCAGACAGTAAAGAGATTTGCGGAAATGTAGAAGAGTGCCATTCTCACTATTGTGTTTGGAAAGTTTAGTTACTTTGCTTAGAAAAGTTATGTTAACATGTAATGGGCTTATTACTATTTTGAAGTGAATTATAAATGATTTTTAAATGTTCCCGGTTTGAACTTTGAATGTGGTAAACATCAGTGGATGAAACTTGCATAGCAAGCAAAAGCATTTTGGGGTCTACCGTAATTTTTTAAAGAGTGTAAAGGGGCTCAGCTGGCGTGCACCTCCATTCCCGGTCAGGGCACTTGCCCTGGCTGGGGCTTGATCCCCAGTAGGGGGCGTGCAGGGGGCAGCGGATAGGTGTCTGTCTCTCATCGATGTTTCTGTCTCTCTATCCCTCTCCCTTCCTCTCTCTAAAAAAAGAAATCAATAAAAACATATTTTTATAAAAGTGTAGCTCCAGCCGGTTTGGCTCAGTGGTAGAGCGTCGGCCTGCAGACTGAAGGGTCCTGGGTTTGATTCCGGCCAAGGGCGCGCATCTCCGCTGCAGCCTTGTCCCTGGCCTCGGTCGGGGTGCGTGCAGGAGGCAACCGATGGATTGCCTCTCTCACATCAATGTTTCTCTCTCTCTCCCTTCCACTCTCTGAAAAGCAATGGGAAAAATATCCTCGGGTGAGGATTTAAAATAAATAAATGAATAAATAAATAAATAGGGGGCCTGGCAGGTGTCACTCAGTGGTTAGAGCGTCACCCTACACACTGAAGGGTCACGGGTTTGATTCCTGGTCAAGGGCTCATATCTGGGTGGCAGGTTTGATCCCCTGCCCTGGTTGGGGCATGTGCAGAAGGCAGCCAATCCATGTGTCTCTCTCACATGGATTTTTTTTCCGCTCTCTCTCTTCCTCTCTCTCTTTCTCCTTCCACCTTCTCTAAAAATCAATGGAAAAAATATCCTCAGGTAAGAATTAAAAAAAAAGAAAGAAAGTGTTAAGGGGTCCTGAGACCAAAAAGTTTGAGAACCACTGGCCTACAAGACAACACCTAGAACGGTGAGCCAGATATTGGGGACTTCCCATCATCCCACTCCATCTTGCCTTTGCAACCTCTCTGAAGTACCCCCAGGTCCCAGCCTGACCACCTAGCTGTGGATTTCTGCACATGCTCTGGGCTTTTGTGCCCGACTTTGTGCATGCCATTCCTCTATCTGGAACACATGTTCCCACCCCTTTATCCACCCATCTGGTGGTTAGTGGGTCAGGCCCATCCTCTGAGCACAAGGGCCTGAGGATGGAGAGGCTCATTCAGACCAAACTTCACAGTTTGTTTATGGGTATTTTCTGCCTATAGCATTCAGGATCTGTTTATTTGTCTTCCTTAATTAGAATTCCTGGAGTGCAAAATACCCTATTTTCCCTCTGTTTACATTTTTTATCATCTTAGGGCCAAGTGTCCTGCCATAAACTTTATGGGATTTTTGTAAATATTAACTAACAATTTCTAGTGATATCTGTGGACTTTTATGATCCCGTGTAGACTAATCAGAGTACTTAGCTCCTGCAGAGAGCAGAACACTTGGCAGTGGAGGGAGGGGGCAAAGGAGGTGATCTTTGCTTAAGCACCTGCACTATGGTTGGGGAGACAGGATTTATAGTCAAGAAGCAATCAAACAAGACACAAGAAGGTATGTAACCCAAGGAATAACTAGGTGCTGTAGGCCTTTGAGGAAGGGGAGGTGGGAGTGGGGGCTGCATGTGTGTTTGCAGTGGTTGGAGAAATCAGAGATGGCTTCTGGGAGGAGGCAGGGATTTGTTTAACAGGGAAGGTTTAGTTAGAGGTCAGCAAGGAAAGATTTCAGGTCAGCAAACAAACACAAGCCAGGGCAGAGAGTGAGAAATGAGCACAGCATGTCCATGGCCTAATGAGGAGACTGCTGACCACAGTGAAGGTGAATGGTGCGAAATGACAAGGCTGAAAGCTAGTTAGAGGAGTTTAGACTGGACACGGACGGGAGGAGGAACCAGCCTTTTGCTTTGGTTAGGGAAGTGACGTAGTGTTTTTTGAGCATAAGATAGGTTATTTTTGGGAGGAAGAATGAAGAAGGGGCATCTAGTTAATGATCCAGGGGTGTGAGGTGGTAAGGTTCTGAACTAGGGTATCAGCAAGGTTTTTTGAAATGAACTACATGGAGGTAACCACGTCTAGAATGCCAGCTCCGTGCCTTTTAATAGGCATGTTTTGTATGTCCATGCATGGGGATTAAAACTCCACAGTAATGTGTTAGGGACATAATTGGGTCTTATTGCATGTGGCTCACTTAGAGCTGAAATATTTTTTTCTAGCCTTTCCTCATGTCTTATTGTGTCAGCCACTAAATAATTGTGTGTGGTTTTGGACAAGTTATTCACTCCTTGCTGTCTTGGTTTTGTTATCTGCAAAATGAGGGTATTATCTGTCTCATAGCCTCGTTATGAGAATTATTAGTTAATACATGTAAAGTACCTATACTAGTGCCTGGCACATAGGAAGTCTTTAAAAATATGAGCTATTATTTATTTATTCAGCAATTCACATTATTATCAGAATATAAATATTTAAATTACCTAATGGGCCAAAGCATTCAGAGCTGTTCTGAATCAAAGTCCTCAAAAAAAGCTTCTTGGAGACATTGCAAAGATGAAACTCAGAAGCCGGGATGGAAAAATGTTAAATATTCTAATTCCATAAACTCATTAAGATGTACAGTGGTAAACATGGGCACCCAAATCACAATTTAAGCATGTCGCTTCTCAGCTTAAACTCAGGCTCCCACTGCAGAGAAGAGAAATCTGGTCTTCTTAGCAAGCTAGCAAACCTTCTGCCACTGGCTTTCCATGGCCATCCCAGCCTTCCTCCCCCAGGCCAAGAGGCCTGCGTCTCATATCCCATTTATGCCCTATAAAGTCAGTCATCTGTTTTTAAAAGACTTTATTTTTTAGAGCAGTTTTGGGTTTACAGAAAAATTGCACAGCAAGTACAAAGTTCTGATATACTCCCTCCCATAATGGTTTTCCTTATTATTAACCCCTTGCATTAGTATCCTAAATTGTTACAATTGATGACCAATATTGATGCATTATTTAAAAAAAAAAAGTCCATAGTTTACATGAGGATTCACTTTTTGTGCTGTACACTTCTATGGGTTTTGACAAATGCATAATGTCCCACATCCACCATTAATTACAGTATCATACAGAATGGCTTCACTGCCCTAAAACTGCCCCGTCCTTCATCTAGTCATCCCTCCCTCTTCCCCTCCCATCCGTTTATAAGAATCAGTAAAAATGTGATCTCTTCTGTGAAATGTCTCTGATTCTCCCAATTATCATCACTCTTTTTGATGCTTGCATAGCATTCTTTATACCTGTCACATACCCTATGTGCTGCACAGTGTCAGAGGCATACACACACTTTCCTCCCTTCATCCTTTCTGGAGAGGCCAAGCCATAGAATTGTCTGGACAACACCTAGCTTAGACCCTGTTCTTAATAGGTCTAGAATGCTGGCTGAACTGAACTGAACTGTGAGCCAATATTAGGGAGGGTTTTGCAGACTAGGTCTCAAGTGACAGGTGTGCTTGTGAATTCTATACATGCTTCGGGATTCAGGGGTCAGTGGATGGGAAAGTACTTTGAAAGGAAACGGGCTCAGAAGCAGCCTTGGGTGAGGTGCCCCAGGTCAGCTTTATATTACTATTAGGCCACAGGGCTCTTCCCCACCTCTCCTCCTCTCCAAAACAAAACAAAACAACAACAAAAAAGGACCAGGAGCCTGGTTGTTTCCATCCTTCCAGTCCAGACACCTGTCCCAGGAAGGCCCCCCCTGGAGAGTCATTTGTTAGGTCCCCATTCTCTCTCCCCAGGTGGCCCCCAACAATTGAGGATGCCCAGTGTGCCTTCTTTGGTCAGGGAGAACCTTCCCTTAATTTCTTATTTTCTTATTTCACTCTGAGCCTTTTACTTTAAAGACACTGTTCTCCAACTTTCTAAAACGCAGCAGGAACATGCAGATCGGAACAAAAGCAAATAAATCGAATCTTGTGAAGTAACAAAGCAGACACCCTTCTCCAGCAGCCAGCACAACACTAAATGAGAAATATCAGTCATCCACTAGATACAGTGTTTCCCCTCTAGACCGGAGCTGCTGCTTGCAACCCCCTCCCACGAGACAGTGAGGGACCGTAAAACAAATGACTCCCCTCTGCTCCGGCGCAGGAGTCAGCAGCTTTAGCAGCACCACCTTTTCCTTCAAGCGACATAAGCTTTTACTTCCCTGTACCAGCCTCCAAACGCTTATGGGGAGGGGGGTGTAGAGAAAGGGAGGGGGAGGGAGAGGAGTAGGGGGGAGAGATGTGCTCCCCCCTTTAAAGCTTCTGGAGGCCACAGCGGCGCCAGACTCAGCGCTGGGCAGGGGTGGGAGGGGGGTACGCTCTGGGAAACCCCGTTAGATCTAAAGGCGCTGTTACCTGGGGAGGTGAGTGCTCTCCAGAGAGCCTGACTCTCCTATTCCCCGCAACCAGAAAGAGCCGGAGGAAAGGGGGGGCGCCTGCCGGGCTCGGGAGCCCGTAGGGAGCCAGAGCGCCCCTCAACACCTGAGCGTTGACTGCCCGCTCGCACCTGTGCTTCCAGGGGCGGGGCCTCCTCCAGGTGTGCAGAGGGGCGGAAGCCCGCGAGACCCGAGGCTCGCTGCTGGAGCCCAGGCGATCCATCCCCGCCTCGGAGAAATGCAGGGGGAGGAGCGGTTAATCCGCACACCGGCTTCGCGGCGTCCGCAGGCCCCGCCCACCTCTTTCGGGGGAATTGGGGCGAACCCGCTGCGGCGCGGAGGGGGTTAAGCGGGCGGCCCGCGGCTGGAGCGCGCTTAACCCTTTGGCGCCCGTGGGTCAACTGAGCCAGGCCGGGGCGGCAGCACCCCGAGTCCCACGCGGCGGCCACCCCGACCGCGCGGGCCGTGCGGGGCGAGCCGCGGGCCGGGCAGCCGCCCGCTGGGCGCCGCGTGGCCCGTGGGAGGCTCGGGGCGCGCGGGGGGAGGGGGGACGCGGCGGCGGGCGCGCAGCGTCGCCAGGCGAACAGGCGTGCGGCGCGGCGCGGCTGGCGCGGAGCGAGCGAGCGAGCGGGCGCCTCCGTCCCCGGATGTGAGCTCGGGCTGCCCAGCGGCGGCGCGGGCGGTGGCGGCGGCGGGCACCGGGCACCGCGGCGGGCGGCGGGCATGGGGGGCGCTCGGAGCGGCCCCGGCGGCCGGGCCGGCATCCCCGCGGCGTCCCTCCGCTAGAGGAGGGGACCAAGCCAATTCTCCTTTGCAGCAAAAAATTACATGTATATATTATCAAGATAATATATACATCTGATCTTATTTTTTAAAAAAAGTTTATTTTGCTCCATTTTTGAAAAAGAGGGAGCGTGGGCGGCGAGCGGTTTTTATAAATTATTCTTATTTTCTGTGATCTGTGCCCGTCCCTCCCCACCCCCTGCTGAAGCGAGAAGAAGGGCAGGGACCCTGGCTCGTACCTAGCGGTAACCCCCTACCCGCTCCTCCCCCGCCCCCGCGCCCAGCACAGTGCCCTGCACACAGTAGGCGCTCAATAAATGTTCGTGGATGATGATGATGATGATGATGAAAAAAATGCAGCATCAACGGCAGCAGCAAGCGGACCACGCGAACGGTGAGCAGCCAGAGCCGGGCACCCGCTGCCAAACCTAATCCTTGTCACGGTCCCCCTCTCCCACCCCCTTCCTCCCCGCGCCTCCCGTCTCTGCTGCGCTGGGTGGGCTGAGGGGGCTAGAGAGGATGGCTCTAGCTCGGTGTCATCCACAGAAAGGGGACATGCGTGACAGCCACCCCGCTCTCCCCTCCAGGCCTCGGGTGTCAGAGTTAATTCTGCATTTGTGGGGTGGGGGCGGCCGTGGAGCCGGCGGAGTGCCGTGCACCCCGAGGGGCTGAGCGCCCGCCGGTTCGGGTTCAGTGTCCTCGGGCTCAACTTTCCTCCAACGCTCCGGACCGATGGAAGGGGGGTGGTTGTTAGTCTCCAGCCCCCCTTTCCAGCTTCTTCTCGCCTCCCCTCCTTCCCCGCCCCTGGCTGACTAGGAACGAGGTTTCTGGTGGCATCCTCAAGATTCTCGGCGGCCAGGGTTTCACCCTTCCCGCGGGGAGGGGGGTGACGCGCGCCCCTCCCCTCGCGAGGGAGGCCGGGTCTGGAATCGCTGGCGAGGGGTCGGGTGGAGCTCGTCTTCCCGCTCCCTGCGCCGCCGCGCGCACGTCGGTAACCTAGCAATGCCCGGGGAGTCGCCGCCGCTGTGGGGCTCCCCTCCCCGGCTGGGCCGCGGCACCACGTGCAGCTACGGTGCCGCCGGCCGTGCCGGGTCGAGGGAGGCTGGAGCGGCCGCTGGCCAGCCCTGTTCCCTCCACCTTGGAGGTCGCGGGCGCCCTGCACAGCCCCTGTGGGCTTGCAGCCTTCCCGGGTGACCGCTCCCCAAGGAAAGGCTCGGCAGACTCCTTTCCAGTCCCGACTGTCTGCTGCCGGCCCCCCGTGGTCCCCTTCCCAGGCTGCTGGGCAGGCAGACCTGTGCTTGCTTGGACTCTCCCTTGTTCTTTACTTAGCAAGAATTGGTTTTGCAAAGGCCCATCCCCTTAATCTCCACCACTCTCACTTTGACTTCTGTCTCAGTAAGAAGGTTGTGACCCTTCCTCGGCAGGTGCTGGGAGACCAGCTTAGGTAGTGGACTGACCCAAAGCCAGAGTGGGCTTTGCACATCTCCTTGGGGTTCTGCCCTTGCGCACTGGGATGCCAGCCTACACTGAGATGATTTCTGCTTAGGCCTTGAGGCCCCCCTGGCATAATCCAGCCTGTCTATCCTAGGTGCAGGGGTGCAGGATGCTTGCCTTGTCTGTTTTTCTGGATGCTGGCTTGGCTGCTGCGGCTGCAATTTAAAATGCAAAAAAGCCCTAAAGATGTTTTCTGTTTTCGGAAGCCTGTGGAGGAAATGAGTCCCAACCATCATGAATTTTCATTTGCAGGAAGTGTCAGTGCATAATCGAGATATTTGTTACGGGGCTTTTGGTATTGCCCTGGTGCCAGTGGAGGATTTTTTCTTTTCCATGCTGAAAAATGAATTTGTGGCTGTGGAAACACGTTGGAGTAACACTCTGAAAATGATTAAGCCTATTGAATTACTGGCACTGCCTTTTTGTGTGTGTGTGATGGTGGCGGTTATTTTGGAGAAAAGCTGCTGTATATATCTGTTAACTCATTAGAGGTACATGGGTTTTAAAAAAGAAAAGATATGGAATAAATGTGGGAATGACCTCAGTTTGAAGAAATGCACTAAAAGGCTCCTTGTGAATTCATGGGTGTAGAGAGGTGCGAGTCCCATTGGGCGTCACGCAGCAAGGTCCTGTATGACCAACCAAATCCCTGGTACTGAAAAATAGGACATGAGCTTCAAAATGGAAACATGGGAATGATTCCCCCTTGTTACTGATGGGAGACAATCTTTGCTTTTTTTGACACTGGATTCTCATTTTAAAATAAAATTTTTTTTTTTTTCCTTTCTTTCCAGAGGCAAACTATGCAAGAGGCACCAGGCTCTCTCTCTCTGGTGAAGGACCAACTTCTCAACCGAATAGCTCCAAGCCAACTGTCCTGTCTTGGCAAGCTGCAATCGATGCTGCTAGACAGGCCAAGGCTGCCCAAACTATGAGCACCTCCGCACCCCCACCTGTAGGATCTCTCTCCCAAAGAAAACGTCAGCAATACGCCAAGAGCAAAAAACAGGGTAACTCGTCTAACAGCCGACCTGCCCGCGCCCTCTTCTGTTTATCACTCAATAACCCCATCCGAAGAGCCTGCATTAGTATAGTGGAATGGAAGTATCCTTTTTTTAGGGGGAAGTCTTTCTCATTTTCTTTTACCATCTGTTCTTTAAAAGGATTTGTGTTCTGAAATGGCACTTACAAAGTGGTAACAGTCTGGAATGTGAGCAACAGAAGCTGTGCGTAAAGGGCTTCCTATCTCCTCAAGGGGCAGAGGGACAGCTCTGTGGGTATACTTAACCTGCTCTGTGTGTGTGTGTGTGTGTGTGTGTGTGTGTGTGTGTGTAGTGGTGGTGGTGGGGGGAGGAAGTGACACATCCCCAAACTTCAAAGTGGTAGATAATTAAAACATGAAAACAACTTTTGGCCATTTGGCATTAGATGGTTAGTTTAAATCCACCATTGTTTTTGGGCAGTGGTATGCATTGAACCTATTGCAACTAAGGTATGCTGATTTTAAAAAAAAGAAGATTGTATGAGGCTCTACTAGACATAAATACATTTTTGACCTTTAGTGGAATCTTCTCATTTTGATGTTTGGGGTTCGCTTCTGAGACTCCAGTTAACACTAAGGTTGCCCCCAGCTCTGACATTTGGTGATTCTAATTGTTCAGGTAACTACAGATGTAAACACTTGCTTCATAGGGAGGGAGCACTTTGCTCATCCATGCTATGACTTTCTGGAATTTCCTTTTGACAAGTTCCAAAAAGGCTTTTGAAATGTGAGCTTGAAGGAGCATGTAAAGGGAGAGGTTTTGTGTCGGCCTTTTTTCCCGGAGCCCTTATGAGTTAGAGAACAGCCCTCAGTGGAGGAATTTCCAGTTGCTGCTTTTATAAGAAATCCTTTCTATGTCCTTGACTGGAGTTGTATTTCTGGGTGTCTCCTTTGTATTTTTAAAACTGAGCTCCAAATGCACCAGGATGGTTGTTAGGTCCCAGGTCTTGGAAATCTAGGGGGCTCTGCCTGACCATTCCCCTTCCCCAAATCTGGAATCCAGGCTCTAGTGACTGCCACTCTTAGAAAAGGTTCACTGAGGCCTTCTTTCTATGCAAATGGCTTTCTTATTAGTCACTGATTCATTGGTCTGGGTTAAACAAAGCATTTCCTTTTCCCAGAAGTATATCTGGGGCTGACAAGGGGCCTTAGAGCAGTTCCTGACTATAGGAAGGAGTGTGAATTGAGGGCTTCCCCCACCATACCCAGATGGAGGGGCCACACTAAAAAAGGAGGGTGTTGGTAACCGGCTAGAAGGTGGAGCAAAACCCTCTTATAGTTTGCGTACCTAGTCAGGCAGCTGTTCACATTCCCTCTGTCTCCGCTGGCCACCTCTGTGCTCAGGGACACGAGTCAAAATTAGGTAACTCTCTAGAAAGGTTTTTGGAGAGAGCAGCCAAATGCAAGGATAGGATTTGAGGGGTTTTCATGTTCTTTTTCTTTTTAGAACAGATGTCTCTTCTCTAGAGGGAGTTAGGGTGTCTCGCACATAGCTTGGGTTGTGTGGATCGGTCTTCTCTAAAATCCTTTTCTAGTCTGCAAATGAACACTAGTGTCGGCCCAGAGGGAGCCAGGTAAAGAGGCTGTGACTCAGTGGCATCGCTGGGGTCCGACGCAGTGGTTGCTCGAAGCCAGGAAGATCTCCTCCTCCTTCGGCTGGCTTGCCGTGACTCTGAGTAAGCAGAGACCTCTCAGTGGAGTCATTTATGCCATGTGGAGTGAGGTGGGAGGCCTGGTGCTGTTTCTCTTTGTGCACAGTAATTTGTATATAGCAATTTATGTGCACCGAGTGACTTCTGGATCATGCTGCTGACTCCCTTGCCTGCACTGCCAGACACGTGTGTATAGGAATCAGGGGATGTGGCTGCCAGAGCAGGGAGAGGCCTGCCTACAAACAGGATGGCTGGTGGAATAGATCCTTAAGCAGTATGTGATCTGTTTGTTGTTTGTTTTCAAATGACAGATTCCTTCTAGTTCAGGGAGCAGGTTCTAGAAATCCTCCGAAAGCCAGCTGTGCCAGGCCTAGACAGCTGGAGAAGAATGAGAGTGTGGTTTGTTTTTGTATATAGGGAAGGCAGAGGGTATCCCGCATCTTGGGGGAACGAGGAGTGTTTGCCTTATCAGAGGGAATTTTAGCATCAGACCCATCCATTACTCTATTGCTTTGCTCTGCTTGGCTTGTGAAAACCTTATGGCAGTGAGATAGTATCCACTAATACCAGGAGACTGAAACAGGATCACTATAAAGAAAAAAAGCACTTATGTTTGGCCTTCCTGAACAGCGTTAGTATTTCTCAGATTTGCTGGTTTATCATTTGGGTGTTGGGAAATTAAAAAGAAAGAAAGGTGTTATAGAGGAGGGGAGAGACAGTGTACTGCTACATAGAATAACACTGGGGCAGTTGGCTTTTTAAATTTCAGTAGGAACTGCTAAACATAAATATAAAAAGGAGATTCTGAAATTTTAAGGTGGAATGTCTTACAGTTGGGCCCCTAGGTAAGAGATTAAATAATACTGGATGAGTTATGTGAATAAATATGAATGAAAGCTAGCTGGCTTTAATAATAAACCCATCAACAGCAGTAAGATATCAGTAAGAATAATATTATTCACGTCCTTACTTCAGTGAGTGTTGAAGCTCTTCATGAGGCTGAGGTTTCATGAAACTCACGGTATCCCCAGAGAGGCAAGGGGTTTCATTTCCTTAAGCATTTTTGGATTTCTCAGAAGGACATCAGAATGAATGGAGAAGGATCTGTTCATATCCCGAAAGCTTTAGTACTCCCAGGTGTTTAGTTAAGCCAGTGGCCTTGCCTTCTGTGGGTTAGTATTTGGGAGAAACTCTATTGGAAAATCAAGCCCCAGAGTTGCAGGTTAGGTTGGTGCTCACAAAACCTTACATTTGGAAAGAGTGACAACCAGAAGAAGAAAAACAATCACTGTGGCAGATGTCGAATTTTGTATTGCCAGTTTTGACAATGTCTCTCTCTCCTCTTTTTAATCCTTACCTGAGGATAGTTTTTCCATTGCTTTTCAGAGAGTGATAGGCTGTGGGGGGGGGGGGGGGGGAACGCGCGTGCGAGAGAGAGAGAGAGAGAGAGAGAGAGAGAGAGAGAGAAACAGAGAAACATCAATGTGAGAGACAGACACATCAATTGGTTGCCTCCCACATGCACCCCAACTGGGACTGGGGATCAAGCCTGCAACCAAGGCATGTGCCCTTGGCCGGAATTGAACCTGAGTCCCTTCAGTCCACAGGCTGACGCTGTAACCACTGTGCAAAACCAGCTAGGGTGACCCTGTCTCTTAATAACACCAGAATGTTTAAGCAAGTATCTGTTGAAAGTTGACCTCAGTGATTCTTGCAGACAGACCCCTGAGATTTAGAATTGTTAAATTATACTTTGAAAGTGTCTGGTGCTAAAAAAAAAAAGTGTCTGGTGCTGATTTCTTATGGCTTTTAATTTAATGTGTTATAAAGTAAATGCAGCAACTGCACATTGTAAACTGAGCTCCAGTCCAGCTCTAATCTGGAGCAATGATAACCATTGATTAGTAAAGAAAGCCAAAGAGGGAGTGGAAACCTCGCTTGCTTATTACAGCGTCTGAGGAATTGGAACAAGCCTTCCTATAGTCACAGGTAGAATGGAGAAGGTCCTGGTGACCTGCCTGGTCCAGGCAGGAGAGTCAGCCAATCATAGCCCTCGAGAAAAACGGCTCTAACACATGGAAGCAAGGGTTTGTGGAAGAGATTTGTCTCGTGGTGACTTCTCTTTGGTTCAGGAAAGAAACAGTCGGCCAGGAATTTTAGCTAAGGCCCTTGTTGGTTCTTAAACGACAAGAAGCAGAAACCTGGCTCACGCAAGTGCCCCCATTGGATGTACTTTTAGGTTTTAATATAAAATGCGCAGCAGAAGAATGAGTGTAACGTGATCTTTATAACAGAAGAAAAGGGCACAGAGAGGTCATTCGATAGGAACATCTGCGGGGAGATGACCCCCGAGGTTACTTCTGCTGAGAACCTAGTCATCACAACAGTCGGTTGGGAAAGGATTTGTATATATAATTTTCATTTTCAAAGAAAGTCAAAAGTGGTGCAATGGGGAGTGTGATGAGAGATGGTTTGTGTTTGTATAACATACGCACACACGTGTATATAATACCTTAACAAAATTTTTCAGACCATTTGACATATTTATATTATTGGCTATTTTTGCCAATTGTGTGGCCTTAGCTATTTACATCCCATTTCCTGAAGATGATTCTAATTCAACAAATCATAACTTGGTAAGTGTCCCGAGAGTTCTTACTTGCGCTGATGTGTGGTTCTCATTTGCCTGGGGACTGAAACTGGCAGCTGGCTTTCTGGGTGGTGGAAGTGGACAGCTAGCTATGCATGCGATGCTTCCTGGAGCTTTGCGGTCAATGTTTTTGTGTATTTTTTTTAAACCTGTATTCTCAAATTTATACTGAATGAAAGTGTTGAAAGTCATGAATCTTGTATAAATAGATGTAGAACGTTATATAGAAAAGGTTTTTAGCAGATTTTAAAATAACTTTTGTCTCCATATAGGTTTTTCTTGTCTACCATTCGTTTCCTGATAATATTAGCTTTGTGTGTGTGTGTGTGTGTGTGTTTTAAATCCAGTGCTATTTGGGAGTGGTGGGTACTTTAGTCAGTTTTTCTGGTAAGTAGAGAATTACAGATTTTGTGTATGAACTATTAATTTTCAGAGAAGTAGACTACAACAAAACTGATGAACTACGTGGAGCATCACCCAGAGATGCTCACAGTGTAATATTGAAGTTCTTCAAGTCCTGTGAAACCCCCAAGATAAAATGATTCTATGGTTAAATAAATTGGGATACTTCCACATATTTTATTGCCCTCCTCAAGATTTATAGCGCACATTAGCTCAAGAAAAGGCTCTGGGAAGGTCTGTAGTTAAAAAAACCAGTTTCATTTTGTTTAACTCCGCTAGTCCTTAAAAGTAATTGGTCATGGATTCTTTAAACATTGTTTTGGCAGAACACATCACAGAACCAGCGTTTCATGGGACTTCCTTTGGGAAAGGTTGATACAGTTTTTTTTTTGTTTTAAAGCACTGAAGAGCACTAGAGTGGGACTAGGAGCTTGTCCCACTTGACTGTCAGCTGGCTACATTGTGGGGCATTTCCCATACCCTTCCTGCATTGCCATTCACTCACCTGTCAGTTACAGGGATTGGATGGGAAGATCACTAGGATTGTTTTTACCTCTGACATTCTGTAATCTTTTCTTGACGATTCAGAAGCCATTTCAGGGTTTTTCTGGAGCTGTAGCATCCTCGCCGGATCAATCCTTTATAATTGGAGGCCTGGCGAAAGGCAGATGGAGGAGGGGGCCGGTGCTGGATAACAGGAAACTCTCTCCATTGTTTTGCTTTCTCATTTAGCTAGTTCCATGTGTTTTGCTTTCTCATGGTGGAGCTGTATTTTAGTAGGGCTGGATGCTCTTAACTGAGCGTTGTAAAAGCAGAATTAGTGTGGGAAGTGCTCTGCCGGGTTCTAAGATATTGAAATTATGCTCTGTGATGTTAGTTCTCATGGTTTATGGACAGGATTTCATGTTACATGTAAAATATGCGGCACATTTCAGATGTAGCACGATGTCTATGCATCTTTGGGGTTTTCTGGTCAGATTTCTAGATAATTAAAAAAATATGTGGATATTGCTACTGAAAATTCAATTGAAAATGGGAGTTGGATATACGTACATACAATTATTGTTAGAACATATTTGTACTATGCTTAAGGTGATTTGTGTAACTTTGGATATTTTAAATAGCTTCTGCTTTTGTTGTAGACAGCGGCATTAAACGATCACTTTAAAGGAAAGCAGTGGTGAAAAACCTCCATCAGTGGATATAGATCATCATCGTCTAGGCCACAGATGGTGTCAGCCTTGTTACCAAATTTAACGACGCGAATGGTGACCCAGTTTGTTGTTTTTTTTTGTAGTTCAAAAGAACATGATTACACAAACTTAGAAAATAAACACCTTTCAGAAAGGCAGCTTAATTCAAGTCAATGGAATAATTAATGTAGCTCAGCGTGTATAGCCAGTTAATGTTCTGATTTTCCCCAGGGAAATTCGGGGGCACTAATATACGTACTGCCAGACCATTTGGATTTCTGAGCTAATAAGGGAGGGGGTAAAGCATAGGAGATGGATAAACCTCTTTCTTCTCCTTGGCAGCCCCTCTCCAGTTTATCCTTTCTTGACAATTCTTAAAAGCTGCTCGCACTTTGGTGGGGGAGGGGGCAGTGTGTCCCTTTGGCAGGCCTTTCTAAAAACCAGCATGTATTCCTTTGACCTCTTAGGATTCTGAAACTCATAGCATTCCCGAGTTTGACTTGTGCTCACTTGGGTGGTCACGTGGTCAGATGAGTTTATTCTCTGCCTGACTCTTTAAATATTTCCTTTCCCACTGTGGGAAGGGAAGAGCTTTGTGGATTTCCCCTGACTCTCAGCAAGGTCCCATGCCATGTCAGTCCTCCCGCCAGGGAGCTGGTTTTTTTTTTTTTTTTTTTTTTTACATTTGACCCAGTTTGTACTGAAGTGATTGCTCTATTTTGGGGATTGGTTTAGAGGCAGCTGAACAAAGCTTGTTTTTCATCTGTAGTAAATACCTTTCAGTTAACGTGAATGGCAAAACAAAGGCCGGAGACCCGTATGGGTTGCAAAGCTTTACGTATCCGGGAACTCATGGTTTTCTTCGCTTCATGGCTCTGTGGAACATGTGTATGTCAGGCACGGAGAGTAAGATCCAGGGCCAGCTTAGTGGATGGTGTTCCTGCCTGTTGCAGGGGGTTTGTAGTGACGTGATTACTTCGTTGGGTGAGAAACGTGGCCATCCCCCTTGGTACAGTGTGTGTTGGGTGTGGGTTGATATGTAGCTCTGCCAACTTTGGGGATTTAGAAACTACCTTGGGGGCAGCAAGTTTTCCCAGGGTTAGATTTAAAAAAAAATATATAAACAATGTCAAGTTCCTATGGCGCTTACATTTGTAGACTTGCAGGGAACTAGTGAGGCTGAAGCCATGGAAACAGTGCCACTCAGTTCCCACAGTAACATCCCTCCTAGTTCAGCAGCAGCAGTTCCACTTATTGAAAACGTATATCATTGACTTAATTTTCTTCTTAGCACGGGGCGTGGGGGAGCTCTTCTTTATGGAGTGTTAGAGTGGGGGTGATTGCAAGATTGTACTTCACGCTGTTGAAAAACGCTTTGCTTTGCTTTCCAAACTTGAGTTTCTCCTAAGCAGACTGATGTGGTTGAACAGTTTTCAGTCTGTGCAGCCTGTTGCTGGTGCTCCCCACTCCCCGGCTGCCACCTATTTCTCTGTAGCGCTGAACTGCCTCAGATCACACCTGTGTAAAATCTGGATGGTTATCGGCCATGCCACACCTTTCCTGAGGTCTGCTAATGACTGTAGCCACGGAGGGCAAGGCCCGTGGCCCTTTATCAGGCAAAGTGCTTGGCTCTACCACGTGCTCAGTAGAGTCTGGGTGAACTCAACGAGAAGCTTCACCAAGTCTTCGGTCCCTTTTCTCATCTTGTTGAAGCCAGTTTTTGTTTTTAGCCTGTTGACGTTTTGCCTCTACAGCATCCTTCACACCTTCCCCTCTCCATACTCACCATGGTTGCATGGCTTTTGCTAGATAAGTGATCTTGAGGCTTCATTGCTACCCACTGCCCTCTGGGGAAAGGCCAGACTCCATGGCTGGGCCCTCCTTGGTCTCTCTGGCCTTTTTTGGTTTATCCTACATTCCTCTCCTTCACAGCTCTACCCATCCATCTACCATAAGTTCCTAAACAGCCTCTCCTACACTTGTCCACATCCTGGCTTTTCCTCCACTGCTTTCTCCATCTGAAATGCCTCTTCAGCCCCACTAGTCTTTCTTCACATGTCCCTGTCCCTGTAGCTGCTCAGGAATAATCCCAAATTGTGTCTCTTCCGTGAGGCCTTTTCTGACCCTGGTCTGAAGTAATAACTCTTACCTGAACCTCTCTCGTGGCACTTTACAGATAAAATACCCTGTGTTTTAGATATTTATATGCATAGCTTATCTTTATCTTCAGAATACAATTCGTAGTGAATAATTTTCAGTCCCCAACAGAGCCTGGCCTGGTGTGTATAATAGATGTTCGGTGATATGTGTTGCTGATGGCCGCCGAGTGAACGCTCTCAGGAGAAGCACCTCCCTTATTCTTTCCTCTGGGTCGTGTTCAGGATTTTCTTGGGTGGCAGGTCCCTCTGTGGACTCCTTGGAGGTCCTTGGTGGGTGGTGGGTTGGAAGTTATCAGCATTTATTCCAGAAAAGCTTAGGGCCCTGTGACCCTTGTGTGCCCCTGGCTGGAGGAGCCCTTCGACTATCTGGAGTCAGAGCTGAGAAGTCTAGCGCGTTCTGTGCTCTGGCCCCGGGGCTCAGAGTAGCAGAGCTCGGGAGGGAGCATCTTTGGTGAGCAGCGCTGGTTGTGGACAGTTGTCAGTGGGCTCAGATGCCTCACAACGGCCAGGAACACCAGGCCAGGGACACCGTGGGATAGTCTGCTTTGATTGCAATTCCCTCCTCCGTGGCTGAGATCGCAGTGTGTAGTTTCCCGGGCTTAAAAAGTGAGTCCACGGGATCTGCATGGTCATGTAGTTCAGCATGTCACAGTTTGTGCACATAGGGACTGGTGTGAATTGTAATTCCGGAAACATAGTTTCATCACCTGGTTCGCTGGGCTTAGCCTGAAAGGTGGGTGCCAGTCCTGTACCTCATATCCGCTGCGTGTTGGCTCTGCCGCCTGTTTGGAGGGCGTGCTCTCGTTCCTGCCCGCTGCGGTCTGCCTGCTGCCTCGGTGGTTGAGCCTCCCGACGCCTGCCCTCTCCTGCCTCCGCCCTACCCGCCTGAGCGTAAGCACTCTCTTTCCCTCTGCACTCCCAGAAGCACGGTAAGCTCGCCTCTTTACAGATGTTAGCTGGTTTCCCCTGATTTTATGGCTGCTCTGGAAATGGGTTGGTGTGTGCTGTTTCTGCACATGGGCCCTGGGGTGTGACAGCCTGGCTCTTTGGCCAAATAGCTGAGTGGCTTTGGACGAAATAGCACATGATCTCCTGGAGGCTGTGGCAGGAGACCGACTCGTCTAGGTAGCCCTGTGAACTTAACCCTGTGCCTGGCACGTGAGAGGCACAGCAGGAAATGTGCGTGGAGTGAGCGAACAGACGAACGAACGAGCGTCCAAGGGCCCCACGGTATGTCCTTATAGATCAGTAGTTAATTTTCAACAATTGGCTAATGATTAATGTTTGCCAGAGAGACAGAGACTTTCGTTGTCCAATATTAACGAGAATCTCAGGAAACACCTGTCAGAGTTTGTTTGCCTTTAATTTCAGGATTGTATCTTTCTGGCAAATTTAACTCTTTATATCTGAAGCAGGAGAGAAGAGAGACAGTACTCGATGCTTTTGGAATCCCTAGGTGGTAAGCTGGCGTCCGCGTCGAGCGTCATACGCCAGTGCTTGCGCTTGGGTGGATGTGTGTGTCACATTTGGTGTGAGGAGGGACGAGAGAGCAACACAGTGACCTGAGTGGGCAGGTTTGTGCAGTAACACTTTTTCCAACTCCGGTTTCCTAATCATGAGATGTGCGCCAGCTTATGTGCTAATCAAATAATCACATCTTTTTCGTAGTCTCACCTCATTTTGACAAAGAACAAGTTACCTAGCTTCATATTTAATGGAACAGACTTCCACTGAGTATTGACAGTTTTTCAAAACTCAAATCCGACCCTTAAAGAATTCAGATTTGCTGTTATTAACATTCCTTAAGAATAAGAATTCCCAAAGCTTCCTCACTTTTTGGGTTACTTGTTAAAAACTGTATCTCAGTTTTATTGTCACACCTTACACACTGGAACATCCCTGCTCAGGCCCTTAAACATGATCCTATCTTAAGGTCAGGATATTTGGATATATTGATGTATTAGCGAGAACTTATTGGATTGCAAGTTTCAGAAATGCAACTCATTTCTGAAATTAAAAAAAAGGGTATATATGTGTGTGTAATTTATTAAACCAGGTAACGGAAAAGTCCACGGGTATAGAAGTCATATCAGACACAGCTGGAAAGGGGGCTTAGAGAGGGCCCCCATCCTGCACCCCAGCCCTCTGCTTCGGCAGGTCTGCCTCCCACACCACCTGAAGTGTGCATCCCCTTAGCCCATTTGCTGGAAGGTCTGTGGGGAGGTGCATTTCTTTCTCAACCACAGCTCAAGTTCCATATTTAAAAAAAGGACTGTGTGAGAAACAAGAGACCTTGTAGCAGATTTGTGGGTACTTTACTTTTTAAGCCTTCCCTATCAGTACTTGTGTCATTTTTGTACTGTCTGTAGAATGTGAGAAGTACCTGATGCAGAGGGGACCACTTTCCCTGGAGCAGAGACACTTATTTCTCTACATTAAATACTGGTGATGGTGGTAGGGGGGACTCCAGAGCAGATGCCATTGGCTCCTCACTGAAGAAAGTCCCTAAAGAAATTGAAGAGGCTCCGGCGTCCTGGTGCTCGAGCTCCAGGGAAGGCCGGCGTCGGGTGTTACTGTTGTGTGGATCGTGCACTGAGCGGAGGGATGTTGGTGGGTGTCCCTGCCCTGCGGAGTGTGGGTGGGGGGCTGGCAGGCCTTCCGGGAATAGATGTTAACATTCCTACTCCTGCCTCCTACCGCGCTCAGACTCCTGGGGCTCTCGCCGCCACGATATGCCCATGTGACTGAAATAAGGAAAGTGCCAGAAGGTGTCTTCCCTTTTTAATTGAAGTGAGATTGGTATTCGCACAGCTGCGGTTCTTGCAGGGAGCGAGGCTGGGCAAGCAAGGTGGGCAGTGGGCGGCGGGGAGCGGGACACGAGCACAACTGAAGATGGGGATGAAGGAGGAATTGCCTGGGGTGATCGGTTCTGCCTCTCTCTGTCTCCGTGTCTGTCCGTCTGCCTGTCTCTCTCTCTCTCTCTCTCTCTCTGTGAGCGCTGGTGGATGTTAGGATGGGTGTTTTTGACACAGACCTTGTAGAATGAAGCCTTCCTCTGTGATTTTTAACTAAACAGGGCCCAAGACGCTGCCCAGACTGGGGAAAATGACTCTTCTCCAGAACCTCAAAGCAGTGACTTTTGCTAATTTTTTTATTCCTCCCTACTGGCTGAGTGGCAGTTTTAGAAATCACAGGACATCTGTTGAGATTATTGAATAAGTGAATGAGAGGGTCAGGCTGGAGGGAATTGGGTCTGACCTGAGGGAGGGAAGGCTAGCTGCGTACGGCTCAGGGACAATGTGGGTGGCAGGTGTCCCCAGCCCGGGAGGGCAGGAAGGAGCTATGCCTGGCCAGCTGTGCCTGGGACTCCGAGCAGGCCAGGTGAGGGGCTCACGCCTTTTCTTGCCTCCTTGATCTTCCAAGGGGCCCACCCTGCCTCCTTTTCCTGTGTCCGTGGGGAAGTCTAGCACTGTGGAGACTCCCAGATATTTTTGTAGAGCTTTAAACTTGTTTATAAGAAAGGAAGTTCAGGCACCATTATTCATCACATATTTATTGAGACCTGCTATGCGGAGCGCTCCGGGCTCACGTGTCCCTGGCTCCCAGGCGGTGCTGCTCGGGCCCTGCTCGCTGTGCACAGCTGCTCTCGCGTTAAAGGAGCACCACAGCGCGGGGTCAGAGGCAGACTCTCTGTTTTCATATGTTGCATTCTTCTAGTAATTAATCACCCAAAATTTACACAATACACAAATACCTTCTTGTAAACAATTAAAACAATACAGATAAAGTGACAATTTCCTCTTACCTACCTAGCTCACTCTCATCACAGTGATCACTTGGTGGGATCCTTTCAGAGTTGATTTTCACTGTGTATATGTGAATAATCTGTGCGTTTTGAAGTATATATCTCTGCAGTTCGGGTGTTTTAAATTTTACACAAGTGGGAACATAATGCATGCATTATATAGCCCCCCCCCCCATGCATCTTCCAGATCTTCCCATCTCTGTATGTAGAGATCTAACAATTTCTTAGTCGCTGTGGAATTTCCATGTGTGAGTGCACCATGGTTCAGTCCTTCCCATTCTGGTGAGCATTTAGGTTAGTGCCTAAAGTATTCCTATTTCAAACAATGTCCATTGGATAGCCTTGCAGGTGTTTCTCTGCGCATACACGTTGACATTTTTCTGGGATAAATATTCAGAAGTAAACTCTCTGGGTGGAAGGATAGTGCATTTTTAATTTCCACACATATTGCCCGGCACTAAGCCTGGATGGATTTATGCTCCCACCTGCACATCTCCTTGAGATCGTGCTTGTTCAACTCTGACGGGACCTCCTTTGTTCTTTCTGTCCAGGCTATGGAAAGGAAATCTTGAGGGCAGGGTACAGCCTCTCCGTTGGGTGTTTGGTAGGCACCCGGGGCATCTGGTTGGAGCAGAAGGCCCGTGAACCCCGAGCACTAGATTTGTGATCTCTTGGAACCACAGACCCAGATGAAAGGCACCAAAGCTTACTGCTCTTTCCCTGACTCTGGGTGCCATGCACTTGGCACTGTCGTTCTGTTAAAGTGAAACTTCATTCTTGGTAGTTAAAAGGTAAATAAGTTCCAGTCACTACAAAAACCGAGCCTTCGTTTTGGACTGTTTGCTTGCTACGGCTCCGTTCCAAGGTGAGTACTGCCTTTGTGCTCCTTTTAGCTGGGGAAGAAAAACATCTAATCTGGTATGTTTCTGCCGTCCCATGCTCTTGGATTATTAATTACCGTCACGCACAGTAAAATCTCGCTATTATTGTGGTATTATCAGAGGGTTTATGTTCCTCTTACCTCCAGAAGCTCCGAGGTGGCTTAGAAAATGGAAAAGGGTGGAAGAAGGAGCAGTTGGGAGTGAAAACAAAGGAGGCTTGCCCAGGTGCTGCGGGTGTGCAGGTTATGAACGCCTGGGCGCCGAGTTGGCGGGTAGGGTTTCCCGCAGTGGCCGCAAAAGGAACACATCCTAACTTAGGCCGTCTCAACAATGGGGAGCAGCCACATTCATTCAAGGAAGCACTTTCCAGGGACCAAGTCCAAGGAGGAATCCACAGCATGGGCCCTTGTACCGGGTCCTTCGTCTGGGCCAGGTGAGCCGTGCTTTCCTTCAAGTCGGAAATGCCTGCCAGCAGATGGTGTCTGGATTCCTGGCCTCTGCAGGGCTGGGCACAGCATTAAACTGCTGTAAATGAAGGCGCTTCTCTGTTCTGTAGGAGCTTTGCCTTTTGATTACATGTTAGCGCAGAACGAAAGCTGGGAAGATTAAAAAAGAGTTAACAGTTACCATTTAATCATACATAAGGTGCTTTTTTGAGTGTTTATTATATGTAAAATATAGCCCATTAGACACATTCACTTACTGGCCTAACTTGGTTTAAGTCAGAATACAGAAGGATAGTATGAATTACAAACAACCCCTCCAATCCCTCTTTTTTTTTTTTTTCCCCCAAGAGATGTGGTTTTATTATTTTACTCTAATGTAAACTAGAGAAGCCACCAGTGTTTTTAAAAGAAGATATCCTTGAATGTTCTTCAGTAAATAGATAACAATGGGGTATAACGAAACATTGTTTATATTTAAATGACTGCCTTTAAGTTGTACAAAAACAGCTTGGATGGATAATGGTTACAAGGGCCCTTTTATACCAGTAATTAGCCCCTTGCCCTTTTTTTTCGTGATAATGCAAAAGTGAACTTGTCTTTGGGCTTTCACAAATTATGAGTTATTGAAATATCAATTAATGACGACTCCATTTAAATATCTTTTCAGAATTATTACCTGGTGGGAGTGAAACTAAAACAGCTGAAGTTCTAACTTAAAATGCGGGGAAGTGGTGACCCCAGCAGGAATTTGGTGAAAGAGGTGTTTAATGATTTTTTTCCTAGCAAGCCACATGGTGTAGAGGTAGGATGGTCAGGATTGAGAAAGCTTTGGTGTATTTTGGGTTGACCAACCGAATAAGCTAATCAACATTAGAGCCAGCTGGGGCACTACTAGGCCAGGTGGCTGGTTCTGATTTACCCGGAATGATGCTGGATGTGAATCATAGGGCCGGTGAGGTTGGGATTGGAAAGGCCCTCAGAGACCTTCGGAGGGATGAGTTCCTTTTTCAGACCCAGCTGTTGACTTGCCCAGGGTCACACAGTGAAAGAGGAGCCAAGTGGGGACTCAGGTTTCTGTCTCCGTCTGTTTTCTTCCTACTCCAGGTACAACTGTGAATCTGGTTGAAGGCAGGCACTTCCCATATGGCCCGGGGCAGGGTCTGAGAATACCAGGGGCAGTCATGGCATCTAGAAAATTACATGACCAAATAATGTGTCTTCAAGCTGGGCATTCAGTCGGCTTTTAATTATCCTCAGTTTTTTTTATCTTCCAAAAGATAATTAGTTTTGATCACCCCCCCCCACTTTATAAATTATTCTCTTACTTTATCAACATGCAGAAATCCTTTGGCCATAGCTGGCTGCATCATTTTATGGAAGGAATCAGGGCACTGGCCAGTGGATGTGGTAGGGCAGGAGGGAATCAGTGGGCTGGTTGACGAATGCAGCAAGGGTCTCCTCAGTTGGCTTGTTTGAGGTGATTGGCACCCTGTCTTGCCGACCATAGCTGGGGGCTTTGTTACTAGCTCATGACTGACATCTACTGAGCTAGGTGGGCTTTATATATATAATCTTTAATTTTCATTTAACCCTCACCAGAAACTCCTAATCACCTCCTTCTACAGGTGGGGAAAGGAGGCTGGGAGTGGCTGAATTGCTTGCACAAGGCCATGGGGACTAGTTATTGGTGGGGCCAGGATTCACAGCTGGGCTTTCTGATTTAAGAGCTCCCACTCCACCACTAGGCCATAAAGGGAAGTCAAGGCTCGTCTAGACGCTGAGTGGAGGAAGGCAGGGCCAAGGCGCAGAGCCAGTGCAGGGACCCCAGGGAGCTGTCTGCAGGAACTCAGGTGGGTCTCTCTGGGCAAGCTTCACATTCCTGATTTTGGTTAGGGCTTGAACTTAGGTTTGGGGACTGGCACACAAGGTTTCCATACCTCCTCATTTTCACCAGCCAGAGGCATTTCCAGGCTCCGGGTGGGGGTAGTGGCTGGAGAATCAAGGGGGAGTTTTTTGACAACCCTGCAGCCCTCTGCGCCTTCTGAAGCACCCTCTGAATAATCCAGTTAGGATGGGACTGGATAGAGGAGTTCACATTTGGGCATGAAGTAGATTTTACTGTATTTTAATCCCTTACAAAAGTTGACTTGTGAAGGGAAAATGCAGAGCTCCTGTGTGCGGGTCAGAAGTTGTGTTGAGCTCTGGTCAGTGTAGGAGTAAGTGGTTTGGGTTATGGGCTCAGTCCCCAGCTTTGCCATTTGCTGCCTGTGACCCGGCCAGTTGCTTTTCCTGGCCAGTCTGGTCCTTTTCTGTAAAAGAAGAAATGAAGTGGCTGGTGGGGCTCTCCCAGGCCCTGGCTCCTGGAAAACACGGAGTCAGTGTGGGCTCCTACTGTTACCGCAAACCAGGGTGAGTGTCCTTGAGTCTGAGCATGGTCCTGGAGGTAGGTATTGCTGTCCTTAGCTTTACAGATGAAGAAACTGGTTCAGAAGACTGACCTGCTTGCTCCCAACCCGGGGAGGGGGGTGTCAGAGTGAGGGTCGGACCCCACCAGCCACACCAGTAAAGTGTCCTGGATGGTGTGCTATGGAAGATGTTTTCACAGACTGTCCCAATCCGTCTGTCCTGCTGAATAGCCTAAGATGGTAGTAGTTACGGAGGGCATTGGGTGGACCTGGTGACAAAGTGACTGAAAGTTAGCCTGCGGGTCGTAGGGCCTGAACCATGCCCCAACTTCAGCTAGACAGCAGTAAGAGGATATTTGTTTCCCTTCGGCAGGTTTAATGGTCAGGAACTGACTTGTCACAGCTGGGCCAACTGAAGCCTCTTTTACCCTGTGACTTATCCTTGAGGCAGGGGAGACGAACCCAGGGCCAACACCCTGCCAGGAGGGGTGTCTCTACAGACTCCATTCTCAGCTACCTGGGAATCCACCTGACCAGCTGTACCTTGGGCCTAGGTGGGAGACCCTGACCGCCTCTTGATTTAACTGCTACTCAGTAGAGGAAAGAAAACAAGCTCTGAGGAGCAAAACAAGTGTCAGGGGAGTTCTGGCCTGATGGCTGTGCCCTCGGAAAGGGAGATTGGGCGAGTCTTAGAACTGGAACCATGACAGTCATCACCAGCGCCTGGGCGGTGCGTCCATCCGCGAGTCTGACTTCATTCTCACGGCTACCTTGTGAGTACCGTTCACATTTTATAGAGCAGGCAGCTGAGCTCCGGCTGTGAAGTGACGTACCCAAGATCAAACAGCCAGGAAGTGGCCGAGGTGGGACACGGACCTCTTGGGCCCTTCCTGCCACGCTGCATTCATCCCTGGGCCTCTGCATGTCGTTCAGGCAGGAGACAGGCTCACAGATGGAATTCGACCTGCCAGAACTAAGCTCGCTGGACCCCAGGTCACCGTTGGCGCTTCTCTGCCATGGCCCCGACCTCAGTTTCCTCACTTGTGAGATGGGAGCGATGATGGTAACACTGACCTCACATTGCTCAGAGGATTGAACTTAATTTTGTAAGGGAACCCTCTGTGAACCCCGAGTGCTGTGCCCTTGATTTCCTTACACAGCGTCTCACTTCAGGTGTTTGGGCCTGCCCTGCTCTGCCTCCTTTTCAGCCCCCATTAGCCTTTCTGAAGAAGAGACTTTGGCCTTAGTTCCCTCATCTGTAAAATGGGGATAATGGTGCTTGTCTCACTGTTACCATGGAGCCTTTGTGAGGAGTCAGTACAATGATCTGTGGGCGAGACCAAAAACCATCACTTAATCGGTCAGGAATGGGCACAGGTCTCTTGCCTCCCGTGAAGTTCAGGGTTCAGCAGTGTGTGAGCATTGGGGGGACCTTGTGATTCCTTCCTTGGAGTGCTTGGGGCTTGTTAGGTCCCAGTCACAGGCCAGGCCCGTTAAACCCCTGTTTTCTCTGTGATGCGTGTTTCCCTTCTTGGACCAGTGATTTTTGCCCCCTCTTTTGTGGCCCAGTCCGTGGGCGTGGGAAGAGAAGCATGTCCCTGCCCCTTCTCTTGAGTGGAGGCCTTGTTACACTCCCAGCTCAGGGCTTGCTGGCAGCAGAAGGGCTGCCTGGAAGCCTGGTCGAGCAGCCCAGCGAGGGGCGCTGAAGCAGAGAGGCTGCCTGCTGATCTTGCCGACAGGCTGAGGTCAGCATTTTTGGCAGCAGGGAGCCCTGTGTTCATAGTCGCCATATAAAATGAGTACAGTTTGGGGCTTTGGGGTTGATATTCATGGCCACAGTGATGTCTCAGATGGGAGCATGTTCCCTCTGTGCTGTGCACTAGTAGGGCCTGTGTCTTGAGCCTTGATTTCAGGCACCAGGCTGAAATTTTACACCTGTTTTCTTATCTGGTCTTTACAGTAAGTCATGTTGTAGATGAGGCAAATAAAGCTCAGAGGTGTTAACTGAATGCCTCTGCTGAGGTAATAAACCCATAAGATTGTGAGTGAGTGGGGCCTGTGATCACTCTCTCTGCTTCAGCCCTGTGCCTGCCGTGTGCCGCGCGTGTGAGGCGGGGCATGGAAAGAACGCAGAATGTGGCGTCAGGGGACCTGGCCTCATTCAGTTTCTCTCTGTGATCACACTTCTGTCACCCCGCTTTCTTCACTGGTCATAAATCAGGGAGTAGAAAGTCAAATGGGATACGTGTGAAAGTGTTCTATAATCTAGAAAGCAGTAGATACATGTAGGGCCCTATCCTCATTGCCGTCTGCTTAGGAGTGACTTCTGAGGGCTCAGGCCTCACTTTCCCTCTGATCCCCTTAGAAAGCAGCTCAGATCTGAAGCCCAATCCACTCTGATGCCAGTGCCACATATGGCCCCCCCCCCCACAGGAAGAGTCACAGTGGTTATGCTTGGGGTGTCGGAGAGAGGTTCAGGCGGGGTAGAGCAGGACTGAAAAGCCAATCAGATCTAAAGCTGGAGCTGACCTTTCCCGCCTTCGAGATTTTCAAAGATCAGCCGTTATTCCAAGTCCTGACTGTTCCTTGAGCTCCTTGAGACTTGTGGAATTCACTTGCTTGCGAAATGGAAACCACAGGTGATTCTGCCTGTGACCCAGCCGGCCCCCAGGCAAGCAAATGCTGCTTCCTGGTTTTAAGGGTGAACAGAACATAGTTAACATGTCTTCACTCTGTTCCTAAACCTGTCTTCTCCTTGTCTGTGATGAAAAAACTGGAGTAACGCATGTAGTCCCAGCATGAAGCTTGGGAGCCATCTGAGGCCGGAGGTTCTGATGTGTGGTCTGACTCCTTCCCGTGCTGGGTGATGTCCTAAAATTGGGTGGTGAAATCAGCTGTTGTGTTCTCGGGAACTCCACAGATTAGCCCCCTGGGGTGGAAGCAGCCCTGCCATCTGAACCACAGACTTGCCTGTGTTTGATCTAATGCTAGTTTCTTATTTCTAACAAGACTTTGAACTTCTGTGGGCAGGGACCCGGTCTTCCCTCAGTCTTCAGTCCTCTACTTCTCCTGGCACCAGGTGTTAGGTAAATGACTGACCATGTGATGAAGCATCACTGTCTACATCAGGCCCCTGAGGTTGCTTTAATTGCTTTGACTATTTGCTTAATATAAGCCTGATGGTCTCTTTCCAACCCAGGGGCAGAATACTGGGGGGAGAGCGGGGGCTCCCTCTGGGAGAGGCTGCGATTGCCTAATGAAAACAACAGAACTTATACAACCAAAACATAATGTCTCCTTCATAGCAGTTGCGGGGGCTGCACCCTCATCCCAGCGATGTTGGAACACTTGTTTTCAGAATTGCTTTCAGGGCCAATTTCGACTTTTCATTTTGTTTTGTTTCTGGCTGAAAGTGGGGTGATTCGGGTTGATCACTGACCTTACTCACCAGTCCTTTCTTAAAGAAACTCTTGGGTGTTTGTAAGGAAATCAAATCTATCTTCAGAGATCCAAGTTCTCTTATTTTTGAGGCTGTTTGAGAGGAAGGTGTCATGAGCTCTGGAGGTCTTATGCTGGCATTTTGGAAATGTTCTGCAGAATGGCAGTATTGCCAGAATTATGTGTCTGGCTCCCCGAGCCCACTAGTTTGAAGGGAACAACACTTATATGATTCTGGTGTGTTTATGAAACAAAACAGCCTAGCTGCTTTGCAGTCACGCTTCTCTAAGTCCGCAGTCTCATCAGGTCTGAGGCTCTTCTTGTGCAAAGAATTCTTCCATCCAGGTTTTTTTTCTTTAGCCCCCGGCCCCAGGAAAGTTGGCCAAGTGAGATGTTTTACTCTGGCCATTGCCTGGTTTTTAGAGGCCTTCATCCCCCTTGGTGAGGCAGATTTTCATGTTAGTCCCGAGTTGGGGAACTTAGTGTGGGTTCTGGGGAGTGGTGATACATGCCTGGCCCTTGCCAGGGCTTGGGGGTCCTTGGAGCAGATGTAATTGTATAGTTCACAGCTGTTGCTCGGTGGTTTATAAGAGTAGACAGAATTACTTCAGTTCCCAGTAGGACTCCTTGGGCTTGACTGAGAAGAATGTGTAAGTTTCTGCATTTCTTTTTTCTTGCCTTTTTTAAAAAAAAATACTTTTGATCCCAGTTAAGTTAGACATTTTAATTTTGGCTATAGCAGAGAGCTCCACCCTTGCTGTGTGTGAAGCTGTGGGAGACAATGAAGACTGCTTTAAAGCTAGTCCCCTTGTTTATAAGTGAAGCACCTTTGACTTAAGTCAGTGTTCAGTAGCTAGGTTCAGATGGTTGCCACTGGCACCTGGCACTGGGACCTGGAGACAATAAATAACAGAATTAATTGGCCTCCACTAAGTAGATGGGATGAAGGCATGTATGTTCTTATTTTACAATAGCCTTTTGAGGTATAATTCACATACCATACAATCTACCATTTTAAATCATACAATTGAGGTTTTTTTTTTTTTTTTTTTACTATATTTAGAGTTGTGCAACCATTATCATCACAATAAATGTAAGAACATTGTCGTTATTCTAAAAAGAAATCTCATGCTCGTATTTCCCTGCAACCTCCTCCTCACCTCCTCAGCTCTAGGCAGCCTCTAATTTACTTTCTGTCTCTGAATTTTCCTATTATATAAGTTAAATTATACAGTGTGTGATGTCATGCTGAGCTTTTACTTAGCATGTTGTTAGCAGGACTCATCCATGCTGTAGCATGTATCAATACTTCATTTCTTTTTTATGGCTGAATAATATTCCACTGTATGGATATACCACATTTTATTTTCCCTTTTGTCAACTGATGGACATTTGGGTTGTTTCTATTTTGGGAGGCTATTATGAATAATGATGCTATGAACATTCATGTACAAGTTCTTGTGTGAACTTATATATATATAACACACATATATATAGATGTGTCTTATATATATATAGATGTATCTCTTAAAATTCTTTATTAATGCTATATATTTCTTTAATTTTGAAAACTCAAATTTACAGAAGTCTCAAACTTCCAAGTTGCAAATACGGTGCAGATTTTTCCCCCTGAATAAGCCATTGAGAGTAAATTGCCAACATTCTGTAAGTGCATTCTATGAATCCACAATGTAACCATCAAAACCAGGATTTAACATTGATACTTTATCAAATCCTCAGAACCCAGTCAAGTTTAATCAATTGTTCAGTGATGCTCTTTATAGCAGATGGGCCCAGTCCACAATCACACATTACATTGTATTGTCATATTTCCTCAGAGTCTCCAATTCATGTCATAGACTTTAATATCCTCTTCTCCACTCCCCTTTCCTTATTCCCCATTAGTGCTCTGAAGTTTCTCCCTCAATTTCTTACTCAATACAAACCTCCAGATACCCAGCTTCCCCTTTCCTACCTGCTTCTTCAGGAATTTCTCTCAATTCTGTACCACAGAAGCTTGGGAGCCGGGTTGAAGACAACCTGCAGGTGAGGTGAAAGCAAGAACCCCCCTTCACTGATAGGTTAGGAGTATAAGGGCCAAGGCTGAGAATATGTAAACGTTAATGTATTTCGTTTTCGGCAGTCTTTCCTGGTTCTACTTCAGGGTCTTCTTTTTTTTTTTTAAATTTATATTTTTGAGGGTATTACCGGTGTCCCATTCCCCCCCCCTCGCCAATTGACCACCTCCACCTCGCTCCCACCCCCTCCCCAGGCCTTCACCCCATTATTAACTGTGTCCATGGGTTATGCATATATGCATATAACTTCTTTGGTCAATCTCTTCCCCCCCTCCACCCCCCTTCCCTCTTTCCTCTGAGATATGATCGTCTGTCGCATGCGTCAATGTCTCTGGATCTATTTAGTTTGTCAGATTTTTTTGTTCATTAGCTTCTTCTTAAAGAAGACCCTTCAACTTTTCCTGTAGTGCTGGTCTGGTGGTGATGAACCCCTTTAGCTTTTTCTTATCTGTGAAGCTCTTTATCTGACCTTCAGTTGTAAATGATAGCTTTGCCGGGTAGAGCACTCTTGGTTGTAGTTCCATGTTTTTCATCACTTTGAATATTTCTTGCCATGCCCTTCTGGCCTGTTGAGAAATCAGCTGACAGTCGTATGGGGGCTCCCTTGTAGGTAACTAACTGCTTTTCTCTTGCTGCTTTTAAGATTCTCTCTTTATCTTTAACCTTTGGCATTTTAATTATGATGTGTCTTGCTGTGGGCCTCTTTGGGTTCCTCTTGTTTGGGACCCTCTGTGCTTCCTGGACTTGTAAGTCGATTTCTTTCCCCATGTAGGGGAAGTTTTCTGTAATTATTTTTTCAAAAAGGTTTTCAATTCCTTGGTCTCTTTCTTCCCCTTCTGGCACCCCAATAATATGAATGTTGAGCCTCTTGAAGTTGTCCCAGAGGCTCCTTATATTATCTTCATATTTCTGGATTCTTTTTTCATTTTGCTCTTCTGGTTGGGTGTTTTTTGTTTCCTCATGTTCCAAATTGCTGATTTGATTCTCAGCATCCTCTACTCTACTGTTGATTCCATGTAAATTGTTCTTCATTTCAGTTCCTGTAGCCTTCATTTCAAATTGGTAAACAAAATTCTGAACTCTGTATCTGTTAGCTTGCTTAGATCTATTTCATTTAGTTCCCCTTCTAGAGATTTCTTCTGTTCTTTCCTTTGTGACATGTTTCTTTGCCTCCACATTTTGCTGCTTGCAGGTGTTTGTTTCTATGTATTAGGTAGAGCTGCTATGTCTTCTGGAATTTTTAGAGTGGCTCTGTAGTAGGTGTCCTGTAGGGTCCAGTGGCTCAGCCTCCCCAGTCACCTGAGCTGGGCCTTCTAGGTGTTCCCCTGTGTGGGCTGTGTGCACTGTCCTGTTGTAGTTGAGCCTTGGTTGCTGTGGGCGTCCCTGGGAGGAACTGACCCCCAGGCCAATCAGCTGTGAGGACCAGCTGCAACTACAGCCAGAGAGCTGCTGTGCTGGAGACACCCCTGTGGATCAGGATTTACTTCAGTGGAGCTTTGGTGTTCACCAAGTGCGCCCCTTGAGTGTCACTCGTGGATGTGGTAGGGTTGTAATCCAGCGTGGTTGAGTCTGATCACCAGGTGCACTGTCTTTGGGGCCTCCGGGGAGGTGCAAAGTCAGCCTGTGCCAGTGCTTTGCCCAGGGGTCACCCAGCATGAGCTACACAGCAAACCGTAGTTGGCTGCTACTTGTGCTGGGCTTGGAGGTGTCCAGGAGAGGCCAAGCCATGAACCAATGCAGGCTGCCGCTAGTGCCAGGCCTGTGGCTGCTTATCAAGCTGTATGGGGCCCGCTGCTGCTTGTTGGAGAGATTTTTAGGAAAGTCCTAAGCATGAGGCTCCAGAGGCCACTTGCACAGAAAAGCCCCTGGAAATGGCCTGGATGAGCCTGCAGGTGGGGAGGGGCGGGGCCTCCAGGAATCACGGGGCGGGGCCAAAGGTGTGAGTCAGGTGCTGGTGATTCAAATATGGCGCCTGCCTGCCGGCTGTGTGGGGAGGACTCGCCAAAGGAGCCATGGCCTCTGCCAGCCCTTCTGCCTGGGAGGAAGCCGCCCCTCCAGCTCTCGCCCCAATTTCAGGCAGGTTAGTTCCTCCCCAAGTGTCCCAGGTCCCTTCAAGCTGCTGCCCGGCGCTGGGCTCAGAGGGAGCGTCTGAGTGAGTCCGTGCGGGGCCCTTTAGGAGGAGCTGCTGGGGCTCCCGCAGCCTCCGCGACCCTCAGCCACAGTCCTGGCTGGTTTCACAGCCCGGAGTTAGGGGACGTCTGTTCCTGGCCCTGGAGCCCTGGGCTGGGGGCCTGCTGTGGGGCTGGGATCCCTCCATCCTCTGGGAAACCTCCGCCGCCGAGATTCCCTCCTGGGTTTAAACCCTGGCACCGGGGGTGGGCCCGCGTCTGCCTGATCCGCCTGCGTCTGCGCCCCTCCTACCGGTCTCAGTGCTTCTTCAGTTCCCTGGTTGTAGGGCTTCTGTTCAGCCAGATCTCAGGAGGTTCTGAGTGCTGGTGGTTCTGTATTTTAGTTGTAATTTTGATGTGTTTGTGGAGGCAGCGGGTACAGCTGTTACCTATGCCGCCATCTTGTTTCTCCTCTGAACTTATATTTTTAATTCTCTTGGGTGGTATATTCCTAGGAGTGGAATTTGCTGGGTCGTATGGTAACCTTAACGTTTTGAGGATCTGCCAGACTGTTTCCAAAGCAGTTGTGCTGTTTTACATTCCCACTTGGAACGTACAAGGAGGTTTCCAGTTTGTCCATAACCTTGCAAACACATATTATTGTCTGTCCTTTGGGTTGTAGCCATCCTAGTGGGTGTGAAGTAGTGTCTCATTGTAGATTTGCATTTCCCTGATGACTAATGATATTAATATCTTTTCATGTGCTTATTAGCCATATATATATTCTTTGGAGAAATGTCTATTTAGATCCTTTGCCCATTTAAAAATTGGGTTATTTGTATTATTATTAGTGAGAATGCTTGGGTTTGTTTTTATTATATTTGATCTAGAATATATAACAATTCCATGTAATGATAAAATATCAGAATTCAGATAACAGAGGCCATGCTGTTATTAAAAAACTGGTGAATTTTAGAAGCCTTTAAGCAAATCTCTCTCCCACTTGGGAGAAAGAGCTCATTTTAACAATCTCTGGTTAGTGTTCCTTATCTGAAAAAGGAATTTCTACTTGTTTTAAAATATAATTTAAAACAAATATTTCTAGGACATACTTCTGTAGGTAGAAACAAAACTTAAAATTATGGAGTCTCAGTATTTATGTGATATTTTTCTAGAGTCTCATTTAACTGCACATATTTGCAAACTAACATTATGCATTAAAGAACATAAAGTCTGAATATAAGACTTGAGAAGGAAATATGAGTTCTATGACCTTTTAACTCATAAGATTTAACCCTACAACTCAATGGTGAAGAAAAGTATTATGGGAAGACTGACTTTAAGTAATCTGACCAGAGTTTGAATTGATTTTCCGTTGTTCACTAGCTGTGTGACCTTGAACCTCAATTTCCTTATCCATAAAATCTTTGTTATAAGAACAAGAAACCTTTTAAATAATTCCTGGCATGTAGTAGTTGTTCACTTAATGGTAACTATATTAACATGCAGGCTTTGTGTTCCTTGATTGTGCTTTTATGTGTATACATTCAAGCTCTTCCATAATATTTTTAGGTTCTTACATATTTTGTCATCTTGTTCAGAAATAAGCGTGCATTGGTTTTTATTATTTATTATTGAGCATGACCAGTTCCTTATCAGCTACATGATTTGCAAACATTTTCTCCCCTTCTGTGGATTGTCTCTTTATTTTCTTGATGGTGTCTTTCAGGCACAAAAGTTTTTAATTTTGATGAAGTGGCATGTATATTATTTGAATCTTATAGCTGGAGAGGGCCTTTGAGGTTGCCTGTGTCAACTGCTTTCGTTAGTGTGGTTCAGAGAGGAGGGGCCTTCCTCTAGGTCATGCGCCAAACAGGCCAAGACTGCTGTTCAGGTCTCCTGACTTCCATTTTGGTGCATCTTCAGTTTTCCCCTCACTGTATCTGAAGGTGGGGAACTTAGGTTGTGTGTGTAGGGAAGGAGAGTTTGTAGCTCTGCACCGTTTTCATTTCCCTTGAAGCACACAGACTCCAAACTCTGCTCTGCTTAAATAATATAGGTGGGACAGCTAAGTCACCTCCCCATAGCTCATTTGCTGCCCCCAACTTTATTGAGATATAATTGACATAGTTAATTTGTTGTTAAATAAAGAAGGGTCCTTCCCTTCAGAGGGTGCGCTATGTGACACTATATGAGAGAATTGCTTACAGCAGAGCTGTCCAGAATGGTAGTCACTAGTCATATGTAGCTACAGGAACTTAAATTCTATGTATGTATGTATTTATTTATTTATTTTTATTTTATTTTAAAAAACATATCTTTATTGATTTCAGGGAGAGGAAAGGGTGGGGGGAGAGAGAGAGAAACATCAATGATGAGAGAGTCATTGATTGGCTGCCTAGCCCGCAGCCTGGGCATGTGCCCTGGCCAGGAACCAAACCCCGATCTCCTTGATCCTAGTCGATGCTCAACCGCCGAGCCACGCCCTGCCGGGCAAGAACTTAAATTCTATTTAATTTTCATTTATTTAAAATTCAGTTCCTCAGTCACACAAGCCACGTATTTCAATATCTATGTGTGGCTACCACATTAGACAGCATACACAGGGAATGTTTCCATCACACAGCAAGCGCTGTTGGGCAGTGCTGGCCTGCAGAGATTTGTGTCTCCTGCCCACTGGCATTCTCTTCAGGCCCCTGACCTGCGTTGGTGCCCTGGACTCAGCTTTGATCTGTCTTCTTCATGTTCCTCACTTATTTGCCACGAGGACTTCCTGTCTACGTAGCTGCCTCTGGGTTTCTTAGCAAGTCCCTACTCAAGTTAGGTTGTCTTTGGGCCCAGCTGGCCCCAACTTCTTCGTAGTTTCTGGACTTGGTTGTCAGTAATGAGACCTGTGCCTTCCCTCACCCTAGCTGATAGGTGTGACTTGCAGAAATAGAGCTGGAAGATGCTTGAGAGGAGTATGTTCTTCCTAAAAATGAATGAATGAATTGACCTGCTGCTGGGACCAGGGGAAGAGATTGAAGAACTTTTGAGTTAGTGCCAAGAATTTGCAAGATTGCAAAGTGACATGTGGGGAGGGATGCACAAGGAGCGGAACCTCGGTGTCCTGGGACAGTGACATGGCAGATTTTGGCCTAGTGCTGCTTAGTGCCCTGGTGGGGGCCACCTTTATTTCAGATGCCTATAGTCCTGAGGGTCATTTGAGCCACTGATCCCAAAGTCTCTAGGGTTGTACAAAAAAAATCTCACAGGAAGTGCTATGTAAAGGCCGGGGAGACACTGTGGTTGTCCCAGTCTGGAGGGTTAGAGCACAGATGAGCGTAGGGAATATCTGAGAATGTCTCAGAGAGGAGAAGGGGTTCACCCAGGCTCACAGCAGGTTAGCGGGGGCAAAACTGAGACGAGAACCCAGGTCCTGTGGCACCTCACCTGTTCACATTCCACCTGCCATCTCTACACCTTCATTCACACAAAGGACGACTACTTCCAACACACCAACAAACAAAAATGAGTTCTCAGAGACACTGCCTGAGCTTAGATGTTAATTTAACCCACATGCACAGAGTCTCGCCTTCAAGCCCTCCTTTGCTGCTCTCAGTGTTAGAAAGTATTGAGAAACCGTTCAGTTAGGGCAGGATCACCCAGAGTTCTCATTCCTTCTCTCCAGCTTATCGCCACGATCTCTTTCTTCAGGGAGGTCTGTCCTTGACTTGAAAGTCAGAGTTGGGAAACAGGCTTGTTATTTTTGAGGTCAGGCTCATCCACCAGACTGCGAGAGCCTTGAGGGCAAGGACAGTGTCGTCCCTTTCACCACTGGGGGCTGGCACAGTGTGTTCATTTAGTGAATATCCGTGGAATTTCTCTTGTTTAGGAAAACTCCCTTTTTGATGGGTTTCTGAGGTGTGAGGTCCCTTCTCCCTATGATCTCGAAATGTTGTCAATTCTAATTTGGAAATAGTGACCAGGAGGAATGGGGTCCTTTTTCTGTCCGTAGCAGGGAGAGTTGCCCGTATGACTTTGAACTTTATAAGAGCTGGAGAACTTTGACATTTGTGCTGAGAAGGGTTACTTGTTGCTGAATTGGGCTGCAGTGGATGTAACCCAACAGGACATCCTGGGAAGGATTCCCAGAGCAGTGAGCGGGCAGGCCGGGAATTGGGGAAGGAATTCTATGTCATAAACACAAAATATCTCGCTTAATAGTGGAACTTCTTTGCTTTCTCTTTTAGAGGGTAGAAAACAGCTCTTTTAAAAGACAAGCTTAATGACTATTGTGCCAGCACATGAAACCACAAGATAAATTTATGCACCAGTTTAACATGAGGAACGCAGGTTACAAAAGATCTGCACAAAAATCGTAAACAGGTTGAAACATTGAGGCTTAGCTGGTATACTTTTAGTTCAGTTATTAGGGACAGGGCTCTAGGATCAAGATCACGGAACGGGTGTGACCCAGGTCAGAGCACCTGTCTGCCTGGCCTTGGAAGACTCTTTTTGGGTTCATTTTAATTAATTCCTTGCTCAGCTTTGACCAGGGCCCTAGTTTCTCTGGTTGGAACAGAGTAAGTTTTCAGGCTGAATTACTTGGATCATTGCCTTTGTTTTCCTTTTCACATAGCCTGTGGATATCTGGCCTTTTCAGCCAAGGAAAATGGAAATGGTTTTAAACACTCACTTGAGCCATGAATTTCAATTTCAACTGTTTGCTGTTTAGTCCTTGATTTTCAGATCTGAGAAGCAATGAGAGGATACTAAGGCCTCAAGGGTCCCCTGGAGGTGCCTTGGGGGCCTGGGAGGTGGGGAGAGACCAGGGAGGGTAGAACTAAGTCCTCCCACTCCTGTTATCCACAGAGGAACTCCCCTTCCTTCTTCCCCCACTCCCTCCCTGTGTGTGTGCTTGAGGTTGCACCTGAGTTTTCATTTGGGGAGGAAGTTTCTGAAGCTCCTTATGGAGGCCGTAGAGGTGAGCTTGGTCTGTGTTGTGTCTTCACCTGAGTCAGCAAGGATGCTGGGTGGCATGTTCAGGGCTCAGCCATTGTTTTTTTCTCCCAAGTGAGCCACAGATAGATTCTGTACTGAGGCTGCAATTTGGCCTTTAACTCACAGCTTAGGTCTCTGAGGCAGCAGAAGTAAGAAACTTGGTCTCTCGAGTAAGCATAGGCCCTATAATAAGGGATTTCTGTGCGTTAGGGACATCTTGAAAAGAATTCAGTGTTATCCCCTTTCTTATGTGAAAAAGGGCTGTTATCAGGGTATAGACCCATTCCTGTCTTCCAAAACTTTTCCTAGGGAGGAGAAGGTGGGGCATGAAGAGTAGGTAGTGGACCGCATGAAACACGCAGCTTTGCAGCGGTGAGGTGGAGAACGCAGTGGAAATAAACTAGAGCTAATGAAAGTGATCAGTACAGGGCTTTGCAGGTTATTTTCTGCTTTGGGTATAAGTTTGGCTCTGTAAAACCTGGAGGTGACCTATTTAATTTCTATATATTTGGAGCTCTCAGAATATGCCAAGGATCAGCCTAATTCACTGAACGTTAACAGAGGGAATCCGAAGTCAGTCCCTGACCACAAGGAGCTCCCAGATCAGTACGGGACAGATGGCCCTTAGTCAGGCGGTATCTTAGGACTCTTCTGTCCAAGGAATGGGCCCAATCCCAGCACAGGCTGGATTAAGTCAAAGAGGAATTTATTGGATCATGTAAGTGACCAGTCCAGAGATAAATCTGGAGTCAGCTAAGGGGCTCAAATGATGTCATCAGGATCTGGTTTCTCTCTTCCCATCCTGACTCCCCTTCCTGTGTATTGACTCCATTCTCAGACATGCCCTCCCCTGGTAATTGAGGATGGCAGCCAGCCGTTCCCAGGCCCTCCTCCTTCCACCTTCCAGCAAAAGAGAGCAGAGTCTTTGTTCCAGCCAAACCAGACAATCTTGTCTCATCTCATTGGCTCAGGCTGGGTCATATGCACATCCTGAACTTGCCCTGTGGCCAGGGACATGTGAAGCACTGACCTAAGCCCTAGCTCTGTGCTTCAGCCCTGAACCTAGGGTGGAGCCACCTCTACCCTAAGCCCCTGGGCTAAGAATGGAGAGAAATTGAAGCATTGATTGCTGGGAAAAGGCAAGTGTCAGGCCTGAACTCTGGCCTGACCAAGAACCTGGGGCTGTGTTCTCACCTGACACCCAGGATTTATTCCATTGCGAGTACAGCATCTGCTGCCATGTAGTTTTAGCTGCACGGTGGATTCAGACACCAAATCTTGTCTCCCCTGAGAACGTCGTTCTTGCGGGGGTGGGTGGGAAACTTATTTCAGGTGGACATTAGGACCTGGACTCTAATGTTAGACATCCTCATGGAGATTACTATTTGAGATTCTCAGACGCCAAGGCTGAATAAGGACAGTTGGTGCAGTGGCACCCGCCTTAGCCGCGTTATTCAGAGAAACATGTTTCCGGCTTTCTGGGTTCATGTAGCAGAGTGGGGAATGGCCGACTTAAGAGATTTTGGAGAAAGACCTGGGTGTACATCTTGACTTTGTAACTGAGCCTCAGGTTCCTCATCTGTAAAATGGTAACCACCTCACAGAGCTGTGGCGAGAAGTAAATGAGGTGATACGAGTAAAGCACACTGCCTGGAACATAGTAAACAGTCCGGACAGGTGGCTATTGTTATTTCCCAATTTTTCAGATGAGCAGGGCAGACTGCCAGGTAATCTCTCTGGAGCTTGTTTCAGCATTACTGTCCTGTAGATTTATGAAAATCTTTCTCCCGCTGTCCACACCTACTCAGAGTTTGAGAGAGGCATCTTCATTGAGGGTGAGGTGTTAGAAAGGTCTCAAACATGACGGCTCTCAGAGGATAGCGCTTCGTAGTTTACTGAGCACTTTTGCATTCATTCTCTCATTCGATCCTTACAGCGGCCTGTGATGAGGCAAAGCAGGAATCGCAATTCCCATTTCATAGAAAGGAAGCTTATCAGTGACTTACCCATGGGCATAGTGGCTGGAGAGTTGGGGGGCAAGGCCTATGGTCAGGAGTCTTCTCAGCTATCTCACGTCTGTTGTAGCGTTCTGCTGCTCCAGAGTGGATTTGCCTTTATAATATAATTTATTGAGTTTGTTAGATATCTACTATGGTTTCAGATGGATTTGACGGGAGAGCCATATTGTACAGTTCTTCACGATAAGCTTTGAGCTCATTTAGTGAAAAATAAGGTTGTCCTTTCACTTCTATCTTTGTTCATTGGCCTGATTTATCAGGATTGAATTGCAAACATCTCCTGCCATTAAAGCAAATGAGCTCAATTTGCTTAGTATGAAATAATTCAAGTTTATAACATTTCAAAGTTATAGTCAGTAGCTTCCTAATTAGAACCTGAAAAGCTTGCCTCGCTGAGGTCCAAGTCATTTATCTTTGTAAAGGTAAAGATTTCTCAGGGGAGTTGGACTCCTATGAGAGAGCTAAATGCTACATTCTTAATCTGTTAACACTACTTAGCCACATGCCTCAAAGCATTGGACACTCATATTTACAAAACTGGATCATAATTATGATGGCATTTTTTGAGAAAAATTGAGTGTGCCTACCAGCCAACAGACTATTGTTAGAACATTATTAATATTATTATTATATAGGTCTTTTGGATGAACTTCTATTTCAAGACATTTGAAAATGTAGACCAGATTAATCGAATGCATTCTGCACAGTAAGTGTGTGTGTTGCCCCCTTGTTTATCTGCATGAAATGTCCACAAGAACCAGCAAAAGCAAGATCATCTGAGGTCAGTTTATCAGTTGTTAGGGGGTTTTAGGATGAGTAACATCTAGTTGATTGAGGGCTGAGACTAAAGCCAAATTACTAGACTCATGATACACCAGGAACAGGCTTTCTTTGAAGACACGCAAGGTCTTAACCCAGATTTCTAGTCTAACAGTACACAAATGTCTCTGTGAAGACATCTCCTACGGTAGGATACACAAAGCACCTGAGACCAGAGCACCGATTAATAAATGTTTTAGAGGCGTACCATACATATGGTGAGGTGCATAAAATGCACAAGTCTGAAAGGTGCAGCTCAGTGAGTTTTTACATATATACACCCATGCAGCCACCACCCAGGTCTAGATAGAGAACATTCCCATCACTTCATGCCCTTGCCAACCTCCATGCCCTCAGACCCTCATCCAGGAAATCACTATTTTGACTTTTACCAGCATCAATTAAGGTTTGCCTGTTCACGAGCTGCGTTATAAATGGGATCATACAATATGTGCTGTTGTGTGTTTACCTACTTCACTCAATATAATGCCAGAAGCACAGGCTTTCTGCAGTCAAGGCTATCTGGAGGATTAAAAAGGTTTTGAGAAACCTTGATTAAGACTGATGGGCAGAGTACATTCTGAGATAAGAGATTTCCTGGCATCACCTTGAAATGAAATAGCAGAAAGGCTAGGGAAAGCATACATCACCTAAGAAAGGACTTCATGGAATTGGAATTGGAAGCTTCTGGAATTGCACATCTTTTCTTTACTGCCCCCTCCCCCTTTCCACATAGACAGTGGAGAGGCCCGGCTACTTGTGTTTAACATCATGTGTGGTTGATAACATTTGAATGTGCGATGGAGTCAGTGAATGTGTTAGCTTGTGTTCTGTATCCACTGTTTATTCGTGATCTTGGAATAATACTCTCATGAAATGCAAATGATTGTAAAAGACCTTCTAGAACGATCTTTTTCTTTGTGTGTTTTGTTGTTTTTATTATATTCTTTGTCTTTCAAGTTCCCTTTCTTCTCTTGATATGTTTCTCTTCTCTTCTCTCCTTTGACTCTGAATAAATCCTGGAGAACCAATCTCTGTTTTGTCCAACTGTAGTCTTTTAATGTGGAGAAGCTCGAGTTTTAGCTATTTTTGGAAGTATTTTTCAATAATGTTAAATAAATCTCTATACAACAACTTTGTTTCTTTCCAGAGGTCTTAGAACATTCTGGAAATGTTCTCAAATATACACAGCCAGACCATGCTAAATAATAACATAAAAGGGAAGACTTGAGTTTGAATCACAAATGTTTGAAGAGAAATCTAGTTTTATTACTTTTAATTTTGAAGTCATTTATTTTTTCCTTTATGGTTAATAATTTTTAGGTCCTAAGAAAGGTCATAAAGATATTGTGTTGTCTTCTAGAAGCTGTATAGTTTTAGCTTTTTGCATTTAGGTCTGTGGTCCCATTTTAAATTATTTTTTCCTGTGGTATGAGGTAAGGGTCAAGTTTCTTTTTTTTTTTTCCCCCAATGTATATCCAGTTTTTCTGGAAACAAATGTTGAATAGACTTCCCATTTCCATTGAATTGCTTTGGCACCTTTGTTGAAAATCAAGGGACCACATAAATTTGGTTCTTTTTATAGATTTTCTTTTCTCTTCTGTTGCTCTATTTGTCTATCTTTGTGCCATTTCTACACTGTTTTGATTACTGAAGCTTTATTGTTGAAAGTCTTAAAATCAGATAGTATAAGTTCTTCAATTTTTGTTCTTCCCCCCTCACCCCCTACCCCCAAGAATCTATTGGTTCTTCTAAGTGCTTTGCATTTTTATATAGATTTTAGAGTGAACCTGTCAATTTCTATAAAACAGCTTTGTGGTTTTTTAAAAATAATGTTTTTTAAAAAAATCTTTATTGTTGAAAGTATTATAGATGTCCCCTTTTTCCCCCCATTGATCCCTTCCACTCCACCCCTAGGCTTCTCCATACCACTATCTGTCCCCATAGGTTATGCATATAAGCAGATAAGTTCTTTGATTAATCTCTCCCCTCCCCACCTTCCCTCTGAGATCCCTCAGTCTGTTCCATGCTTCTGTGTCTCTGGATCTATTTTGTTCATCAGTTTATTTTGTTTATTACATTCCACATATGAGTGAGATCATATGGTACTTGTCTTTCTCTGACTGGATAAAAAAGCTGTGGTACATTTACACTATGGAATACTATGCAGCTGTAAAAAAGAAGCATCTCTTACCCTTTGGGACAGCATGGATGGAACTGGAGAGTATTATGGGATTTTGATTGAGATGAAATTGAATCTATAGGTCAATTTGGAGGGTTTACTATAGAGTCTTTCAATTGTTGAATGTATAACATCTTCATTTATATAGCACTATAATTTCTCTCAGCAGTGTTTTCAGTATAGAGCTCGTACACATATTTTATTGAGGTATTCCTAATATTTTGTTTTTTTATGTTGTAAGTGGAATTAAAAAATCTTTCAGTTGTTGCTACTATGTAGAAACATACTGGATTTTTATATATTGGCTTTGTACCTATTGCCTTGTCAATTTTATTTATTCTAGTATTTGTTTGAAGAGTCTTTAGGTTTTTCTACAAATGCAATTATTCTGTGACTAAAGGACCGTTTTATTTATTGCGTTCCGATATTTATGTATGTACGCATATATATTTTTTTCTTGCCTTATTTTATTGGCTAGGACTCCAGTACAGTGTTGAAGTGCAAGTGGTAAGAATGGACATACTTGTTTTATTCTTGAGATCAGAGGAAGTGTTTAGTCTTTCATCATTGACTGCAATGTTAGATTTTGCATTAATATCTTATCAGTTGAGAAAGTTTCCTTCTGTTTCTAAGTTTGTTGAGAGTTTTTGTTATGTAAGGGTGTCAAATTTTGTCAAATGCCTTTCTGCACGTATTGAAGTAATCATACGGTTTTTCTCCATTATTCTATTAATGTGGTAAATTCCATTGAATTTTGAATGTTAAACCAAATGTCATTCCCAGAATAGACCCCACTTGGTCCTGCTGTATTATCATTTTTTTCAATTGTTGGATTTAATTTTCTAATATTTTGTTAAGGACTTTTGCACGTGTGTTCTTGAAGGATATTGTGTCTTAATTTGTTTTTTGTAATGTCTCTGGTGTTGGTATCAGGGTCATGCTGGACTCATAAAATGAGGAATAGTCTGGTACCAGTTATTCTGCCAGGACCAGAAGCGTAGGTCTAGTTTTTTTACTTTTAAGTGCATAGAGTGATGGCTGTTAGATAAAGAAGAGTGGAATTGTTTTAATAATCAGCCAAGAATTTTTGCTTCTTAACATATGAGATGTCTACGGAATAGTATATTTGTTGTGTACAAAGTAATGCATCAAAGATACTGGAAAATATTCTGTCTCAAGTGGGATGAACAACTCAGCCCTCCCTTTTGCTAAAACTTATATCTCATTAGCAAAGTTTCTTTTATCACTGATGGAATGAATTATTTATCTGACTGTCATTCCTATATAACTTATGGAGTATTCAATTAATAAGGTTTTATTGTATGTTAATATATGAACCTCATTTTTTCTCTCTACCCTCTTTTGGTTGTATTTCTCCCAAATAAAAGCTTATATCTAAGTCAGCTAGTGTTTTTTATCTGTTGAGTTATTTTGCATGAAGTTGGTTACATGGCCTCAGATAAAACAAAAATATTTTTTCATCTGTGTTTATGGCATTATGGGTTGCCGCTATGGTTTCTGTTTTGGAGAGACTTTCTTTCAAAAGGAAGGGTTATAAATTCAGTCTAACTCAGCAGTGGTCCAGCATAGAAGGGAATTAGGAGAAAACAAACTGTCATTTCTGGCGAAGTAGAAATCTGTTAAGTAAGCAGTGGGTGAGAGGGAATTGGAAGCGACCATTCCAGTTCCCATAGTGATCGTGCATCCAGGAAAAGGAGAGGGAAAAGGGATTGTTATGGAAGAGTTCTGGGCATGTGATGTGATGCTTTAGGAGGCACGCCAACTTCTACACCTCTGTCTTCAGAATGACGTGTTTAGACACACATCCTACACAATGACTTCAGCACTTACCGTGCTGCTCTTTAGCCCCTTCAATCAATCTAGAGGATGTCACCTCTGGAGCACTTATTTCTCTGTGTGATTTAGAAGAGTCTTCTCCCCTATTTTCTTTCCAAGAGTCCAGGGAAGGTGTGTCAGTTATGGTACCTATAAGCAGGAACCCATCACATTGCTTAGAATATCTGGTCACCTCTGATTGACAGGGGTCCCCTCCCTCCTTTTGTTGTCTCCAGTTCCTGGCTGAGCCCCAGGATGCCTGTGGGGTGGAGTTCGCGTTCTTGGATGCCACGGGGCTGACCCTGTGCTGCCTCCTGTTGCTGGCAGTCTCACTTGTTCCTCTGGGGGGTCCTTTTAAAAGGGTCTTGGGACCATTTCCACATTTGCATAAATTTCCCCCCAGAATAAAATGTCCCTTCTTGTTCTCTGCCCATCCAGGTCCCACTCATCTTTGAAGTCCAGCCTCTTTCAGGAAGGCTTCCCATACTAACTGCCTAAGCCTCCTTCCCTTCCCCTTAGGGTCTACTCTGTGCCTGTGTATGGTTTAATACAGCCTTCAGAATAAGGCAGTTTTGAATTGAATTGAGAAGACAAGGCTTGTATCAGCAGATACAGTCCAGGTCTGATTTTAAAAAGTAACACAGAATGGAGGCATTTTATTTATTTGCTGGATATTTGCAGGTAGGGTTTAGTTATTTGGAGACAGGACTAAAAACTGACAGGAAATGAAGTATTTGCAGCAAGCAGAGAATTTAGTTTATAATGAGTGTCAGAGCAGAGACTTTAGGCTAAAAGAAGCAAAGTTAAATTATTTGGCATCCTGACTTCTCTGGCTTGATGCCCCTGGATTCCTATTGCCCTATTTCCTTTACTTTTAGAGTCTGTGGTAAGATTTTTCTGTAGAGGTACCTTCTTGTTACTCTTGAATTCTTTCCTCCACACCCACTCTGTTTGGAGTTTTATTTTTTCCTTTTGGTTTCCATGCCTCAGCTCCTCTGCCAGTTTTTTAGGGTGCAGGTATTAGAGTCAGGTATCCCCAGGACCACATCCCAGGCTGTGTCATTTCGAGCTAGTTAATCTTGCTGGTCTTCCTTTTTGAAAGAAGAATGATGAAGCTTGCCTTGCAGAATGGTGGCGGAGTTTGAGAGGGTGTATGACCCAGGCTTGGCACATGGCAGGAGCTCGGATGGTAGCTAGATGGGTCTCTGCTTGCTCTGCAGCAGGGGTTGCTTTGGTCCTTGCACTCAGCAGGTGCTCTCCCAATGGGTTACTTCCATTACAGGTAGGGGACCTGAGTGGTGGAAAGCCGAGGGGGAGGGTCATCAGGCTCAGGTTTGTGCACTGAAGTTTGCCGAATTGTTGCAAAGGCATGTTGCGTGATGTTTATCCAGTTGCAGATGTGACATTTAGGAAACGTGAGTCCTGGGATAGCACAACACATTATGTAACAGCTAGCAAGTAGTTAAGGCCACAGGAAGCCAGTGGGTATCTCACTTTGTACCCTGTGTGGAGATCTGGGAATAAACAATCGAGAGAGAGACAATGTGGAGTAGACAGAGGATGCTTCCTCAGGACTTGGATTTTAACCACAGCAATGATTGCCACTTATAGACCAGCTGCTCTGTTTCAGGCACTGTCCCCAATAGTCACAGTCACACTACTTGGGGCCAGGAAGTAAACTGAGGCTCTAAGAGGCTGCCTTGAAGTGGGTGTGTAACACTGGAGAGGAATGTAAAGTGGGCATTTCAGGGTAGGGGAAGGGAGTGAAGAGATGAAGCAGGATGAGAAATTTTAAGCACTTTTTGGTAACACTAGAATTTTATCACATCTCTTGATTTTTAAGATAATTGGCATTGGCTAGAGTTGGAGATGATGCTGTTGTTGAATTGATTTTTCCATGTAAGTTGCTTTTATGTTTGTTGTTTTTTGAAAACCCTTTGTATTTGTTGGGTTTTATATTCTTAAATTTGTCGAGGCAGATGCTTTTATAGCCAGGAGTGGCAAGGCTGTGAGTGTGGGGCACAGAAGACAGCGAGCTTGGGCTCCGGTCACTGTCCTGCCGTTACCTGGCTGTGGGACTTTGTGCCTGATGTGCCACATGGTGGAAGTGGAGGCTCTGGCACTCAGTGTCCGGCTTGGGAATCTGGCCCCGTGGCCTTTTCTTGCGACCCTTGGCTGAACTTGTAGGGTTCTGGGGAGGCTTTGTTCTGGTGGCATTAGCAACAACTGCACAGCCAGTGAGAAAGGACAGTTGAGATGCAGACCAAGAACTTGCCCTCTGACCGAGGCTCATCACTAGATCAGCTTCTCCTGACGTCTCCGCCATGTGATTTTGAGATATCTCTCTGCGTTGTTGCTATATCTGCGTTTCCCATCATGTTTCCCATTTTGTCTTGGCTTCAAAGAAGCTCAGAGCTAAATTTATTACTTGATTATAGTTGCTGGGTTGGCCAAGGTTTTAAATATATATATTACTTTTTAATGTGATTTTTTCCTTATTTTTATTTTGACAGTCTTATTATTTCTATGTCCTGTATGGCATGTCACCTCAAATCATTTTGAGAAGTAGGTCAGGTATACATTTAAAAATCATTTCTGTGGAAAGAGGGCCATCAGACAAATGGGAAACAGATTTGAGTGACTGGTAAAAAAAAAAGAGTCTGGAATAGATTTTGTATTTAAACTCTTCTTTATGTTATTTGCTGTCAGATAGTCTGTACAGCTCATTTGACTGTCCTCTCCTGTGAGGTGAGCATTAGGGAAAAGTTTTTCTTTATAAAGATTATTTGTTTTCCTGGTTATGCAAGTACTGGTGGGTGACCTTCAGTTCTGCATTCATAGGCAGACCTGTGATTCCCTGGGTTGTGGGGACTGTATCCCTTGCTCTGTCTTATGAGGGGCCTGAGTCAGCTCCCCTGGGGTCCTGTGGCTGCTGTGGGGGTGGGGGCACTGAGCTCGTGCAGCTGCTGGCCAGTCCTCCTTGAGTGTGGAAGGTGAAGATTTTGGGCATAGTTACTGGGTGTCACTGTCTCCCCCTCCCTGCCTGGCTTTTAGAAGCAGCTTTTATACACTTGACAAACAATGGTTTGGCACCAGCTCTAAGCTGGGCACCAAGATGGGTGCTGTATTTTTAAACACTTAATGAAATGATGACAGCAGAGTCGTTAGTAATTACCGATATGATTGAATCATCACAGGCAATGCATTTCAGAGGAACAATATTGAAAAGACTCAGAGTGGCTTTTGTAGAGGAAATGAGGCTCCTGTAGAAACTGAGGACACTGGTCTCCTGGGACAACCAGGAGCAGAATTCTCTTTCCTGGGTTGTGTTCCTTGCGTGTAAGGGCCTCTTTGGACACCTCTCCATGGTAATTCCAGATATTTGAGTTTACAGAGCAAGAGTGTTGGTCTCCCTCAGCTCTTTGGAGTGGCCCCCAGAGATGCCTGCCTCATTTCCAGAAGTTATGTGGTGGGTGGAGCAGGTAGGCCGGCCACGCTTACCCTCCCCCTTGTGACTGTTCCTTTCCCTAATTCATCTGATTGCTTTTCTTTCCAAATTGCTGGCTTAAGCTTTATTTTCTCTAATTTTATCTTCTCCAGCCTCGTGCATCCAGAGCGTCCTTAGGGCCTGTGCTCATTCTGTCCCTTTCACTTCCCCTGTGTCCCCGCCGTGTCCTGAGGGGATAGGGACTGTATTTGCCTAATCTCTGCATTTTCTGGCACCTGGAGGCAGCTGGTATGCTTTTCAACCTCGGGGACCTCTCCGTGTTCCCCTTGTCCTACGTCACTGACGTAATTCTCCTCTCCTAGGACCTGGTCTTGTCCCCCTTCCCTGCCTCTCTCTGCCCACCCTTTCTTCTGACCCTTGTCCTTCCCACCCCCATTCTGCCTCTTTTTTCCGCCCCCCCTGCTTGCTGGCTTTTCTTACCTTTTGTCATATTTACATGCTCACTATTTCTTTTTACTCCAAGCATCTGTTCATCTAACTCATGAACTGCAGTTGATATGATTAAATATGTAACGTGTTTATTTTAATACCAATATGTCACTTCGTAGTCAGAGACTTGATGGTCAGCCCTGGGGTGGATCAGTGTTTGAAATGTCCAGTCCTGCCGTCTCCCCCTCAGGACGCCTGTTGAGCACCTTATCGGGTCTCTGTCTGCTCTGTGTATGTCTCTCTTCCTGTGTTCCTGTCTTTCTCCCTGGCACAAGTCATCAGTAGAGGCTGGCGCCTTTTCCTCTCTGCAAATCCCCATTTGTAGGCGCACACAGACACCGGGGACGTGGGGAGGAGCGAGAAGTGCTCAGTCACGAGGCTGCATGCGAGAGCCAGTAGGGCACTAGAATTTCCTGCTCACATCTCTATTCCCTTTCCTGCTAACTTTTCTAACAGGGCAGCACTTTCAGAGCTTGGCACTTGGAGCCCGGGCACCATCCCCTGAGTATATTGCTGATGCAAAGGCAGGCAGGCAGGCAGGAGCAGTCAGCCCTGCCTCTCACCTGCCTGTGATCCCAGGTGACCCTCCTCCCCAAAGGAGGAGTAGAGAGATCAGCCCCTCTGTGAGGAGAGCGATGGGAAATAAAGGATCCGTGTTAGAATAGTTACGTGGTGTTTGCTTGTCACTTCTGTTCAAAGGTAAATAAAAATCTGTCTTTGGCTTAGAATTCAGCCTCCTGGCCGGTGGGCGCTCGTTGACTGCCAGGCTTACCTCCCGTGTAGAAAAGGCGTGCGTGCAGGGCTGTAAATCAGAGCCCCACATTGCATGTATCGTCTTAATGTTCTCAGCTGAGTGGAATTAGAACATGTTGTTTCTTTTGAGGTTATGAAAAGCAAAGAAGGATCCTCTTCCTCCCAGTCTAGCCGAGAGTAAACTAATCCTTGAAATCTGGTTTCATCAGCCATAAAAGTTAAGATGAAAGCTAGAAGATTATGATACATCTTGGACCACAAATTTCTATTCCTTTTCTGGAAGAGAAAAACTGTATTTTAGATTTAGATAATTTGGTTAAGGTTTGTAGGCTATCAAATCCAAAGAACATTGGACTAAGTTTCTAGAATCTGGAGTTTTGGCGAAAAGATAGACGAGTCACTTCACCTTCCTGGGCTCTGGTTTCTTTGGCTCTTAAAGGGGAGAAAAACTCCTGCCTCATAGGCGACAGTGACAATCATATGAGAAAGTTGTGTCAAGCACATAAACTGCGTTCAGTAGATATTAGTAACTGATAAGCCCTTTGACAAGCCTAGTGAAGGTCTGGGTGGGCCTTTTGTTTTTGTTTGCTGGTTTTCTTTTGTTTGTTATGATGTGTGGCTGGACCTAAAATAACACATGTTGTTTGTGCTTCTGTGGACCCCGGTGCTTTTAGCGTCTTAACTATACTGTTTCATGGAAATTTTGAAAGAACTCATGGCTCCAAAAAAGGCTGAAAAGTTTTGAATTTCTTTTTTCTTTGCAAAAGGTTTTGAAGCTTAAGTCATGTAATTAATAACAGGGGAGGTTAGGAGTCAAAGCCTTTTCTCTTACCCTGGTCATTTTTCAAGCCGAATTTGGCTTGGGTTGAAGCAAATTTGTGTATTCTTGACCATTCACTTTTTTTTTTTTTTTTTAAACTGAGAAAATAGATTCTATCTCTAATGAAATAATTGCAAACAGTCCTGTTACCATATGGTGCTGATTTTTCACAGAAGCATTGTTGAAATGCATGGGAACTACCAGGTTAAAAGACATAAAAATAGCCAGCACCCCATACAGTGCAGATGGTATCTCCAGACTAGGGGGTTCAAGTGGCATGAGAAACCTCTAGAGCAGGGGCCAGCAAACCGTGGCCCTCCGGCCAAGCCAGCCTGCTGTGTCTGTGCGGCCTGTGAACTAAGGATGCGATGTTAGATTTTTTTGTTAATGGTTTAAAAATGTAAGGAATAATACTGTTTCATGACGTGTAAAAATTATATAAAATTCACATTTCAGTGTCCATAAGTAAGGTTGATTGGAACACACCCACGCCTACTTGTTTCCATATTGTCTGTGGCTGCTTTTGTATGACAGTGGCAAAAACGAGTAGTTGCCTAACGTATCATCCTGGCCGGCATTTTTTCAGAAAAAGATCGCCAATCCCAAGTCTAGATGGTGAGGAATTTCAGTCCTAATATGTATTAATTTGTACATGGCTTCTTTTTTCAAGTTCCGCTTTTAGTTTTTGTTTTTTTAACTTTTGTTTTTCCTGTTAAAAAACATATAAAGAAGAACAAACGTGTCCCCTTCCCCCGCCCCTAACCCTCACCCAAGGATATGTTTTTATTGAGTTTAGAGAGAGGAAGGGTGGGGGGGGGGGGAGAGAGAGAGAGAGAGAGAGAGAGAAACATCGATGTGAGAAAGAAACATTGATCAGTTGCCTCCCATACATGCAGTGACCAGGGATTGAACCCGAAATCTAGGCACGTGCCCTAATGGGGAAGCAAACGCATGGCCTTTTGGGGTATGGGGCGATGCTCCAAGCAGCTGAGCCACCCAGGGCAGAGATCACCCTTTTTAAAACATTTTTGGTGATTAAAAGTGCTCATGGTAAAAAAATTTTTCAAACAGTTTAAAAAAGGTGTGAAATAAAGTAAAAACCTATCTGCTACATTTTCTTGTATCCCAGTTCCTCTACTCAAAGGCAACACTGTTAATAATTTAATATGTAACATGGCAAATATTTTTTGTGGTTGCACGAGAATATATATGTATATCCTTTTGAAAAAGCTTTTCATAGCATGCCTACTTTGCTAGTAACATACCTCTTAGTTAATTATTTAACTTTTACTATGAAAAATTTCTAATGTATAAGGCCTGAGACAGAAAAAAAATAACGAACCCCATGAACCCATCATTCAGCTTCAGAACTTTCAACTCATGGCCAAATCTTGTTTCCTCTGTGGAATCCAGTTCCCATTATTACTTTGAACAAATCCTAGGTATGCCACTTCATCTGTAAAGATTTCTGCACATATCTTTATTATTTATCTATTTTTAATTTTTATTATTTAAAAAATATATATCTTTATTGATTTCAGAGAGAGGAAAGGAGAGGGAGAGAGAGAGATAGAAACATCAGTGATGAGAGAGTCATTGATCGGCTGCCTCCAGCACACCCCCGACTGGGGATCTGGCCCGCAACCCGGGTTTGTGCTCTGACTGGGAATCGAACCCTGATTGCCTGGATCCTAGGTCGATGCTCAACCTCTGTGCCACGCCCAGCTGGGCTCTGCACATATCTCTAAAAGAATGACTCTTTTTAAAAAGATTCACAAATCCTGTACACGTACAAAAGTAACAGGAATCCCTTAATGTAAATTCGGGCGGTGGGTATTACTCAAAGCCGTCTTTTTTTCCTCCTCACAGTTGTATTTTAAATGTCGTAACTTCTTTTACTCTCTGTTTGGCTCAGATCTGAACAAGGCTCACGCTGTGGGGTTGGTGGTTGCCCTTTAAGTCAGTTTTACTCTGTAGCTTCCCTCTGTACCTTTTATTTTGTCCTTGCCACTTATTTTTCTTCTCTTTTTATTCATGCTCACTGGAGAGTATTGTTCCAATTGCTTTTCAGAGAGAGAGAGAGAGGGAGGCAGAGAGAGAGACATCGATGGGAGAGAGACACATCGATTGGTTGCCTCCTGCACGAGCCCTGACCTGGATGGGGGATCGAGCCTGCAACCGAGGTAGGTGCCCTTGGCCGGAATCGAACCCAGGACCCTTCAGTCCGAGGGCCGACGCTCTAATCACTGAGCCAGACTGGCCAGGGCTTGCTGCTTATTTTTAAAGAAAGTAGATTATTTCTTATGTAGATGTGACATCCCTGTCGTATTGCTCTACACCTTCCTCTGCCCTCTGGTTTGCTAGTTGGATCTAGAGGATCGAGCACATTGAAGTTTTATTATCACTATAATTATTACTATGATATTTTGCTAGGTTGCTTCACAGGTGGTGTTGGGCTCTTCCAATAGGAGGCACTTACAATCTGGTTGTCTCTCTCTCTGGGATATTAGCGCTTGGAGTTTGATGTGTACATCCAGTCATTCATTATGGGCTGTGAAATATGGGTTGTTCCTCCCCCCCATATTTACCAGTGTTGAAAGTATTGTTGGCTTATTAGCATTCTTTAACAGTGACTGGTTTGATTTTTCGTTTTTGTAATTTAAAAATTATGGATTTAAACATACTGTCTTATTGACATTACTGCTGCTCAACTTGTTCCGGTCTTGGTGTGAGCCATAAAGTTGGTCCCTGAGCCCCCCCCGTTTTTTAAAAAAGAAAAATCTATTGATTTTGAGAGAGAGAAAGGGAGAAGAGAGAAACGTCAGTGTGAGAGTATAACATCTATCGGACGCCCCTGACCGGGAATTGAACCAGCAGCCTCTCTGTGCACAGGGCAATGCCCAACCAACTGAGCCACCTGGCCAGGGCTCCCTAGCCCTGTGACATGAGCCTTGTCGTCTTTGGTAGCTATCTTTCTATCTGGTATGACAAGATGTTCAAGATGGCATTTCTCGCCCCAGATCTGGAATCGGCCATTTCTCCAAGGTGTCGGTCCTGTTTCTTTCTAGTGGGAAATAGTCTTTCAAGAGTACAATCTGGACTCAGAGGTGCATATACATAAACAAAGATATTTTTATAGTAAAAAACCCACACATATAGAAAACGCATAAAGCAGAACACTTAGGTAATCACCACCTAGGTCAAGAAAGAACATGGCAGAAGCTCAGAAGGACTCCAGTGGGTCCTTTTCTCGCCACAGTCCTCTCCTCCTTCCCCTCAGAGTAACCAGTCCCTCGACTTCTCTGGTAATCACTTCTTTGCTTTTTAAAAAAAACCATTTATGTGTATCATTTATATATACATCCCTAAATAGTATAGCTCGGTTTCCTCCGTTTTTGCATTTTATACAAATGGATCATGCCGCATGGACTTTTGTATATCTTGCTGCTTTCATTCAATGTTGTAAGATTCATTTATGTTTCCTTTTTCTTTGCAATCTGATATTCCATTGGATGAATAGATCAGTTTGTCCATTTTACTACGGATGTACATTTGAGTTGTTTCTGGTTTTGAGCTGTTAAAAAATGCCAAGACTGTCCTTGTGTCTGTCCCCTGGCGCAGCTGTGCGTGCATTTCTGAAGGCGCTGTGCGTGCATTTCTGAAGGCGCTGTGCATGGGACTAGAGCGGCTGAGTCAGAAGGTATGTGTGTCTTTCCAAAGAGCTGTACCAGTTAATACTCTCACCAACATGCGAGTGTTCTGAGTGTCCTGTTGCCTCACATCCTTGCTCACACCTGGAATATCAGACTTGTCACTTTTTTGCCAATTTGTTGATGAGAAGCGGCATCTCACCGAGAGTTTAGTTTGGTGCTTCCCTGATTTCCAGTGAGGTTAGACACCTTTCAGTATGTTTAACTGACTATTTGGATTCCTTCCTTTGTTTCTTCCTTTGCTAATTTTCTATTCAAGTCTTTGGCTGATCTTTCCATTGAATTGTTTTTTACTGATTTGTAGGTGTTTTTATATGTATCGGATACAGATTCTCATGGGCGTGTGTGTGGGGAATATCTCCTCTCGTTCCGTGGCTGATCTTTTCACTTCCTTGATGGTGCCTCTTCATTCACACGAGTTCTTGTGCTTTTTATGTCTTGTTTTAGGAAATGTTCCTCAGCCCTGAGACAGGCTGGGACATGTAATAAAGATATAACATTATATAATAAAATTACATAGTAAGATCTGATCTTTATAGCTTTTTTCTTTCTATGCACATTCCCGTTTTAAAAATCTGCACAAACGGAATAACACTATCATACTATTCTATACCTTACTTTTTCACATAATGTTTTATTTTGGAGATATTTCCACGTCATCCATATGCTGATCAACTTTTATTTCCAGTTTTATTTCCTATTAAAATGGTGCTGCAAAAAAACTTGTGCGTGATCTTGGCATAATTTTGTGAGCATATCTGCAAAGCAAATTCCAAACAGCAGAGTTTCTGGGTCTGACAAGTTGGTTATTTTAAATAGTAATAGACATCACTGTTTGCGCTTGGCGAATGCATGTGAAATAGTCAGCAGCTCCTACAGTCTAAATTAGAAGGTCCAACTGGCCGCATGCAGAGAAATTATCTGGACATAAAGTGCTTTTTAGATCCAATCTGTATTAATTGTCACATGGTTATTTTTAAAAGATTGACACCTACCATTCTCCATGTTTCAAAGGAAGAAATTGCTACTTTAGCCATATTATTAGTTTGGAGCAAATTTCATGGGCGAGTCTATGCTGGTGTGGAGTATATATCATGGAGAACAGGGGAGCAAGCAAATGCTTAACTGTGCTATGAAGTCGGCACAGAGAAGCCCTCCTAATGGCTGTGATGTTCACTGTGACAGTCGACTGGAGAGCTCTAGGGATCCTGAGTCATAATCCTCCCCAAAGCAGGGCTCTCACCAGCCTTTTAGATCTTGGATTTTCTTCACATTGAAATATTGTTTTCCCCTTTTGTGTTAGCAGTTCTTTGAGTATGTTTTTCTCAAACATTTCCTGAGCATCTGACTGTGTTCTGGGGGAAAGTAGAGGATTGATGCTGAGATTTACTGTTTGTCTTCATGTAGATTCCCAGGGCATAGTGGAGTTTAGGTAGAATGTTGTTTGTGTCATGGACTTTTACCATTAACTGGGTATTACTCCTTTCAGGGCATCATTTAAATCGAAGTAGCTGAGCCAGTCACAAAAGACTACATAGTATAGGATTCCATTAATGTTAAAGCCCAGCATAAGGATCTTGTGTGGAGACAGAAAGTATATTAGTGGCTGCTTAGGGCTGGGCTGGGAGGCTGGTGAGATAGAGAGGTGACAGCTCAAGGGTACAGGGTTCCTTTTTGAAGCGATGACAATGTTCTAAAATTGACTGTGGTGATGGTTGCACATTTCTGTGAATATACTAAAAACCATGGAATTGTACCCTTTAAATGGGTGAATTATATGGTATCTGATTACATCTCAATGATGCTGTTAAAAATTGTAGGGGGAAAAAAAAAAAATCAATGCAGCTGTTTTTCTTCAGCTGGCTCAGTAAGGCTTTCCCTAGAAGTGCATTGGTTTTCTTTAAAGAATGGATGATCCTGAATTCCCAGGTCTGGAGAAAGGTCCTAAAACAGACGTCAGCTTGACAAGGGAAATATGTTCCTGACAGACAGGAAAGTGACTGTGTGTGAAAGTGATTTCCTTCGCTGAGTACGAGTCAGCGCCGTTCAGAGGCTCTTTAAAGAAATGATCAACATTTTTAGTTATTTCAGGGCAAAAAAACCAAAACAACCCCTCCCCCCAGTGTCACTCAGAGCTGTGTAACTTCTCTGGATTTATAATCAATACGGACTGTAAGTGGTACTCCCCCCCCCCCCCCCCCCCCGAGTAAACGTTTTCTGAGGCTGTGGGGAGGAGAGGAGTAAAGCACATCAGTGCGTACAGTCGAGTTAATATTCATTATTCCTCAACTGTGCAGGATTCAGGGTCCTCTCGGGGGTAGGTGTGTGGTACTTACTCAGGAATTGATTTGCATTTATTGAGTTCTCAATGCCTGCCTGTCCTTGTGTAAGACACTTTGGCATTACCCGGGAATATAGCATCTGATTGAGACAAACACGTGAATCGTAATTATTGTTCTAATAATAAATAACATGTATTGACTGTTTACTGTGTGCTAAGCCTGTACATTTTAAGGTTGTTGCAAAAGCCCATTGGCAGATAAGTAAATAGAAAAGCTGTGGTACATTTACACAATGGAATACTATGCAGCCATAGAAAAGAAGGAAATCTTACTTTTTGCGACAGAATGGACGGACCTGGAGAGCATTATGCTAAATGGAATAAGCCAGTCAGAGAAAGACAAGTACCATGTGATCTCACTTACATGTGAACTCTAATGAACAAAATAAACTGAACAAAATAGAAACAGGCGTGGATATATGGAACAGACTGACAGCTGTCAGAGGGGAGGGGAGGGAATTAGCCGAAGAACATACATGCATAACCTATAGATACAGACAACAGTGTGGTAATGGACAGAAGGGAGGGAATGTGGGGGCTGGGGGAGGTGGGTAAAGGAGGGAATCGGGGGCATCTGTAATAGTGCCAACAATAAAAAAACAAGAACAAATATCCATCAGAAAATTAAAATAAAAGCAGGAAAAAACGGAGTCAGAGGTGTCATTATCTTGTTCAGGCCTCACAACTGCAGTGGCAGAGACACTTATTACAGTTTTATCGGTGAGGGGACTGAGATCGAGAGGTTAGGTGTCTTGCCCAATGTCACATGGTCAGTAAGTGGTAGATCCACACCCAGATCTGTCCAGCACCAGAGTCTGAGTTTTTTCCTGGTGGGAAGGGGGTTATGCAATTGATAACATTTTTATTATACAAATAATGCGAATTAAAAGAAAGGAAAAACATAAAGAAAATAAATCGCCCCTAACTCTACCACATAGGCATGCCTGGCCCGTCTTTCATGTTTCCATGTATTTCTGTTTAGTGTCTTTATGCCTTCTGATGTATTTTTATATCCATCCAGCCTCTGTCAGCCCATCGGTGAAGGCCGTTGCTAATTCATTAAAGGACCTTGGGACTGAGGACATGCAAGTCATAAATCAGGATGTTTCACGGGCTGAGGGCAGGGGAAGGACACAGCTCTGACAAGTTCATACCATCATCCAGCTCAGGGGAGGCCTTACTTGTCCCAAAGTGTCCCCTCAACTTCTCTCTACTCTGCCAACTGTAACGACTCTCTCTCTTGTGAAACAGTTAAAGGAAAATATAAAGGGGCACATTCTGTGGCATGTACGATTATAGCAAGTATGTGGTACGGTGTGGAAAAGTGCAGGGCTAATAATAGCTGCTGTGGGGCTTCATAGATGAGCGAGGTGGGTGGCGGGGGTAGGGCTTGGCTAGAGGCTTCTTGAGACAGATGGGGCTGGGGCTGGCTCTCAGCCAGGTGAAAACCTGCAAATCTGAGCAGGAAAGTTCCACGTACTATGAAAAGGTCGTGAGAACCTCCAGTGCTGGGAGGATTTGGGCGAGGGAAAATCAGATGGGACTTTACCCGATGAATCATCAGTCCTTTGCCTGGTATTTGGTGGGGGTCACCTGCAGTTGTGCCTTTTTCCAGTGGGTGAAGGGGGTGTGCTGTGCTCTCTCTCTGAACTGGTATCAAAAGAAGGGCTGTATTTATGAGCCAAGCTGCAGCTCTCATGTACATGGCATGTCTAGGAGTAGAGGTTGGAGCAGTGGGTGGAGTGGTCGGAGGCCGGCGAGTTGTACTGGTGGAAGGCTCGGGTCCTATGATCTGCAGCAGCCCAGTTCTGAGCTCCGCTGCGCTGTTTTCTAGCTATGTGACCTGGCAGATTGCTTAGCTCTCATTTGTGGAGTGTGGGGCCACCCACAGCACCTGCCTCGGAGGCTCCCAGGCTGTTGGGAGAGTTAGAGATAAGGCACAGAAAGCACTTAGCACAGTGCCTGGCCCAGAGTAAGTGGCTCAGTTAAGATGAGCTAATGTTTTACAATTCCAGAGAAGGGGAGAAATGGATATTAAGGTTGGACAACTCTGGATTCTTCTCTTTGTGTCCACAAAGAAAACCATGCTTGTGAGACCTTGGGCAAATCACATAAATGTTTTGGGGGCCTCAGTTTCCTCAACAGTGAGATGATGGGTGGTTATAAATGATCTTAGATTCTACCCATGGCTGTAATTCTGTAGGGTTTTTTTTGTTTTTTTTTTTAAACCTATACGTAGTGACACAATTTTTTTCTTGGATAACTTTTTAGATCTACTCTTAGCAGTGTTCAAATATGAAGTATAGTATTATTAACTGTAGTCACGCTGCTATAAATTACATCCCCATGACTAATTTATAGCTGGAAATTTGTACCCTTTGACCCCCTTCACCCACCCCACATAGGATTCTGTAGTTTTAGAGAGGGTCTTATTGAATACAAAGTACTTCTCGGAATATTTCCTGGTTTGAGTCTCCCCACGAGATTGGCAGGGCAGCGACTGTTCTTGCCGGCTTCCCAGATGAGGAAGCGGGCTTACAGACGTGTGACGACATGCTCTCCCAAGGCCTCAGAGCTGGTGGGAGCATATTCTGGAAAATGAAGGCTAATTTCCCTTTAAAATGAACGTGTGAAATATAGATGCATCTGGATTGGGCTTTTGCCCTTGTTGTGAAACTGAGTCTGAAAGGGGTTCTTGGGGGAGCCTGGTTCCCAGAGGAGCTTCGGGCTAGGACTCTTGTAATAGAGCAGTGATCCCAGGGCTTCTGACAGCTGGAAAAGGTCATGGTGTCCTTTTTTATTTATAAAAGCAAATGAAATAACTGGGGGTTCAGGGGAAAAACCTTAGGGCTTATAAAGACCTCAAAATCCATGGTCGTTACGTAAAAATCAATTTGTTTGATGCAGTTAGGCAAATCTGGAAAGTTTCTTATTCTGAAAGAATTGGGATTCAGGGCCCAGGATAAGCAGGGCTGGGTAGGGGTGGGGAGGAGGCCTGGGGCACAGGGGGAAGGCCCGATTATTTCTACTGTGTCTTGATGTAATTCTTTTTCTGCGTTCCCTCTGTGGTTTATCACTTTGCACCTCACGCACCCTTCTTTTAAAGCAATTACAGAAGCAAGGAAAATAGGCAGCAGCAGTGAGAATCGGTGGCTTTTAGAGTGGATAACTGATGCCAACTGGGCTTCAGCGGGTGCAGGTGAGGAGCGTGGAAGGATGGGCAAGAGAGAGCTTCTTTCTCAGAGGCCTGCCGGTGCTCACGAGGGGTCACACACATTGCACGGTGGGCCTCTTCAGCCAGGCCCTCAGCACCTGGGTTTCTTCTAAGCTGCTCACTGGCTGCACGAGGACCGTGGCTGCGGTGGTGGCCACAGCGGCCGAGCTTGTAATTTAGATGTTACCGCTGCTCAACCGTGAAAGGTCAGCATGAGGCTGCTCTGTGGTAGTGCTGGGAGGGAGATGTGGGCCCCCGGGGACTGGCTGGATGTGGAGTCTGACTGATTCCAGAAACCCACAGAGTAGTACTTGGACTCTCACGTCAGTGGGTTAGAATTTGGGGTGGGGGTCCCCCAGACCAAACTGTTTGCACCTTTATGTATAGGCACTGAGTATATAGCTATTTAGTGGTCAGGGTTCAGAGGAATCGCTATCCTTGGTTTTGTTTTTTTTGGAGTGGCTTTTTGGTTTAAGCTTTGGGTGACCGACTACTCGGGGCCGTAATTTAGCCCTTGCAAGACCACGAGAGGCAAGATTTGGCTAGCAGGGCTGTGAAGCCAACTCTAAACAGATCTTGCCTCCTTTATGATTGGGCATGTGTTCTGCATTTATTTTTGCCCCCATCTCCTTTCCCCCCCCATGTCTTTAAATGCTGAAAGTTTTGTGTTTTAGGGTTCAACTCACCAGCCTGGCCCCATGAGCATGATTGTCACTAAGTACATTATATCATACAGAGACACAGGAAGTACAGCAGGCCCTTAAATAGAGTCATGAGTTCGCTCAATGTTGATTTGTTATAATGTTGCAAGTTATTCGGATGATGAAACATTTATAAATAAGATGGTATTTTTTAAAAATTAAAAAAGTTTTAAAGTGATTTTATTGGAGTGACATTGGTTAACAAAGTTATGTAGGTTTCAGGTATACAGTTTGATCCCACCAATAATCCTGTGCAAGAAAGGGGCAGGAATTGTTACCCTCCACACCGTTTTACAGATGAGGGAACTGAGGCTCCAGATGTTGAGTGATTTGTCCAGGGTTATTGACAAAATCAGTAGGTGTCCTGAGTCTCAGTTCAGTGCTCTTGTCAGCACTGTGTGCAGAGTGTAAAGCATTAAGGCTCATTGGTCACGGAGCCCTGCCGGTCTGCCTGCTCCCATCCATTTGCCTAGTAGCTGTTGACGGAGGGCAGCTGACCGCCAGGCCTTGTGCTTGGGTTAGAACGTCATTAACAAGGGAAATGTGACTCTTGCGGGGGAGGCAGACTTTAATAATTAGAGTGTCAGTTGGTCTTCTTTCTTTTCTGCGTTCTGTGGACCTGCCAGGGTTGGGGTGGAGAGAGACTGAGACTCGGTCCTCTCACCTTGAGTTTTGTCTTTCTCTGGGAAGTCCTGAGCTGGCTCCTCAGATGGGTTCCTCCTGCCTCCACTCGAGACTGTGTATGCTCAGCAGCCGGGGACCTTGGAGGTTGCATAGGGTGGACTGGAGGACTTTGAAGACAAGAAGAGACAGGGTAGTTTCTCCAAGGAGGTACATTTTGAACCAGCTCTTAAAGATGATGCCAGTGGCCCCTCGGGGGTGGTGCCTCTCCTGTTGGTTGTCATGACCCATGGTGGGACAGTGGCAGCTTTCACTGAGACCTCTCATCAGCTTGTGAACTTTTAGTACTGGTTCATTTGCTCTGCGTAGAGCTGGAAATGGCAAGGCAATAAAGTTCTGCCTTTGTCCCTCCAAAGTCTTCCCTCTACCAAAGCTTTCCCCCCAGGGGGTAGTGAAATTGGACCACTTCCTTGGCAGTGCTGGGCGGCCTTTCCAGCAGGAGCAGGGGGGTTGATGCAGAAAAGAGGTGCATCGGGCTGAGGAGGATTAGCCCAGATTTCACTGCTGGGGGGTGTGGTGCGAGGGAGTCCCGGGCTCATTAAACTGTGCAAGTTTCTTTCCTTCTTATCACAGAACGGAGGTGATGGGCACATTTCTCTGTGGTCAGGTTTTCCGCTTCCTCTGATTCATTCTGCCCATGTCTTGTCTTTGACCTCCCTCTTTGTACCTTTCTCTCCTGAAAGGTGATTTGGCAGAATGGTTAGAAATACTCATATTAACTACAGTAGCTCTGTGGCTCGGTTGATGGTGCACGAAGACATTGAAGACGACGACACACCTTGGCTGTGTTTCCTCGCATATTGTAGCCCTCCAGAGAGCTGAGCTTTCCTGGGGGCCGACGCCGAATTTCATCTGTTGTAGGCAATGAGGCTTCCCTTTATTTTGTGAGGTCCATTTCGGAAGGAAATGCTCCAAACATAGTCCGCATGCCCTGCCTACTTAAGCAGGCCGCTCCGGGTCACTGTTAGGAACAGTGAAGGTGATGCTGCTCCAGAGAAGGATGCCTTCAGGTCGCTCGCACCTACAGCACCTGGCTCCGGAGCCTCATGCTTTCCAATTCTTGTATCTGTCCTCTCCCTGCCACTCCCTACCCATCTCTCGCTCTATTAGTTGTTACTTTTGCTTGCAGTTTCTCTCCCCTTCTAACTTGGGTGCTCTGGAACAACATCTGCCTCTTATTGGAGGCCCCGAGAGGTGCTCTACATGCAAGCCCCCTCCGATGCCCACAAGCTCTGGGAGATGGCACCAGTAGCATCCTTCCTTTATAGAGGTGGGAACTGAGCAGCAGCAGAGGCGACCACAGGGCCTTCTTGCCTCAAATATGGGAAATGAACTTGGTGGGCATCCATGGAGACTCCTATTGCCCTTGTTAGGCATCATCAATTAAAAATAATTGGCAATGTGGGGGTGTGGAGCAGTAACAGTAAGAGAGTTGGGATAATAGAATATTCTGAAGTAGTCTTGTTATTGACAAGGCCTCCTAAGTTTCCGTACTGTTTTGAACACTTACAGGGCTTTAAGAATGACACAAAAGCCCGTAAATTAAATTAAAATGCAAGCGTAGTCTTCTCACTGCTGCTTGGGTTCAGCTCTGCAGCCCGGAGGACGGCTGAGCACAGGGGTCATTTTCTGTTTGTCACATGGACTGATGTCAGATAGTTTGTGTTCACCTATGCAGTCTGGTTGTCCTGAACTTGAGTGTGCTTTCGTTTAAATCCATGTACACTGCTTCTGTCAGATGGAGCGAACATGCACACAAGCACTTGAATTCACGTATGCATGGCCCTGGGAACCCTATAGAGTGAACCCAACTCTGGGTGACTAGTGGGGCCCTGAGCAGAAAGATGACTTTCTGGCACCTCAAGCTCCTCAACTTTATTTTTTTATTTTTATTTTTTAAAAAATATATCTTTATTGATTTCAGAGAGAGGAAAGGAGAAGAAGAGAGAGAGATAGAAAGATCAGTGAGAGTCATTGATTGGCTGCCTCCTGCATGCCTCTGACTGGGGATCAAGCCTGCAACCTGGGCATGTGCCCTGACTGGAAATCGAACCCCGATCGCCTGGATCCTAGGTTGACTCTCAACCCCTGAGCCACACCCTGCTGGGCAAGCTCCTCAACTTTAAAATGAGGAAGTAAGGAATCTGGTGGGGTTTCTATTCTGGGACATTCTACAAAGAGCCTCTATTTTCTCGGAAATGATTGTGGCCAGAGGCACAGGCTTATAGGTACTTGTTCTAAGAGGGCTGTGATAAGCAGCAGTGTTTAAATGTAAACCACTAACTTTACATGTTGATTCTCTTAAGGACATTATATTTGCCCTTGGACTCTTGCTTATTTTTTTAAAAAAAATCTTCATGTTCTTTATTGGCTTGTCAAGTATTTTCTTTTTTAAATATGTTTTTATTGATTTCAGAGAGCAAGGGAGAGGGGGAGAGAGAGAGATAGGAACATCAATGATGAGAGTCATTGATCGGCTGCCTCCTGCACAATCCCAACCGGGGATCGAACCGTGATCTCCTGGATCCTAGGTCGATGCTCAACTGCTGAGCCACGCCCAGCCGGGCGCAAGTGTTTTCTTTGTAGACAGCACAGACATGGTTTTCAGACCTGCTTCAGATTAATTTATCAAATTCTAAATTGCTATACGGGGTGGGGGGGTAGGTTTACAGTTGTGAGTATGCGAAAGTTTATTCTTGTATTGTAATAATTATAACCTGCATGTCTTTTTCCATGAGAACAACTGTAATCCTATACTTACCAACCCGTGTATTTTCTGTTAGTGTCGGTCTTGTACTCTGTTCACCCTGGCCCTTTAACTTCGAGTAAATTAGAGAGCATGGGGTAGAAGCCTCCCCTTCAGATACTCAAAGGATTATTTTTCCTCCTGAGCGGTTCTTCTTATCTAAATGGAATGGATGTGGGATAAGGTTAAAGCAGGGAGGTTTCGGCTGGTTACACGAAGGCTCAAAGACCCCCGATCGTGCATTCAAGCCTCTGCAGGACTGCTGGGGGGAAGAGGCCATGTGTGTGGTGCCCACCTGTTCCAGGTGGTCCCCCATAAAAAAAGAGCATCCTTACTGGCCAATTGGAGGGCCAGCTAGGGGAGAGGAGAGCCAGGAATGCTCTTCTAGGGGTGCTGGTAAGGGCGGTGGGAACAGTGGTGTGGGCTGGCGTCAAGATCCCCTTCTGCACACAGGGCTCTCGCCTTGCGCTGGTGAGATGCAGCACCTGGAGCAGGCCATGCAGGGAAACGGTCCAGTTCTCCTCTGTGTTTTAACATTCCCAGATTGCCAGGCTGTTCAAGAGCAGCGAGTGGTGGTGCCGAGTTACTGGAAGGATAGCGTAGGGATGACGGCATAGGTCTCTCCCTTCACCCCAGGTGCAGAGCTCTCTCCCTGACGTGGCACCTGGAGGTGGGTGACTCTCCTGCTCCTCTTTCCTTGACTCTCAGTGAACTCTGGGTCAGGCAACCGTGTAATCTGCTCACTGCCAGTTTCCTGTTTGAAAAGATGTTTATTTCGTGGGTCACTTTGAAGATTCTCTGTGGATACGCAACATAGTTTTAAAAGGTGGGGCAATTTTTCATTTGCTCTTAGAGATGGCTGTTCTGTAGTCTTCTTTGCAGTCAGTCACTATAGGCTTTTAAGTCTCTTGGTGTCTTTATGTTATTGCTGCTTGTCTGTGGAGAAACACGTGAGAAACCCCCAGGCCCCTATGACCCTAAGCTGCTTGAGCAGTGGTGAGAGAGAATGCTTGAGGGGAAATACGGAGTTTTGAGTTATGCATATTTTAATAAGGGGGAGGAGAGAGACAGACCAGAGTGTTTTCTACTTGTATGAGTAATTATATCCTTAATTTGGGGCTGGAAATATATTCTAAAATTTGTTTTGTCAGCTCCCTCCGAAATAAATAAATTACAGTGATGATATCATTTCTGTTTAAAATTTTTGAACAGGTATCAAGGCAGAGTGATTAGAGCCTAATTGTTTGCCAAATTTTCTTTAAAGCTACATTCTTTCGGGGGATTTCTATGCCAAAAAACATCTTAAACTGATGAACATATAGTTCTCCTCACTTATTTTGGCTGGTTTTTAATTAGACGACTGATTTCATAGTGGAGGAAGTACATTTTCGTTGGGCCTAAGCCCCAGAGTGCCAGATTTCAACCTCAGAAAAAAAATGTCACCCCTCAGTTTAGTGATGTACACTTAAATAGCATGGGAGTGAGTGTTTTTCCTTGGCCAAGGTCACCAGACGGGCAGTTGGTTTCAGAGTTGGGTGGGTTTGAGGTTGAGTATCCCCGGCCCTTTATCTATCAGAGCCCTGTTTCTCTCAAGCTCCTATAAGTGTGGCCTTGAGAGGAAGTTGTCCAGGTTCCTGCAGCCTCTGTCACCGGGGCCAGACTGCTGTGAGCAGCGGGGGAGTGGGGACAGAAGCTTGCGTTGCTGCCCAGAACTACTGACCTTGTGCCCCCTCCGTCACAGCCAGGGCCATGGCCAGGGCCAGTGTGCATCACTAGCTTCCACGTTTGTGCTTGCTTGTATGAAGTGCTTGTGACGAGGTATTTACTGTTTGCCACCTACTATGGTAGGTGGTAGGAAGGATGAACCATAATTCCCTGACCACCATACTTCTTTAAGGCTTACCATGATAACATTTGCAGTCCTTTGCCAACCCCCTGGTCAGGCACCTTCCTGGGCTCCCTTTTTAACCAGGACATGAAGGCTGGACTCCTAGCTAACACTTAGTCCACTCCCGACAAGCTGGTCCTGCGTCCTGCCCTCGAACCACCGTGGCACCTTTGCGGGGCTGTTTCCTTTCAGTGTGCGGTGGCTGGCAGGCGGCCTTGCCCGTGGCTTAGATGGCAGCTGGGTGAATTCTCCCAGACACCCTGCCTGTCTTATCTGGAGCAGTTTATCTCCTGGGATGCAGGTGGAGTGCCGGAGAATGTCGTCAGTCTTCTTTCCTGCCCCCCAGGGTGAAGAGGTGGGATGTGGGGTTTTGGCTGGCAAGGGCTCTTGCTGGGACCTGGTTCCTGCTCACTCCCATGGACTCCTGTTACCAACCTGTACCCCGGCCACCCTTCCATCTGGGAGTGATCCCACTCCCCAGGGCAGCTCAGCACGGTGCCCGGGACGATGGCCGACTGGGGCACTTCTCCGGCCGTGTCCCTCAGTGTGGTTCCACTCCTGAGGGCTTTATTTCACTTTCTGAAGACGGGCTCACCTCCTTGGCCTGCCCCTCCCCAGCCTGGACCCCCTAAGTGAGAAGGCTCAGGATTTGGTTGACTCCCCTTCTGTTCTCATTATGGCCCCGGGGAGGGGGGTGGGTCAGGAGCTCTGCCACACTGCCCCTTCCACCAGAGTCTTAAGTTTCTGTTCTTGACATATGCAATGTAAGTAAGGTCGGTTTCCTTTTCTTGTTTGATTTGCTCTAGTGTTACATGTTTTTTTGATCTTTTTTTCTTAGTTAATCTCATATGCATTTTCTTGACTTTGTAGTGGAAAGATAACATGTTACCATTGACCCTCTTCTGAACTTGGAACTGCCACGATAACTTTCAAAGGATTTACTCTTCCTGTGAACAGTCTTCCTTCCTAATCCATGACCGTCTTCAGGTCAGGCTGGGAACTGCATCTTACTCCCCTGCTGGCCTCCACCTGCTGGGGGCCTGCTGAGCGCAGGACAGACGGATGCAGCGCCCAGCCTGTGCAAGAGCAGCCCCTTTCAAGCTGTGTGAAAAACTCCCAGGCACATGAAAAAAATTACTCCCAGATACAAACCAAGCTGCCCCCATACACTTTACAGCAGGGACTCTAAGCACTGCTGTGAGGCAGGGATCTCAGCTTAGGAAACAAAGTTTACTTTACGGTAATGCTCTTTTATTTATGTCAACAGATTCTAGTTGACACGCTGACTCAGAATGGCCTTGCTACCAATTAGTGGAGCATTTTAGTGAAGTTTTCAATCAATTCCTAATTCCCGAGACTTCACTAATTAGGCTAGGCTTGTGTTGAACACAATCCCTGTTTGCACTGTTGCTGCAGCAGCCTGTCTACCTGCTTCCCCACCTGGCTCTTCAGTCCAGGGGCACCTCTGCTCTCCTCCTGTTCCACCTGCATTTTAAGAACAAGCCCCTGCCATTCATCAAGGGTGCGCACTGGCGGTGCTAATGGAAACAGCACTTCGGGTACAACCCCTCCTCTCCCCCCCCTGTTGCTAATGGGAGCCAGGGTTTGATGGGCACTCATGCTGAGCCCTGTTCTAAGCACTTTATGTGTATTGTCCTATTTAAACCTCATAAGACTCCTATGAGGCAGGTGCCATTATCACCCCTAGTTTAGCAGGTTTAGCGAGGTTAAGTGAGTTGCTGAGCTCACACAGTGAGAAAGAGCAGGGTTGGGGAAGGAGGAGAATTGGACTTTTTCTCCTTAAGGCCACATCCAGTGCATTGAAAAGTGATCAGTCTAGTGATAAGAGAGATGTTCCCCCAGGATGGGGGCACAGGTAAACATCACCATCTTGTTTGTGAGTAAGATCCAGAGGATTGGGGATGGGGTGTGGGGAGTTGAGGAGGATTGTCAGCTGAGAGTAGAAGGTAGTGCAGGTGCCAGAATTGGGACCAACAAGTTCAACTGTGAAATGTTAGCCATGTAGGAATGACAGAGCACAGAGACCAGAGAGGAGGAAACGCCGTTGAGTTTAAAGCACTCCTAGGTAGATACAGCTTGTGTGCCATATGGATGTATTCACAGGAGATGCCACGGACTTGCCCATGTAGCTCTTCAAAACATAGTAAGATGTAAGATGTATATTTTCTACAAGAAATACTTTATGATGAGCAAAAACAAATAGTTGTTAAATTAAAAATTTGTAATGAGAACCATTTTCTTCTCAAGGCAGTTGAAACAGTGTAACACTAGATTGGGTCTCTTTCCAGCTATATGACAAGTCACAGGTACACACATCACACGCAGGCTCCCAGACTCCGTAGTGTTGAGCTCTAGAGTAGTCACATATTGGATTCTCTGGCAGTCAGCCTCTCTCTGCTCCGTAAGAGAAGGTAAAAATCAGCACCTGTAAGATTAAGTTCAAAGGTTTTTCTAAGAACTACGATAAGCCTTTGGGACAGGAGCGCTCTCCACACTCTTTACTAGTTTTTGTTCCCTACAAACTTGTGTTAAAGTAGAAAATTACGGTACAGAGCTCAACTGTGTAAATGCTTTTGGAAAGGGTTTTAAGTTGGGTGTATGCATGTGTGTTTTAAAACTGGAACTTGAAGTATCACATCACAGAAAAAAGATATGTAAGCTAAATAATAAAAACTATTGCTAGAAATGGACAGAAATGGTGAGCTAGTAAACTGCTTTTACAGTAGACTTATTGCTGTTAACAGTAATATGTGGCTCTTATAAATCATGCTGTATCCAGCCTCACCTTGCCCTAATAGATGGGAGAATTTTTCCTACTGGCCGGGCACAGTGTCGTGTACAGATAGAACTTCCTACCAAACTTCACTTCGCCATGAATTTGCCCTCGTGAGTTCAGGATACTCCTTTCCTGGTGCCACCATCTCCAGCCCTCAGCAAAATGGTCACTGGACTGAATGTGCACTTGGAGCTCCTTACCATTTCCTAGGTCTTTTTCCAATGTGTTCACCATGCCTCTTCAGTATAATTCTGGTCCCCTCAAGGGCGAGGGTTAGCTTGTTCTTTGCTCCTTGCCTCACAGCACAGTATATGTGGCTTTTACCGTGGCTTTCACCGTGGCTGACATTTTATCCCTTGGTCACCACTTGGGAACCAGCACATGTCTTACACTCAGTAAGCAATGAATAAAGATTATGTTGATTAAGTAATTCCTAAAGCTGATCAAGGTTCCTGTTTGATGACTACATATTTCTGATTATGAATGGGAGAGGGTTCTGTTGTGGGTGGGGAGAGAGTAAACTCCCCTTGTCTCTCACACACTGATTTACTCACCAACAATCCCTCCTTTAAAATTTGCATTCTAAATATGAATATTATTGGCAAGTATTACAGGAGTGTATAAAATTTTAAATATTATATACAAATACAATCAAGGTGGAAAATGATCATGATTGGAGTAAAATCGTGTTTTTGTAGCTCATATTTCACTATTTCCAGATAGTGTATCTAGCAGTGTCCCATGAGGGTGCTATACTCAAATGATTGAATTAGAAATGGAAAAAGACTTATCAAACATTTAGTGTCACAGACTTGCAAGATGAATCAAAATAGTAGAATTTCCCGCTGCATTTTTTTTATGCCCCTCTATGTTGCAAAACTGTGGAAAATATTGAACATCTGAACAAGGATCTCAATCACAGAGAGAGACCACGGTGTGGGGTAGGGCTTGGCTAATGGAGTTCAGTGGGAAAGTGGACCTCCTGCCCTTTCCCTATTTGTTTCTGGCTGTGTTTTTTTTTTTTTTTTTCCTATTTTTCCTATGAGATACTTTCGGGGAATAGAGAAATAGGTGGACAGAAGGCAAGTATAAAAGAGGGGCTTATGACTTTCTGTACCTAAAGCTCACAGCCCTTTCATTTAATACTATATTGACTCATCTCTTTTCCACCCTCTTTAAACCATTCTCAGTGTTGGTCTATTTCTCACTTCCCTTCTCTCTCAACTGTGGATGGTCTGTTGGGAGCAAGAACCTTTAAGCCATGTTTTCCTCTCAGCAGGCAGATGCCTGCCTGCATCTCCTCATGGGCTCCTTTCTCTGCCTTAGGTGTTCTGTCTTACCTGGATAATCCCTGCCGATTATTTATTTTTAGAAAGTAACATACAGTAAACATTTAAATATTTTATAGTTTTACATTTAAACCTGTGATCCAGTTTGAATTAATTTTCATATAAAGTTAGGTTGCAGTTATTTTTTTTGCATATGATGTTCCGTTCCAACACCATTTGTTGAAAAGCATATCCCTTCTCCATTGAATTGTCTTTGTACATTTGTCAAAAATCAACTGGCCATACTTGAGGCTATCTCTGGACTCCATTGTCTTCATTCTGTGTGTCTGTCCCTTCATCAGTACCACAGTGTTTGATTACTGTAGCTTTACTGTAAGTCTTAAAATTGGATGATTTGAGTTCTCCAACTTTATTCTTCAAAATTGTTGTGTCTATCCTGTTCCTTTGCCTTCCCACATAAATTTTAGATTCAGCTTCTACCAAAAAAGTCTGTGATTTTGATTTTGATTGTATTGACTCTATAGATCAATTTAGGGAGAACTGACATTTTAACTATGTTGAATTTTCCAATTTATCAAAATGATGTATTTTTCCATTTATTTAGGTCTTCTTTGATTTATTTCATCAAAGATAATCTCAATTCTGCCCTGGCTGGCGTGGCTCAGTGGTTAGAGTGTCAGCCTCTGCACTGGAGGGTCGAAGGTTTGGTTCCCGATCAAGGGCGCACACCTGGTCAGCAGGTCCGATCCCAACCCCCATCAGGGTGCGTGTGGGAGGCAACCAATCGATGTGTTTCTCTCACATCTATGTTCCTCTCTCTCTCTCTTCCCCCCCTCCTCCCCCCCTCCCTCCCTCCCCCACCTCCCCTGTCCCTTCCACTCTCTCTAAAAATCAATGGAAAAAATATCCTCATTTCTCAAGTGAGGATTACAAAAAAAGATAATCTCGGTTTTTTTATTAGTGTGTTCAGATAATTTACATTCAGCATTAATTTTGATATGTTAGATTTAAGTCTACCATTTTATTTATAGTTCTCTTTTTCATTCTGTTTCCCTCTGCTGCCTCCTTTTGGATTATTAGAGTATTTTTTAGCGTTTCATTTAAATGTATCTATTACTCCTGATTTTAGAGGGAAAGTACTCAGTCTTTTACCATAAAGTGTGATATTAGGTATGGATTTTTCATAACACCCGTTATTAGATTGAGGAAGTTTCCTTCTATTCCTAATCGTTGAGTGTTTGTATCACAAGAGGTTGTTGGATTTTTTTGTTTTCAAATGATTTTTCTGGTCCTATGGAGATGGTCATGTAGTTTCTATCCTTTATTTTGTTAATATAGTGTATTACATTGATTAATTTTTATATGGTAAACCAACCTTGCATTCTTGGGATAAGTCATATGGGCCTGGGCTTTTCTTTGTGGGAAGTTTTTGATTGCTACTTCAGTCTCTTTCAGATTTTCTGTTTCCTCTTGAATCAGTTTTAGTAGGTTTTTTCTTTCTAAGAACTAGTCCATTTCATCTAGGTTATTTAATTTGTTGGCAGCATTTCTTTTATAGCAGGTCTCTTGAAAGGGAATTCTTAGTTTTTATTCTTCTGAGAATGTTATTCACCTTCATATCAAAGGATGTCTATTGCTGGATACAGTTCCTTTCTCTCAGCAGTTTAAAAATATTGTTGCTTTTCTTTCTGATCTCCTGTTTTTTTCTGAGAAATCCATAGTCATTCAGATCATTGTTACCTGTATGTTATGAGTTGTTTTCCTCTGGCTGTCTTCATGATATTTTTCTGTCTTTAGTTTTTAGCAGTTGGATTATGATGTGTCTGGGTATGGATTTCTTTGAGATTATCCTATTTGGGCTTTGCTGAATTTCTTGAAACTGTCATTTTAGGTCTTTTACCGACTATAGGAAGTTTTCAGTCAGTATTTTTTCAAATATTTTTCTTACATTACACTCTTCTTCTGGGACTCTGATGACATGAATGTTAGACTTTTTGTTATTTTTGTATGAGTCTCTGAGGCTCTGTTTATTTTTGGAATTCTTTTTCTCTTGTTTTATATAGGATCATCTCTATTAATCTGTCTTCACTCACTATTTCCTCTTTCACTTTCATTTTGCTGTGGAATCCATCCAGTGACATTAAAAATTTTTGTTTTAAAAGTTTCATTTGGTTATTCTTTGTCTTTTTTTGGGGGGGGGGCGGGGCTGAGACTGTTATCATTTTATTAGTTTCAACAGTGTTCTGCCTTACTTCTTGGAGCATGGTTATAATAAGTCTTTAAGTTATTTGTATGATAATTCCAATACCTATGTTATCTTGAGGTTGGAGTCTATTGATTGACTTTGCCCTTTCAAGTTGCGAGTTTTCTGGTTTTTCATATGCTGAGTAATTTTGGATTGTGTTCTGTTCATTTTGGATATTGTATTATGATTATCTGGGTCCTCTTTATATCTTATGGAAACTATTTAATTTTTTTTCTTTTTTAAGTAGGTAATTGCCTAGTCTCTATAGTCTGTATTTCTAACATCAGCTCAGTTTTCAAAGCCTTGACAGTCTCATTTGGATCTGTCCTATGTGTGTATAATCCATTGTCCAGTTTGGGGTCTGGGCAATGACCTATTTCAAAGTGCAGATCTCAGAGCTCTTGGTTTGCTGTTTAGGATCAGATACATAATGAGCAGCTTGGAGGGAAACCCAAATGCTAATTTACTACTTTTTGGTATACCTCTCTTTTCTTTAATTCTCTGACAATTTCTGATTCCCTGAGGCCCTCTTTTGCTGTCCCCAGCCAGAAATCCAGGACTTTGGTTCCCCTGCTCTGATGTATTCTTTCTGTGACTATCTAGAGCCAAGCAGTGGAAGTCCAGAGAGGAAAAGAAGCAATAGGGATTCACCCCCTTGTTCTTGGAACTTCTTCTGAGAGGGAATCATTCCTTTTAGAGTTGTAGGTGCCTGCTCACCCCTGCTGTTGTTCTGTGGTCCTGTTGTATTGCCTGTGGCTGAGGTGGGAGAGGTCGGAAAAAAGTGATAAAATACAGGGGATTTCTCAGAACATTAGTTCCATTTTTTTTTTTTTTTTTTTTTTAGGCTAGAAAGAATTGAACTTGAACTTCCTCTTCAAGTTCATTCTGTCCATTCATAATGAGCACTTGTGGGTTCTGGGCTGTCTTTGCATCCAGGCTGGGTGATACTAGAGGGAACAGAATTACAACAGGAAAGTCATCACTGATTTGGTGGTGCTCTGAGTTCTGCCTTCCTCCCCCCGTCTCTCTGCTACCACTTTTCATCACCCTCAGATGCTCTGTGTTTCCTGTGCAGCTTTTATATTTGCATTTAGTGAGAGAGAAGGTGGGTATTCCTAATCCATCTTGCCAGGAACTGGAGCCTCCATATTAGTGTTAATATCATTGTTTATATGCCTGTGCCTTACCACAAATCAAAGCAGTGGCCCCAAACTGTACTAGTAGTCATGGTATTGGTCCTTGCTGTCACTCTTGGTAACAAAACAAAACAAAACAAAACAGAATCCAGTTTCAATTAAGAGTGTGCTCGATAAAGCAGTAAAAATGACTAATTGTGTTAAATCTTGACCTTTGAGTACATGCCTTGTTAATATTCCGTGACAAGTAGGAAGTACACATAAAGCACGTCTGCCCCATACTGTAGCATGATGCTTGTCTCAAGGAAAGTTATGTGTATGATTGAGTTGCGAGATGAACTAGCCACTTATTTTTATGGGATATCATTTTCATTTGAAAGAATGCCTGACAAACTATTTGGACTTGGGTATTTGGCAGCCTTTTTCTTGCAAATTATAGGAGTAAGCCTTCCACTTTAAGGGAAACAACTGGCAGCAATTGTTATCCAGTGATAAAATTTGAGCGTTCAAGCAGAAATTAAAATTTTGAAAAACTTGTATCCATCACTGTGAGTGTGAATACTTCCCAGCATTTAAAAACTTTTCTGGTGAGCTGACTGGTAAGATCAGTGGTGATATTAACAGATGTGACTTTTTGAAATTGAATAATGCAGTGTGTGAACATTTGGAGCATCTGCAGTGAACCATTATTTTCAGATTATCGATGCATGATTTTATAAAATCATCAATGGGTAAAAGATCCATTCAAAGTGCACAATAGACCAGTGAATTTTAATGTAACAGAGTATGAAAATTCATTGTTATGGTTTCAGGTTCCACGTTGGAACTAACCTTTAAGAAACTATCACATTGAGTTTTAGTGTTGCATCAAAAGAGTGTATTTATAATGACCTGAAAAGGCCATTAAAATATACTCCTCCCTGTCCCAACTGTGTATCTGCGTGAGGCCAGATATGCTTTATCATCTTCAACAAAACCAGTCTGTTGCAACAAACTGAATGCATCCAGTTGTCTTCTGTGAAGTCAGTGATTTGCAGAAATGTAAAAACAGTGCCACTCACTATTTTTATTTGTATTGGAAAATATGGTTATTTTTCATAAAAATGTTATTTATGCTAACATAAAAATATCATTGTTTAGAAACCAAACCCTGCATAAGGTAGGATTTACCATGCCTGGTGTTCTGAGTCTCTAGGATGTGTTCATAACATGTATCATGGGATTTTCACTTAAAACTTATAATTAAATGAGCTTACTTTTAAAAAAAAATTTTTAAATTTAAGGGAGGTTTGATTTGGCATACTATTTATGTAAAGGGTTAAATAGTAAATCTTTTTAGTCTTGTGGCCATACAGCCTCTATCATAACTTCCTAGCTCTGCTGTTACGTAAAAGCATTCGTAAACAATACATAAACCAAGGAGGATGGCTGTGTCCCAATAACACTTTATTGACACTGGAATTTGATTTTCTTATACTTTTCATGTGTCATGAAATATTACTTTTTATTATTTACTACCATTTTGTAGGTTGCAGGCCAGATTCAGCTCAGGGGCCAAAGTCATGGATGATGTTATGGCCTTAACCAACAACCCTTGTTGATCGTAAGGATTATTTTTACTTGTTATGGAGAAATGTAGGAAGGAAAGCAACAGAGGTTCCAGAAACCTTACGCAGTGTGTGCAGATGAAACCTATGTACTTCTGAATTTGCAGAGAGAAGAGGGCCTTTTACATATTTTATCTCAATTTATCCCCATATTACTCTGTAAAGTAAATGCTTTGCTCCTTTTATGGATGGAGAAACTGAGGTGCAGAGGAATGCTAGCATATCCCAAACTGGGGTTTGTGTCCAGGCTGGTCCCATGCCAGAGCTGTTGCATTTCACACACTAGTCTAGTGCTGCTTTCCTTATGGACTAGTGTCTGTACATAAAGGCCTGTCGATAACAATATTTCACTGAAAGATTTGATACGCAACAGTGAGAAAAATAAAGAGAAGAAACGAAGTCACATTCTGAGTGCAGCTTTGTGCTAGAGATTTTTGCAGACCCTTGTACAAAGTGTTCTTATTTGACCACATTGAGTAAGACTTGGCCTGTACCTTTAAGGAATTTAGAGTTTAATAGGCTTAACAGTCCTCAACTAGCATTGTCCTCCCTGAGTATTCAGAAATATGTGGGGCAGTTGTAATTGTCACTAATGTTGAGAGGTGCTGTTGGAATTTAGTGTGTGGGATTAAATTACAGTGAAGGATTGTCCCACCCCAAATTCTTGTAGAGACCCTGTTGAGAAACTAGGCTGAGTAAAATAATAGTAATGATAATAATAAGCTTGCATGTTCAGCACTGCCTGTGTGTTCTGTGAGCTCTGCAAATACAGGTCCATGTTCTCTTCTCTGCAGCTCTAAATGAAAAAAACAAAAACACAAAACCTTTAAATCTGAATTGTTGTTTTTTTTAATAAGCTCATTTGGTGGTAAAACATGATGTGAATGGATGTGACACTTTTTAAGTTGAAAACTATTTTTAACAGCTTTATTGAGGTATAGTTTACATACCATAAAACTCACATGCATCAAGTGTATAATTTAGTAATTTTTAGTAAACTTGTAAAATTTCATAACTATTACCACAATCTAGTTTTTTCCTTAGAACACAATAAGTCAAGTTTTGCTTTAATATAGCAATTTTCTGACAAAATGAAGAGAGCAGGTCTTTACATTTGACTTTCAAGGCACAGTCACAGAAGAGGGGACTTTACTGCATCAAATTCCCTATAACTAAGCCTTTGAAGCACCTTGTCATGATTCTTGTCAATTGTTCCTTTTCAAAATTTTTTTTTTCTTTTTAAAATGTTTTTGTTGACTTTAGAGACAGGGGGAGGGAGAGGGGGAGAGAGACACACACACTGACCAGCTGCCTCCTGCACATCCTTACTGGGCATCGAGCCCACAACTCAGGCATGTGCCCTGACACGGAATCAACCAGTGACCTTACAGTCCATGGGAGGACACTCAACCAGCTGAGCCACACTGGCCAGGGCCCTTCTCAAATTCTTAACTGGTCTTCACAATACACTAGGCCCTTATTTTCCCATTGGCCATCTGAAATGTTTGCCAAAGTACTTTTATGAACTTAATTAGATAAAATTACTGTTCAGTTATACTTAAATTGGAAGGACCTTGGCCCTGATGGACAGGGCAGTGTGACATTATCTGGTGGCTCTAGACACATTCAACCTCCCAGTTCCTGTGATCACAGCTGACAGTCCAGAGAAGGGCACCTGGCCCAAGAAGAATCATCAGAATCTTCCAGAAGGAGTGAGACCTCAGGGTCTGTGGGCAGCCACTGACGGGGAACTTGGGGAGGTCAGCAGCCATGTGCTGGAAACAGCAATGTTGAAATAAAAGGTATAAGAGACTCTGGGACAGTCATGGAGGAGACGCCCCGCTCTAGCAGAAGCAGCAACTATCCAGCTTGGAGAAGGCTGGAGGTTGCCTTATCTGAATAGCAAACAGTAACACTTAAATTTTAGAAATGACTGATCCTGCTCCTAGTATTACCAATCCATGGTTAGATTAGATAGGGTAAATTTGAGATCAGTGAAATAGTAATATTATTATTTTTATTATTATTTTTTATATTTTTATTGATTTTAGAGAGAGGAAAGGAGAGGGAGAGAGAGAGACAGAAACATCAATGATGAGAGAGTCATTGACTGAGCCCACAACCTGGGCATGTGCCCTGACCGGGAATCGAACCCGGATTGCCTGGATCCTAGTTTGACGCTCAACCACTGAGCCATGCCCGGCCGGGTTAGTAATGATATTTAAAAACAGTAACTGAGCCACATGTCAACAAAGTTGAGGTTGGGTGAAACTGACAGCAAGCAAAAAATTGGGAGTGAAAAGGAAGAAAAACATATCCTGACAGCAGGTGAATCCCTGATTCCAATGTCCGAGACCTGCTACAGTGCAGTTATCCTGGCCTGTAACCTTTTTTCCTAAAATCAACTGTCATTTGTAAATAACTGTGTTTTAAAAGAGCAATGTCTTCCAGTTGCTGGTTTGTGAGGCCAGCAGTGGCGCTATCACTGGACACTGGTTCTGTTTCTATGGTTTCCTCACTTTTATTCTTCACATTTTAAGTCCCATTGTGTGATCTTCATTCAAACACATAGTATATCCAGAGATACTGAAGCGCTCTAATTTAGGAATCACTCAGTCAAAATTGTCCATATTTAGTGCACATTTTGGAGTTTTTAGTACTTTAATGACTGTTTGGAAGATGGAGTTAACGTGTTTGGCTCTTCCTTTTGGTTGTTTCCTGCCTGTGGAGGGTATGGTGGAATTTGAGGTATCAGGTACTGCTCAAGTCCAAAGTCTGAAAGTTGTGGACTACATGGAATCTTCTCAGAAACAGAGCTGCTTGGAACAACGGGATTACACATATCAGCCTTCACATCAGGCTTTTGAAGGTTTTCATCTCTAGTGGACTCTTGTTGGTTTAGAGTCAACAACTTCTTGCTCACTCATTGAATTTCTCTTGGCACGTGGATTATATCCATACTTCTGAAAAAACTTATTTTTATGCTATCTGCTGAGTTTTTTCTCATCAGTATTTTGTTGCCTTAATGAAACCAGTGCTTTCTTGACTTTGCAAACTTGTCAATATTCTTCTTGCTAAAGCATCACCCTTTAGAGTCCAAACTTCTGAATGAAGGTCATATAAAATTCTCATTGCATAACCTTCAAAGTCGCTGTCTTCCCCCTCCAGCGCCCGCTGCAGCTGCGCCGCCTCGTTGTCCAAGGTGACCGCCAGAGACCGCAGCTTCGCATAGAAGCTCCGGATCAGGTCCATGGTGAACACACCGCGCCTAGGCGCCCATCGCTCATTTCTAGTTTTTTAAAAAAATATCTTTATTGTTTTCAGAGAGAGGAAGGGAGAGGGAGAGAGAGAAACATCAATGATGAGAGAGTCATTGATTGGTTGCCTCCTGCACGCCCCCCACTGGGGATCGAGCCCGCAACTGGGCATATGCTCTGACCAGGAATGGAACTGTGACCTCCTGGTTCATAGGTCAATGCTCAGCCACTGAGCCACACCAGCCGGTCAGCACAATCTAGTTTTATAACATTTTCTTTATGCCTCAAATTCTCTTGAGCCTGTGTGTCTTTTTATGTGTCTCTTTCAGTGTCAATTTTCAGATGTTCTTAAATGACCATACAGTTTGGTACTTAGTGTTGCCTTGCTTCTGTTGCAGGAATCAAAATAGAATGCCTAGAGTCTTCCTGGGGAGTATTTCTGCTCCCTAGATACTACATCAGAGTAATATTAAATAGAATGTGTGTTATACCTATTCTGGCACAAAGTGCTCTGTCCTGTGATCCTTGTGTCTGTAGAAAGTATTTATGCTGCAAATAGCACTCAATTTTCAAATAAGACCAGTGTGCTAAGTCATAGCCTTTCTCAATCTAGTTGGCCAAAGTGAAACATGATAAGGCTTTATGAAAATTATAATTGCTGTTGCTTTTTGACAGAGGGCTTTGAATTCCTGGACAATGGGGAGATTTCCCTAAGTAATACCCGCCAGCCTGAAGTCTTTCCAGCGTGGATGGCAGCAAGGTGTTGCCGTGGACCAAAGAAACATGACATCTGCCAGTGCTCACCTTTCATCTCTTACTGATGTCTCCTTCTCACTCTGTTTCAACCACGATGGGTTCTTGGCTGTGCTTCACAGTGCCAAGCACACTTGCGCCTCACTTTGGCCCTCCCCTTCCTTCTGTCTGGAATGTGCTTCCCCAGATATGTTTGGTTCACACCTGATCACCTTGTATCTATTTATATGTCACTTTCTCAGAGAGGTCTTCCCTGTCCAACCTCTGAAAGAACAGCTTCCACCCTGTACCCTACCCCTTGCCTCCCTGCCTGATTTTCTGCATGGCACCTGACAGATTGTATTGTCTGTGCCCCCATGCCTCACACTGGGATGTCATCTCCTAGAGGACAGGGACTTTGTCTTTTTCACTGCTGTATCTTCTGTGCCTGGAACAGTGCCTGCCACATGGAGGCCACTTGACTGTTCCTTCCTGAGTGAATGAAGCTGCTTGTCAAAAGGAGAAGGGCAGAGAGAGGGACCGGGGAGCAGGCTTGTCCCCGCTACCAGCCAGCAGGCCCCTGCCTGAGAGCTCCTGCAACACCCTGCTGTTAGAATCGTTGCACCATTTAGGTAGCTCTTTCCATGGGTATTTCTTCCTTTACATGCTAAGCTCCTTGAGGCAAGGGTCTGTCTTAAGTTTTTCCGTTCTATCATCCCTGCTGCCGGCCTTTGTTCTCATGGTACTCTACAGCTGTTAACAGAGGACACACGGAGCCAGTACCTTCCCCAAGGAAAGCAGTAAATTGACAATATTCTTTTATCATGCAAATTTCAGATTGAAGGAGCATTTTCATTTTGAATTCTTGTATGTACTTTTCTTGAGTCTCCTATAAGAAAATGCCATTGACTATAATCTTGATGAGAGAAGGGCCAGTCTGTCTTCTTTACTACAGCATCTCCAGTGCCTATAACAGTGTCTGACACATGACACCCATGTGCGGCAAATGTTTACTAATAACTCATTGCTGAAGTTAACTTTACATGAATTTTATTATTATTGATGTAAAAAATTACACTTTAAAAATTACAAAAATTATACCATCTATTCAGGATCTGGAGGGAATAACATTTTCTCATTGTGAAAGCTCCTTTGTTGCTCACCTGACCTTGTGTGATGTTGGACAAAGGGTCTAGAGCAGGGGTGGGGAAACTTTTTTCTGCCAAGAACCATTTGGATATTTATAACATCATTCTTGGGCCATACAAAATTATCAACTTAAAAATTAGCCTGCTATATTTGGTCAAACATTTAATTAGCTCATCCCTAATGTGATGGCTGGAACTGCTTCTCTTTGGTGAGGCCTTGGCAGGGCCAGACCAAATGATTTCATGGGCCATATATGGCCCACAGGCCGACGTTCCCCACCCCGATCTAGAGAGAAGTGCACCCCATTCTGTAGTTGGGATATTCACAAATGTTCAGACCTTGAAGCCTCTAAATAATTTACTGCTTTTACTTCATTAACGGTTCCCTGTGACCATAATTCATATACCTTCCAAAACAGAGCTGTGATCCTGCTTCCTCCTCACCAGAGTTTAAGCCTCAAGTGTTTGATTACTGAAGAATGAGAACCTACAGTTTGGGATTAATGTACAAGATCAAGGGTAGGCCACACAGTCACTGACAGAAAGCTCTGCCTTCATAAAAAATAAGTAAAGCCAAATGTCTACAGCTCAGAACATCCTCACTAACAAATAGTTGACTGTGATGAAGAGCAGCTGATGGGCTAACCTCATTAGTTATGTGTCTTGTGTACGTTGCCTGGGATGCGGCTGGATGGTGCTTAGGCAGAAGCAAGGGCCAGAGCTTTTGCCAGTTTTGCTGACCAGGATTGTATCAGAAATTCCTAGAAAGCGAGGAGTTCTGGTTTGTGGGTTTCTGATTGGGAGGAGTGTGGCCTGGGCAGAGCACTGGAGTGAGAAGACCTGGCCTTGTGACCTGAGCAAGTCAGTGAACCTCACTGAGCCTCATTGTGCTCCCTTCATGCAGGCAGAAGCATCATGGGGATGATGTTTGGATTAAGTGAGAGAACATGATCGTTTGTGGACGATGAAGCTTTGTGAAAATAAGTGATACGGTAGGATGGCATACTTGCTTTTCGAGACCCCAGACTTGAATAACTGCAACTATTCATCCTCTTAGGCACTGCACCCATGCAGCCAAGCGTGGTTGGAAACGCCATTTAGCTGAGATGATTGGTTATGATTAAAATGGTCACTAACCTCAAGTGACAACGCTACCGGCAGGGATACTATCTTTAGTCAAGCCCATTGTATCTTTCTCATTTTTTGACACCAGTTTCATATACTATCTTCTCTCCTTGCACCTCCCACACCTCCTTTCCGTCCTCACTCTCCACTGATGGCTTCTCATTTCCTTGAAAGAGCTGAAGCCACCCGAAGAGAACATCCACAAGCTCCCACTGCCACCTCCACCCATCTGCCTACCCTTCTGTCCACAGGGGCCACTGCCGCACCAGGGCCAGCTGCTTTACTCACTCAGGTTGCTCCCAGCCTTGCCTGTTCGAGTTCATGTCACTGCAGTTCCCCTGCTGTCCTACTTTATCTGTTTATTTGTCTATACTGGTGGGTGTTTCCCATCAGTACACACACATGCTGTAATGACCCATTGAGACCCTGACCCTCTCGATCCCTTTTCAGCCATCAACTACTCCCCATTTTTCTCTTCTCTATAGCTGAACTTTTCAGATTATTTTCTACATTTCCTGTTGTATTTTTCCCCTCTCACATTCCTCTCTGAACTCATCTAATCAGGCTTTTGCTGTCAGTGCTCCACCCAAACGGCTCCATCAAGATCACCACTGGTCTTCCTGATGCTAAATCCAGTGGTCAGTTTTCAGCCGGCTTTGTACTTGCTTCATCTGCAGTATTTGCCACACGTAACACCCTTCCTCCTTTATTCACTGTGTTCTCATGGCTTCCAGGATGCCACGCTCTCTGGGTGTCTCCCTGCATTACCCGTGGCTCCCTCTCAGTCTCCATTACTGATTCCTCCTGGATCTCTTCATGTTGGTGTGCTCTGGGATGCAGTCAGAGGGACCTCCTCTTGTTTCTGTGAGCATTCCCTCCCTCAGTGATCTTACCCAGTCTGTGGTTTTAAATGTATCCAGAGCTGATATCCCACACACTCCGGCTCAGGCTTCACTTCTGCACTCCGGGCTCGTTTATCCACCTGTCCTCAGAGAGGCAAGCCCTGTCCCACTAGCCCTGTGTGTCCACCACTGATGGGTTGTGGCTGTATTAGCTGGTTGGTGGTTGTCATCTCTGTTCCCTCTGCTAGAATGGAAACTCCACAAGGGAGGTCTTTTTGTTTGCAGCACCTAGACGGGTAAATATGTTAGGTTGCAATGTTCAGTGAAAACTAATAATTCAGTTATCATGCCCTGTTTCATCTCTCCCTACGTCCAATGGTGCTCTAACTTTTCATTGATGATTTTGTCTTGAAAATCTCTTAAGAAATCCAGTTGGCGAAATGATATCATTGTTTCTGGACAACCCTGTTTAATTGATCTCAGATGTTTTAGTATGCGGTATTAGTATATTCTTCATGATTGATTTAGGGGGGCCATTTGGAGTAGTGGAAAGATCTTTAACTTTAAGCCAGATACTTCTGAGTTTAAGTTCTTGCTCTGCCACTAAATAGCTACAGAGCCGTGGTCAAAACACAGCAACCCTAGGCCTTCATTTTCTTGTTTGTGACGTGAAATGATATTTCTATCATAGGGCTGTTAGCAGAAATTAAATGTGAAATATATGAAGTGCATCTAACATAATTCTTGGCATGTAATAGGTGTTCAGTAATAACTATTAGGGTTATTGTCCTTAGCTGTACAGATGAGCTTGAGGATTGCTTGCAATTCTACTGATTTTGAAATTAAAATTTTGCCAGTTTTCCTTTTAAATGTTGGCAATTGGTCTTTGGGTTGAAAACATAATAGTCTAATATAACATTGTTTCTGTGGTAAAAATTATGTTTGATTTATGTTATTTCAACTTAGTCTTTTTCAGGGATTAATTCTGCCGCAGAGGTCAAGGACTGCCTTTCAGAACATTTTACTTAACTAGAGTGCTTAGGAATGGAATGTTCTGGAGGAACTGAATCTCCCAATTAATGGGAAGGGAACTCATTTCACGGGGGAGGCTCTTTCTAAAATGCCTTTATATGTACACTGAGATAATTTCCAAGTGTACAGTGGGTGTACAGTAAATACTTGGTCACCTGATCTCTTCTAAATTGATTGCCCTGAGATATAGAAAGTGTAGGTGATGCTACTAAGTACAAACTCACCATAGGCTTAAAATATCTTAAAGGAGCTTTTTGGCCTTGAACCCTAAATGTCAACAGTAGTCACATTCCTGATAATTATTTATTGCTTGTACCTACTTAGAGGAAGGATTGCAGATGGCCCCAGTTCAAAGGAAGCTAAGCAGAGAAGTCTAGACAATGCACACAAACACACTTGTCACGTGCACACATGGACTCACACACACACTGTTAAATGATTAAGAGCAAATTGTTGTGTTGAAGAGTCAGTCCAGTATAGGTCACTGGGCACTATGTGGCAAGTGCCAAATGAACAGGCTGCATGTAAGTCCTGTGATTTCAAAGAAGGAATGATTAGCGAAGGCTAACCATGGTCAGAGAAGGCTTCCTGGGAAAAGTGAGATTAGAGCTGGGCATTGAAGGGTGAGTCAGATTGTGTCTTATGATATAGTTTATGAGGCTGGTCCAGCCAGGGACAAATGGATGGTTTCCAGGTTAGACCACACCCACTGGGGGCAGTGGGCAAGTCTGGCGACTGCTTTACAGCATCCCTGGGAAAACAGCTCATTATGCCTAAGTCACATCCTGTTGACCACTGTGATTTTGATGTTTTGTGCACTTTGGGTCAAGACTGGGGGTGGTTCTTAAGCTGGAAGGGCAGGAAGAGGGAGTTTAGGACCAAGTCTGTTGTGGGGAAGTGTTTGAACCATTAGTTTCCTGTGTGTGTCTGAGGCTTTGGAGGTCGGTCTGTGAGGACAACTGTTTCTCTCTGGTGATGTGATGGATGATTCTGTGGGAGAAGGAAAAGGAGATTCAGGCTTTAGACAGAAAGACACTCACCATTCACAAATTCCCCATCCACTGAAAACCAAACAGAGATTATGCCGTGTAGCAGGGACGGGAGCAGTGGGGTGGCTGGAGAGCTGTTAGATATTAAGGTACTTTCTCTTAGGATTGTATACTGGGAGACTATAGTTGGTTGTGCTAGCTGGGGGTGTACGGCCAAGAGCCCACAGTCTTACCCTGGCTTCATGTGAGTCCCGAGGGGCTCTCCGTTGGCAGAGAGGCTAAGATGGGAAAGGAAGGGCCGTGGTTATTGCAGGGTGACAGCGTCACTTCTCCATAGCAGCTGCAGCTGCAGATACATGCTGAAGTTAAACACGAACCCCAAGCAGGGAAAAAACCTTGTCTTTTTTATAAAAGTATAATTGACTTACCATATTATATTAGTTTCAGATATATAGCATAGTGATTAGATATTTATGTACATTACGAAGTGATCACCATAAGTCTCGTTACCTTCTGTCACCATAAAAAGTTAGCACAGTATTATCGGCTGTATTCTCTGTACAGCCAATAACTGGAGTTTTATAACTGGAGGTTTATTCTTTTTAATTCCCATCGCCTGTTTCACTCATCCTCCCCAGCCCCACCATTCCTCTGGCAACCACCAGTTTGTTCTCTGTATCTATGAGTCTGTTTCTATTTTATTTTGTTTTTTAGACTCCACATTTAAGTGAAATCATACAGTCTTTGTCTTTCTCTGTCTGACTTATTTCACTTAGCATAATACCCTCGAGGTCTAACCCTTTGGTTGCAAATGGCAAGATTTTATTCTTTTTTATGGTTAGGTAATATTCCTCTGTGTGTGTGTGTAATGTGTTCTTTGTCCATTTAGCTATCAGTGGGCACCCAGGTTTCTTCCGTATCCTGACTATTGTAAATAGCGCTGCAATGAATACTGGGGTGCATATATCTTTTCAAATTTGCATTTTCGTTTTCTTTGGATAAATACCCAGAAGTAAAATGGCTGAGTCATATGGTAGTTGTATTTTTAATTTTTTGAGGAACCTCCATACTGTTTTCTGTAGTGGCTACACCACTTTACATTCCCACCAACAGTCTACAAAGGTAAAATAATCTTGTCTTTTTAGGACCTCCCCAATTTCAGTGCCTCTCTGTATAAGACAGCGAGCTTTATTGCAAAGGCTTGTGAAAAACTCTGACCCATGTGACAATGATCTTGAATCCCAGATGTGCTTTGGCGAACACTCCATGCCATCGCCGGTCGCTGGCCTGCTTGTTAAGTACTCTCTAAATAACAGGTGGTTGGGGAACCTCTGGCCCTGAGCAGTTATTGGGACTCATAAAATTTCCTGGAAGTGCCTTAGACATCATCCTGGTTTTACAAATGAGAAAACTACCACAGCCTGTGGACTGATTTGTTTGAGGTCAACGAGGTCTGTTTGCCGTTGACTCTAAATTTATGTATACACTCCGACCTATTGGTCACCTTGACTTGTATGTTTCAAAGGCTCAAACTTGTCACATCCAGAACGGAAGCCAGCTCTCCCTCCAGGCCTGGCTGCCCAGCCTTCCCGTCTCAGCAGCTGGCACTCCATCCACCTCGGTGCTAACACCACAAGTCTGGGAACTTCTTCGACTTCCCTTATTCCTGATCCTACCATCAGAATCATCAACCTGTCCTGTTCTCTCTGCCTCTTTAGATCTTTACTGAAAGTCACCTTTTTGGAGAAGACTTTTCTGGTCCCTGTGTCTAAAACTGCACCCACCCCGACACTTCACGTTGCCCTCCACTGCTTTCTTTCTCTCCCTCGTAATTACCACTGTCTGTTACAGGGCACGTTTTACTGATTTATCTTTCTTATTGTCTGTCTCTCCGACTAGAATGAAAACTCCATGAGTTTCTGTTCTTTTTTCTGTACTTTCACTGCTGTGTGCCCAGGATCTTAAATAGTCTTGGGCACATGGGCACTCTGTAAGCGTCCGCTGGCTGAATGAATAGTTGCATACTAATGTATGCCCTGTGAATGGTATGTCGTGGGCACTCTATACACTTTTATTGTAGTGAGCGCTACATAATGTACCACTTTAACCATTTTAAGTGTGCATTTCAGGGGCATTAAATACGTTGACATTGATGCGCAACACTCACCACCATCTGCTCTGTACTCTTTGCTGAGATGAAAGCATCCAAGAGTTAAGTGAGTCACTGAGGGAACGTGAAGCTGGTTTACAGTGCAGGTCTCTTGACGGGGGGGGGGGGGGGGGGGGTGTTCTCTGCACTGCACCATGCTGAGGATGGAGGGTGAGGTGGTGAGTCTGAGTGCCATCTCAGGATGCCTGGTAGCTACAGCAAAGATGCTCAGAAGTGTGGCACATGTTTCATGTGGCCTCTGTGAAGTGATGAGGACCCCACCCTGTGTTCCCTTCTCCCTGCTGTGCACACCTGTGTCCTGTCTCTTCCACGCCTGAGGATGTGGCTGCCATGTCTCTAGGCCGTGGGATGAAATGAAAAGGAGGTGCTTCTCCTTCGACCTTTCTTACTGGATCCCCATCCTGTGAGGACCCTGCCTGTGTCCCTTGGTGGCCCTAAGAGATTATTCCATTGATGGCAGGGCACTGTTGATTTTTAATTCTAAAATAAACACAAAATGTTAAGTGCAGGTCAAAATCATTGGCTATGAAATTCTCCCAGATGGATGGATGGGAGGGAGGGTTGCTTCAAGCCCTTAATAGTTTCTTCTCACGAGCTTGTTGAATCCTATGGAAACCTGCGTTTTCCTGCGTTCACCATTTCAGGCCTTTCCCTGCAGAAACCCGCATGGCAGGTTCCTGCTGTTCCCCATCACGTGTCCTGCTCTGGATTCCTCGGTGACATTGCAGTGGTGGTTTCCCTTCATGACCTCATTGAAGTCTTGAGACAGAAGTATAGGGTAGGCACATCTAAGTGTCCTGTGGAACCCCCAGCAGTGTGCATGCCCCTGCGATATGCCTGACGCTGTAGCTGTGTTGGTCTGGGTTGTTTGGAGAGGATTCCAGCATGGGCTCAGCCCCAGAGGAGCTCAGGACAGTGCTGCTGCAGGTGGAGCTGCCCTACCTGGCTCCTTCACGCTGCTGTGAGTGACAGCCTGGTCTGTGCACAAAATGCTGTGTGTGTGTTGGGGGGTGGGGGGGCCCAAGGACGGAGAGACACTTGTGTTGGTGGAGGTGCAGGTAACGGTCAGGGGAGACTTCACAAAGGTATCTGTCAAGACTAGAGGTCCAGTGGTGTGGCAGAGGGGGGAGCAGTGAGGCAGTGGGGATGCAGGGTGGGATTTTGGTTGGGTCAGCTTCCTGTCTGGTCTTGTCCGTGACAGTCTCAGACTGGATTTAGTTGGGATTAGGTTCATCTCTGTTGTCAGCTCTAATCATTTGTTGTTTGACTTGCTTCCTGCCTTCAGTGGAGATATTAGTACCTCTCAGGAAATTCCTAGACTTCCACTGATGGACCCTTAGAGGGTCCAGGGTCAGTCGTCATTTTGCTGGTAGGGACAATATTCAGTGTTACCTAATTTAATAGGATCACTTAGCCAGTAGAAATATAGCAGTGTCCGGTTAGGTCATTAAATGGTACTTCTCGAGAGTACCAGACACAGACCAATTAGTTTAATCTGTTTTGATGGATTTTTTTTTTTACTAGTTACATCCATTTAAAAAGTCACTAATCTGTTCTCTTTATCTTAAAGGGTGCTAGAGACTTGTAGTCGTTCCTGTGATAAGACGTGGCGTTAGATCATTAATTGCAGTATTGATAATATTCATACCCCACAGCAGAGCGCACACCACTCATTACCTTCTGATCAGCAGACGTCATTAAGAAAACCTTTGACTGTCTTGCTGAAGGGGAAAGATATCCCTTAACCAGTAAAGTTTTTTCTGTTCTTAAAATTAAGCTTACAAATACTAAACAGATGAAAAAAATATTACAATTATTTTTTCCGAGGCTATCTATCCTATCAGGTTTTATCTGGGAGGACATTTTGGACTCATGGGCAACTTCCCTTTCAACCATTGAAACTTGACAAAGCTGATGGTCCTTGTCCAATCTTGGCTCTGTTTGTTCTCCTGGATGCCTTCGTTTCAGGCCAGATGCGTGGCCCACGGAGGGCAATACGCGGCTGTCTTTCAATTGGGAAATGTTGCTATTTGTTTCCATTACAGTGGCCCACGAAGAAGTTGGAAGATGCCACTGACCTTGGTTACATTACAAAAATAGTAAGAGGCCAGTAAAGTTTGACTTGTAGGTCAGTTCACTTTCTTAAAAGGAACTGGAGACCAATGATGAACATTTTCTGGTGAGTGGATCCTATTAAATTTTAAATGGGTTTAATTTGGTCTGTGGATGTGATGATTCTCAGTGAAATCTTCAGTGTGCAGAAATACTAAAAGCCATTGCATTCAGAGAATTATTGCTCTCTGTAATGATTTCCTGTAAGAACATAAGGCTCTGCACCCTCCATCAGACTAATGGTTTCTCGAGTCCAGCATTCTGATGCTGATTGTGGAATTAAGGGAGTCACTGTGGGAGGACCTGGTGACCCTTCTTGCCATCGCCTTAAAAATTTAGGGGTGTGGTTCAAATATGGACAACTTCCCTTAATAAGCTCTCATGGAGCCATTATTCATATTATTCTTGAATTCGTCTAAATTGCTTTTGCAGCAGTTCTTATTTTTGGCCTTGACCATCTGGTGGAACGTGGCAGCCAGTCTGAGCAGCAGCCAATCAGAACTTACCCATGTCGCCAACGGTTTTCACACATATTCATTGGATTCACTCAGTAGAATTGGTAAATGCTTACATTGTTGACGTGTTTGTTTATTTTAGACCATGTTACTCTGAACCTTGTCACCAGCACAGTTCATAATGATATTTTCTCTGCTTCATTTGCTGCAGGGGCTCTGAGAGCTGTAGATCCTCAGCTTGGTAACTCCTGTCTTAGAATAGTGAGTGTGGCATCAGTCCTGAGCTTAGTGTCTGGCCCCACTGTTTCCTGGCTCTGTGGTGTGGGTGCTTCACCAACCCCCCCCTAAGGCCCAGCTGCCTCATCCATAAGGTGGGGGTGATACGTGCCTCCTCATAGAATTGTACTCGTTCAGACTCTCTTAGTTACAAGTGATAGAAGGCCAGTTCAGGTGTAACTCCTGCATCTGGGAAGCCAGGGGTGCAGCTGACTTCAGTGTCACTAGTTTCAGCTCTAACAGTTACCATGAGAGGATCTCTCTCTCTCTCTTTTTTTTTTTTAATGCTCACCCAAGGATATGTTTAGAGACAGAAAGGAAGAGAGAAACATCTGTGTGAGAGAGAAACACTGATTGGTTGCCTCGGGTACCTACTTCCCCCCGCCCCTCCCTGGGATCGAACCTGCAGCCTAGGTCTGTGCCCTGACTGAGAACTGAACCTGCAGCCTCGTGGTGCGTGGGATGGCGCTCCAACCCGCTGAGCCGCCGGTCAGGGCAGGGCCGACTCTCCCCGTCTCTCGCGGCGATGCCTGACTCTGCTCGTCTCCTTCCTAGGATGTGGTGTTAAGATGGCCAGTGACAGCCCCAAAGTCATACATATCCTACCAACTCTGCCACCCAGCCCAAAGAGAGCATTTTCCAGTAGAAAAATTAGAGAAGTCCAGTGGGGGTCTCTGAGAGCTTGGCTTGGAGCACATCTGTTCTTGTCCTTTCCATCATGGCCAGGGGAACAGAGATTCTGGCCCTGAGGTGGCCATGGAGAAGGAGGGTCTCACCAGGAGAGCGTGGGGCATCCACAGCAGTGAGGTAACAAGAGTGGCCCCCCCGGTGGTGGGAGGACTGAGGCGACGTGGGCAGAGAACCTCGCGCAGTATCTGTCTGGCGGACAGAACTCCCTGTAGATGGAATCCATTCTCTTATTTTATTACCTAGGGAATGCGGCTGCTTTATATTGGTTCTAAAGCCACTTTAGCCTGTTAAGGTGATTCTACCTTTAGTACCTTTATAGACTTATAATTTTACTTTATCTTAACCTTGGAATGTTCTGTAAAGATCTATTTTAAGGGAGGGCAGAGCAGAGGTAGATTTCAATTAACCTTCTTTTGTTATTCAGTCAAAAATTACTCATGGGGACTCTATATATTATTCTCTGAATTCTGGGAGAGGGAACAAGACAGACACTGCATGAGGTTCTCAGGGGGTCTGATTGGTATAGGTCGAGTGTAGGGACACTGTGGTATAAGGTAGACAATGGGAAAGTATTGTCAGGGAAGGGGGAAGCTGTAGGGAGCACAGAATAGAGCAGGAGCCCATCTAGTTGGGAGAATACGGGGGGGGGGGGGGCTGATTGGGAGGTGGCATCTGGGCTGAGCCTTGAAGTCGGATGTGGTTTATAGGCATGGACTGTAGGGGGCAAAATAGGGTGGCAGGAAGGAGAGGTGAGGGAGAGGGAGCTGATTCATTCATTCTTGGCTTCACTTTATTCTAGGCTCTGTGTGTGGCCCTGGGCTTCAAAGACAAGTAGAAGCTCCATGCTCTAGTAGAGGAAGAACTTTGCAAAGAGTTGCAGGTGCCCAGACAGAAGTCTGGGGAGGGCCTGGCGGAGGGAACTACTAACTCATTCCTGGTGGTGAAGGGTGTGAACTGAGGCCTAGGGAGGGGATGGATGGTGAGAGATGACTCTGTGAAATGATGAGCAGTTTTGTGTTTCTGGGGCATGAGGTTCACCAGAAGGAGAGGAGGTGGAGCCAGGCAGTAGAGGACCTTGAATGCCTGTTCAGAGGTTTGGCTGGGATTCTTTAGGCACTAGTTCTCCCAGGCAGGAGTTGAGGGTGTGACCTCTGCAGCTGCACAGGGCCTGTGCTTGGCTTAATGCTCTGCGATTGTCATGTTGAAATTCTCAGTGCTTTTTAAACCAGGGCCCTGAGCTTTCTTTTTGTGCTGGGTCCCAAAGTTACAAGTCTGCGGGGATGGTGATGTGATGGTGATGTCAGTCTGAGCTGTGCTCTAGGACGGCCCAGCTGGAGGGAAGGGAGCAAGAGCAGAGGCGGGGCAGGGATTGGGAAGCTGTCTCCATAGTGTTGAGGAAGAGAGGTTAAGGGCCTAGATGAGGTTGTATACTGAGGATGGAGAGGGGACGTATCAGCACCCGTGGCCACACCTGAGCAACAGACTGGACGTGAAGGGCTGGGGGAGGGAGGAGCAGAGCTGGCTTCAGCACTGGACGCAGGGATGTCTGCTCAGTGCTGTCCTCTGAGCCAGGGACTTCCAGTGGATCAGGCTGGTTTTCCAAACTGAGATTTAGAAGACTGTCTTAATATTTTTACTCTCAACAGTAAGCGAAAGCTGACATTGGCAGGCTCCTTCAGTGAATGTAAAATAACCAGAAAAGACATTCGGAGGCATTCTGGAATCCAACAGATGGACCAAGCAATCATGTGAAAAACAGTAAATCACAACTCGAACTTCCGTTAATCACAATCACATTTCTCTCCTCTTATTTAATTTTGAAACATCTTCCTAAGTAGTTTGCTATTTTAGTTTCTTTTACTTAAAATACCTTGTTATTATAAAACACCCCACTTAAAGATGCCTGCTACCTGCCATGTGGATCAAAAAACCTTACCGTTTCGGAAACACTATTCTTTCTGAGGCTTCAGAAGTGGTTATTTCATCTCTTACAAAGATTCATGAGGGAATTTATTTCCCCTTTTTCAGTTAACATAGAAATTAACACAACTGTATTTACTTAGTGATTTTCAAAAACACTCTTCAAGAAAATAAAGGTTGCCCTGAACTTAACGTAGGGTCCTGACCAGCTGCTGACCAGTCGAATCCCAGGAAGCAGGCGCTTAGCTAGGGGAGGGAAGGGCATGCTGCTTTAATACTGCATTTTGTGTCCTGTCCGGCGTAGACATAGACAAAGCACTTTTGTTGCAAGGACATGAGGTCAGGGTGATACTGTCCAGCAGATGCTGGGCTGGGGCTTCTTGAAATCCAGGAAGCAGCTCAGGGCCAGAGGGAACCAGACCAGGGTGAGGCTTATGAAAAGATTAAAGGGCTTCACTCCACTCCTGTAGACAGATTGGTATCCTTTACCCATGTTGATCAAAATCGGGCTCCAGGTAGGTACAAAGGCCACTGCAATTCTTTCTGCCCTTGTGGTGTCACCCTACACCTGGCCATCCAGGGTGGCCTTCTCTGACTCGTGCACCTTTTCTATGAAGGGAGTAATTGGGCACCATCCAGGTGTGCTGTGCTCTAAAAATGGAGATTCTACCAGCTGCTTTCTAAGGGGGTTCTGGAGGACTATGTGGTGTCATAAATGGGAGCCCATGCAGTTAGTGAGGTGAAAAAGGAAGAGTTCCCTTGGTTTGCTCTTTTGCTCTCAAGCATTACGACGTACTTGATTTCATCTCCATACTCCTGCGCTGGTGCGCTGATGGAGTGCAGGTACCGGGGCCCTGGTGAGTACCGCTCAGCTGATGTTCAGCACTGGGCTTTGGAGCATCTGGTGTTGCCTGGAACAGGCATAGAGGAAGTGCTGTATACACTTGGCCAGTTTCTTGTCTCCCACGGCACAAAGTATCTTGCTCTGCTCACAGTAGGCGCTTGCAGTTGATTTAATCCTGTTTTACTTGTCTGGAGGAAGAGAGATTCGCCAACTGTAGAGTGTGCGTTGTGACTTCTAGGTGCAGGGACAGCTTTGTGCTATAACATCTCCATAATCTCAGTTGGCCCCTTTTGGCACCAAGAGCTGTGAAGGCAGAGACCATTTCTAGTTTGCTCAACATTTATTCCCCAGTGCCTAGCCCAGGGCTTGGCACTTAGCAGGTACTTAATAAATATTTGAGTGAGTAAAGAAATGGGGTACACCTGTCTTTCTTACATTATAGAAGTTCATTTCTAAGAGTCATGTGTGATCTTTTCTTTCTCTTTCAGCTCCTCCTTCCCTCCCCCCTCCACTAGTTAACACAGTTATTTAACACGTAGCAATTACTCGGTGTTCAGTGAGTGGCAGTAGGTTAAGGAAAGGGCACTGATGAGGATTAGAAGGTCTGGGTTCAAGTCCAGGTTTGCCCACTAGTCTGGAGACCTTGGTTGAGGAGGCTGGATATGTCTGGGCCGGCAGGATCCTGCTCTGTGAAGTGGGGCTACAGGTGGATGCTCTGCTTATGCTGCGCAGGAGGAAAAAGGGATGTGAAATGCTGGTAAAGTTACATCTCGTACCACGGGAGCACCTGTTCTTGTTACCAAAATGTGATGGAATCACATTTACAGGATGGGTGGCTAATGTGTGTGTACCTCCTTCCCACCCACCCCAAGAATTGGTGGCTTTATTTTATCTAAATAGGTGGAAAATAAATCAGATACACTGTCAGTGAGGAAATTTGGAAGTCACAATAAAGTGTAAACATGAAAACAATAATAACCCATAAGAGGTAGCTGAGAGATAGTCGCTATTAACCTTGCGGAATATTTTTAGAATCTTTCCTGGGCAGGTGCGCGCGCGCACACACACACACACACGATATGGTTTTAATCATCTAACAGTTATTTTTGAATCTTATTTTCTGAAGTAAATGGCTATATTAGTCTGCTTGGGCTGCTATGACAAATACCACAGCCAAGGTGGCTTAAACATTTATTCTCACAGATCTGGAGGCTGGGAAGTCCAAGATCAAGGTGCCAGCAGATTTGGTGTCTGGTGAGAGCCCACTTCCTGGTTTGTAGGTGATGCCTTCTTGCCGTGTCCTCACATGGGGGAGAGAGAGAGAGATCATCTCTCTATTATGGGAGCACTAATCCCATTCATGAGGGCCCCACCCTCAGGACCTCCCCAAGGCCCCACCTCCAAATGCCATCACAGTGGGAATTAAGTTTCAACATACGAATTTCTGGATGACACAGTCAGTCCATAGCAATGGCTGATTCCAGGAGAAGAAAGAGCCTTGTCTTACCATTTCTCCTGCAGCTTGCTCAAACTCTGCCTGCTGTGAGATAGGGAAGGTATTTGCTAAACACCTAACTGATTTCTAGAACTTAAGGGCTGGAAAGATTCTGAGCTATTATTTAACATTTTTTTTTTCAAATACAGGGAAACTGAGGCCCAGGGAGTACACAGGCCCAGGGCCCAATGATAGCAGAGCTGGCACTCCAAACCTGGCCTGTTCACGTCCACTCCCTGCTAATGAGTTAAAGTGCGGGTGCCAGGAGGCCCAGCGGGTTGGCACTCTTCGCAGCTAGGCCAGTGCTTGGTTAATTTTGCCTGTGTCTCTAGGTTTGTGGGTACTGCACTGTCTCAGGATAGCATCTGGATATCTCGGAGCAGCTGTCTCTAGTGGAGCTTTTGGACTGTTCTCACAACATTCTGCTGATTTCTGTACCAGCCAACATCTGGAGGCTCTCTCTGGTCATTTGTATTGTATGCAGACTCTGCATGCTTGATTTCACATTCGAGTCTTGGACTATATTTGCCTGTGTTTTTCATTTGATTATCTTAACATTTCTCTTTCCTTGCCTTGCCTTTTGAGCACAGTGGAAAGGGGCCCTGCTTTCTGTAGGTGGTCCTGCCCTCATTCTCTCACTTTGGAAGCCTGTAACTCTGCCCTCTCCCTTTATGTGGCTGTCTTACGAGCAATCTTTCGTTCACCAGCACAGTTCACATTTACAGTCCTCTGTGAGGCTCTACTGTGGAAGATGTCAGTATCCGTTAGCCTCCTGTTTGAACAGTCGGAGTCTGAAGAGAGATGACATGTATATAGGAAAATTTCAGCTCATAATAAAGTGGCTGGGGACCCAAGAGAGGGGCAGAGAAAGTGCCCGGGACACTCAGTGGCAGGAGGCCTTTCTCATGGTCACCGGGAGTTGAGAGACTGATAGGCAAGGCTTTGAAAGCAGGTTGATTTGGGAAGGATGACAAGGGTTTGAACATTTGGAGGCTGCAGGGTAAAGCATTCCAGAGGCTGAGAAGAGAGTATGAGATGAAAGGGTCGGGGTGAGTCCCTAGAAGGGACAGCCAAGAAAGAACTCGGGGAATCCTGGAGTCTGGGACTCATTAGTGGCAAGTTGAGTCTTCCCTTTGAGGGCTGTGACTCGGGGGGGCCCCCTCATTTCCACCCGCCTCCTGAACCCCTCATCTCCACCCGCCTCCTGCTCTAGCGCTGTTGGTACAAATAGACTGGCGAGTTGGTGCAGTCAGCTTTCTCTGAGATGGGGCTCCTGACCAGGGGCCCATGGACTGCTTGGGAGCCTTCCAGTGGGTTCCAGGTGACCTGGGAACTACCCGGAGTTCCCATATCTGTGTGCACTTTTCCCCTCCAGTTTTCGGAGGTCTCTTATCTTCGAAAGGATATGTACCTTATAGCCTCAGAACAAGAAGGTTCCCATGTGGATTAATTTTAACAACTTACTTTAAAAACTCCCGAATCGTGAAGTTTATTGAGGAAAGTTTCATTCTGTTTGGAAGCCTTCATTGTTCTCAGGCACAGTTTGCTGATCTCCTTAGGTTGCACCCCTGAGGACCAGACTGACTCTTGTATGTTTTTCTGTCCCCACCCCCACTACCCTGTCCAGAACTTGGCCTTGGACATGTGGTTATCAGTCCACATGTATGCTGATCTCTGACAGAGTGGACGTTTTAGACCAATTGGCCACCTCTAGGATCCTGAGGCTCAGCTCACCCTGTGGGCAGCAGACCTTTCCAGTGCCAGGCTCCCTGTCTGGTCCCTCCTGACTCAGCACAGGGACAGGGCTTGGCACATCCTGCCAGCAAGCTGAAGGCTGGGGCTGTCTGCTCGGTGCCTGCCAAATGCAGTCTGAACCATCTTCTCTGAAAAGGGCTTTTATGCCCCACGACCCCCAGGTATAAAGCTGGACGCAAACGCTCCTCTCTGCCTGTTACGGGTGTGTGTGGTAGGGGTGCTTGGGAACTTCATCTCACCCCTCCTTGAGAATGGCTTGTGCCAGCAGTAGCCCATGCTCATCTTAGACAGTCTGAGGACTCCTGTGGCTGCACCACTTCTGCTGGGTGACTGCACCATTTCCAATGAGGAGCTCTGCCAGGTAGACATGAGGTGCCCAGCAGAGGGCGGGGACACTGGCAGCTGCCTTGTCCTTCTGTGAAATAGGTGTGCATGCAAGTTGTGGCCCACCAGGAGCTGCGAGGAGCACGATTGGCAGGTCATTTGTTTCCCATTTGACTTAGACTTTAGACTGCTTTAGAGCACGGTGGGTGAGATCAGAGTAGGAGAGTGGGCCCTTCAGAGTTTTTCAGTCATTTCTTTTCCTTTTTAGAAAAGCACAAGGAGAGCATTTGGTTTCTACTGTTAAGGACTTTGGCCTCGCTTAGAGAGAAAGCAGTTGTGGCGTGTAGCATTTTAGGGTGACAAGCCAAGTCAGGCAAGTCCTCATCCAGGTGGGGTCTGGATTCCCATGCACCCTCTGATTGCCTTCTCATTGTTTAAATTGCACTGGGGCTTTTCTTCCCCAGAGTGACTGTAAGCTCTTTGAAGGTCAAAGGGATCTCTTTTATTTTATTTTTTTAAATATATTTTTATTGATTTCAGAGAGAGGAAGGGAGAGGGAGAGAGAGATAGAAACATGAATGATGAGAGTCATTGATCGGCTGCCTCCTGCATGCACCCTGCTGGGGATTGAGCCTGCAACCCGGGCAAATGCCCTGACTGGGAATCGAACCGCGATCTCCTGGATCCTAGGTCGATGCTCAACTGCTGAGTTACATTGGCTGGGCAAAGGCAATCTTGTCTCAGATATTTCTAAAAGACAGAAAGATTTCTTGGTCAGTGGGTTGCTGGAACTGTAGTCCTGGTGTATTTGGTAAATGCAGGGCTTAGAAGAATGTGTGTGAGCAAAGCGTGCCTGTCTTCCTGCTTGCTACATAGTGTAGATGGCTCTATGAGAGGCTCTCAGTTCCCGTTTGGAAATCCAGAATGGCAGGAGGGACTTGGGGGAAAATACGTCTCAATAGGCAGAGGTCCCCAAAGTGTATCTGTGCTCGAGGCTTTCCTGAAGAATGAAAAGCTTGATTGCCTTTTTTTTTTGCTTCTGCTTTTCTCTTTTTTAAAGAAAGAGATGTGCCAATTTAAGCCACTGAATTCATTTTTAATGTGGGTCAGAGCTGCCATCATCACACACCTTTGTCTAATCACACATTAGACTTCTGCTGAATGGCTTGCTTCACAAATTAATTAATAGAAATAGTGAGCAGGGCTGCCTGCCTTCCCAGAGGCCTCTGGGGCAGCGTTCCTCCCTTGCCTGTCGTCGGAGGTGGGTTTTCACTGGGGGAGCCAGGCTGCTGGGATTTGAGCTCGGGCATCCATCAACAGTGCATAGCACAGATTTGCTTCTTAGCAGATACTGCTGGCCCACTTACTCCTAATGCCAGAAGAATTGTCATTGTCTTAAAAAAAAAAAAAAAGATTTGACTTAAAAATAAAAAAGTCAGACTCTGGATTGGGGCCAGGTTTGATCTTAAAGCAAGTTGACCTATTTTCATTCCAGTCTTATCAAAGCCTGCTTTGTGATTCTACCTCCCTGACATGCTTTTATTGGTGTCACATGAATTGAACACCTGATTCGAGCAGGAGAGAGAGTCAAGACCTTGTCTGGGGGAGCTCGATTTCCCACTGGGCCTGGGGCTGAGTCTCATCACACTGCCTCCTCAGAGCTGGCCTGCTAACGCTTGCCCCCTGCTTGGGGGAGGGCCTCCTGGGAGAGGATGGCAGCTACCTGGAGCAAGCAAGTGGGGCTTTACCTTTTATAAAGTGCTTGGCATCTCCCTGTTTGACCTTGATGACTAACTGCCCGGGGAGGGAGGTCTGGCAGGCCGTGTTAGCCTTGCTCTACAGAAGAGGACACTGAGGCTCACCCAGGCAGGTGGCGAGAGGCCTAGATGAAAACACTCGACACTGGCTCAGCATGGGTACCTGGCAGCACTGACCTAGTGTCCCTGTCTCTGGGAGCTTCCGCTAGTCTCGATCCTTTTGTTCCCTTCCCCATTTGGCTTAAGGAGTTCCAGCTATGGTAACCCCCAAACTGGGTGTCGCATCTTGTGTACTAGGCCTGCAAGCTCACTCCTCTGGAAAGCCTTGGAAAGCGAACTCTACTGAGCATCCTTGTTGCATAGCAAGGGCTCAGTTTCTGGTAGACTGGGGACAACCCCATGGCAAGTGTGTCAGCCAGAGAAATTCATATGGAGGAAAGAGAGATGATTATCCCACTGAGTTTTCCTTGCCTGTATTCTGGGATTTTCCCCCTTGGAAGATAAGACAGCTCCTTGTCCCAAGGGGTCATATCCTGTGTGTTTACCAGGGGACTCCTTGCCTGTTACCTTGGTTTTCTGGATTCTCTCTGAGGCAATGATTCTTCACCCAGTTTTCTGCAGTGTCTCCAATTATCAGAATGGTATCATAAAAAAATACCATATTAATGAATCTACTTCAGTTTTTTAAAAATATGTTTTTACTGATTTTAGAGAGGAAAGGAGCGAGGGGGAGAGAGAAGGAAACATTGATGAGAAACATCAGCTGCCTCCTGCACGCCCCCTACTGGGGATCAAGCCCTAATCCCGGGCATGTGCCCTGACTGGGAATGGAACCAGGAACTCTTGGTTCATGGGTTGACACTCAACCACTGAACCACACGGGCTGGGCCAGATTTATTTTTAAAGTCACTATAGTATTTACAGTGGCTTTAAAAAGTATTTACAAAAAGTACTTACAAGGACCAGAGACTGTCAGTGTTATAAAAAACAACCATAATAATAACCTTTTACATTTTTTTAGGGGAAAGGGAGAGTTTTGGGAAGGAGAGCAGTATCGTGGACTCAGTTTGGGCCATGAAGAGTTTGAGACCCTTGTATAATGTCCAAGTGGAGACGTTGATAGGAACTTAGACACGTGGGCTGGAGTCCTGGAGAGAGAACTAGGCTACTGGTGCAAATGTTGGGCCCACTGACACAAAGTGTATTACTGAAGTGGTGGGTGTGCGTCTGTGTTCTTCCACCTTTCAGACCAAGGCATGGATTAGGTAGGAGTCAGAATTTCGAGGGAGCTATTATCTTGTTTGGAGTTTAATAAAGGCTATTTAATTATTAAATATTTAAATATTTAATATAGGCTGCTAGTTTAATAAAGGCTATTCCTCAGGTCCCAGAAAACATCCTGTAATGCAAAAGGAAAATTCACTAGGTGAGTGGAAGCAACAGATGAGCTTAGCATTAGATGTGTTGTTAATAAATAACAGTTGGCTGGAGGAATGCTGGTATATGTTCTCTGTGTATATGTCACCAAGTTGTTCTACCTAAGTTTACTTACCTAGGTCCTTGTGGTATACTGCACAGTTAGAAGTAATTCTGAAGTACATTCATAGTATTTTCAAATTTTGGATTAATTCTTTGGATGAATGCCCAGAGGTTGGCTTGTTTGGTTATAGAGGACACACATTTTTATGAGTCTTTATTGTTACCGAGGCAATCGTTTATTCCTGCCACCAGGAACTCTGGATGTGCTGGGGCAAGAGCTTCGGGATCTCTCTCACCGGAGAGGGCGGCCCTCCCTGGGTTTCCTAGGTCCCCTCTGCTGCACTGTGAAGACTCGGGGAAGGAGCTGTCGCTCACTGGCTCACTCGCAGAGCCAGCTGAGCATCCTCTGTTCCTTCTTCCTTGCCAGGGGGAGTCCATGGTGACTCAGATAATTGCAACTGAGGATGAGCTCTGCTTTGAGTTCTGTGTGTGGTGGGGGATCTTAAAGGGCAGAGCGGCTCCTTCTGCTTGGGGGTAGAGAGGGCTTCACAGAGGTTATGACAATAATTGAATTAATGGAGATAACGGCTCTGTATACCTTGTTCAGCGTTTACTGCCTCCGGGCAGTAACTCTGGCTGAGAGGGGACACGGCAGCCAGCTGAGCCAGGTGTACCCACAAGCAGGCAGCGGCCCATGTGAGGACCAGCACCACACCCCCAGCCCGTTCTTTCTTACCTTTTAGCTTTTGAGGTGTGAATTTTCAACCAGATATTTTCCAACCTTAATGTGATTGAATGTTCCTGAGAAATCATTTTAAAAATTGGAAATCTTAAGCTGCTTCTGATTTGTTGAGTTGAATCCTCTCTCTCTGTATAGTTAGATGTATATAATACGTGGTATGCATATCAGACTGTAACAGATTCTGATCTCCTTTGTGAAAAATAAAGACCTCTTCTAGTAGAACACGAAAGGAAAGGTCTTGATGAACATCTGTCACCTTCACATTTTTGGGAGACCACCTTTAACTTCTTGGCCACTCCATGTACGTTTCCAGCTCGCACGGTGCCACTGCTGTAACCACTGCAGCTTCCAGATGGTGACAGATGTGTGCTTCTGTCATTCTTATCTGTAGGGTTTTCCCTAACGCAGAAATCAGTGTCTTTTTTTCAACTTAATTAAACCCTTAATGAATATTTTATCAAAAGAACTCCATGTCTTGTATTTCATTATTAATGTTGTTTGTGAGTCCCTTTCCTCATTACCCTAATTTATAAACTAAGAGATTAGTAAAGGAGGAATGAATTTCAGAGACCATGCGCGGGAGTTGGGGGAGAATGTGTGAAAGGTGCAAACATGGGTATTAAAGATGCTGCAGCAGAAACTGGGCTGCTGAAGTGTGTCTTTCACCTGGGGGATAAATCGAGCGTGAGAATGAAATTGTCCGAAGTGCGTGACTGTTCCTGCAGCATTGTGGGTAGGACGCAGCACCAACAGAGCAGGTCTGTGGGCGTAGGGGGCCGAGTGAGGGTCAAGGTCGGTCCCATCCTAGCTGGGCCACTTTAGCCAAGCCCTCTTCCCGCCATCCAGGGTCACTTTGGTCTGCCCACTGCCCAGATAGTCCACCTGGTTCACTGATGACCCTGGCAAGTAGCTTGTAATGGTCCTCGCTGCCTGTCTAGGTGAAATGATAGTGTCCCACCCACCATCCTGGCCTCTGGTTCCAAGGCATTTCTCCTCCCCTTAGTTGCCACTCCCACTCTCAGACCTTGGACCTTGTAGTTGTGGGTCCCGTTCCAGCTAAGCACCCCTCCTTCCAGCTGGCCTGCTCAGCACGGCCCCGGGACCCCCTCCCTTCTCTCCCTCCTCTGTAATCCTTGTCCAGCCTAGATTCCAGACCTTTTGAGTCGTTGCCCTAAACTGGCTTCCCCTTTGTCCTTTACATTGTATCTTCCCAGGAAATCCCTGCCCCTGGACAAATCCAGGCAGATCTCTTGCCCCGGCTGCCCAGCCACAGCCCCCTCCCTAGTTCACAACAGTTTGGCCTCACTGGCCTTTTCTGTGCCTCTGAGTCGAGCTCCTTTCCACCTCAGAGCCTCTTTTCTGACTGTGCTGTCTCCCCAGGTTGCTCTCTCCCCTCCCTTCACCTACTTCTTTGGGTCCAGACCTCATTTGCTTCCTGGGGGGCCTTCTCTGGCTGCCTGGTTGAGGTCAGGTTCTCTCCTGCTGGGCACTCTCTCGGCACCCTGTCCTGTCTGTTCTTCACTTGGGATCATCACTGGTTGTTTGCTTATCCATTCAAAAACTTGACCCAGACATCACTCATAGGGCAGTGCTGACTTCAGACTTTCTCTTCCTTCATGCTCATGAAATGTCCCAGAAACCCTATTACTGTGGCATCCAAATGCCATCTCCCAAGCTGTCTCAGAAATCTGTCAGCCCTAAGTCCTGATTTTTGGTTCCTGAAATCACTGTGGTCCTCATAGGTATAGTTCCTGTTGTCTGGAGATGGGGCAGAGCAGTAGTAAAGGGCATGGGCTCTGGACCAAGCTGCTTGAGTTAATTGTGACCTCACCACTTACAAAGGGTGACCTTGAGCCAGGGAACGGGTCAGAGCCTGTTTTCTCATCTGGAAAATGATAATAGTACCCACCTCCTGGTATGTCGAGAGGATTGCATGAGCCCATACAGGCGTGGAGCATGTAGGGGTGCTCAGGCTCAGGTGAGCACCCAGGAAGTGTTAGCTGTGAGCGTGAGCTGCCCTCTGCTGCTTTGGGGAACTGAAAGCTCTGCCACCTTGTGCTCCCGTGTTTCTCTTACATGTAGGTTTCAGTAAACATTTGTAGATTGAAATAGACATTTCGAGAGGGCATAGAACAAAGACTTCTGAGCCTACAATGTAAAACCCTTGCTACCTCTGTGATGGCGTCACACTCCACATGTCCCTGGGACCACCCGTCTCAGGATCTCTGTGCTATCGTCTTCTCTCCATATCTCACAAAACAAGTGGCTCTTCATGTACTTCCTCCTCTCATCTGTTTGTTTGGAATACTCTTTCTTTCCTTGATTCCAACATTGTGTCCACCACTCCCTTTAATACCAACTCACAAATGTCCCTCAGCATGTGGTCGCTGACTGTGACAACCTGTATGTATTGTACTGTCCCCTCAAGGCTGCGTTGATTTGCCATTTTTTTGCGTTTTAATTCTAAAGGCTGGAGTGATGTTTCCTCTGCTGGGAACTGTACAAAGCACATAAAATAACTCAGTTTTTCCCGGACATTCAGGAAAGACTTATTGACCTAAGGAAATAACCAGTTGACCTACTTTTGGTGTTAATTTAGTAATACTTGGGTATCGGGTATACCTGGTGATGCTTGTTAAATACCATGTCACTCAGCATATTTTGTGTCCCAACTTTTGGCAGAACTGGGTGACAGGGCCTTGTCTCCTTCCCCCTTTCTTTCCTTCTCTATCTTAAGGCGTCATTGCTCTTATTCATTCAGCAGTTCAGCAGGAGTTACTTACCTACTGTGTGACAGGTAGGCAGTGCCTGGGCACCACGGGGCGGCAGTGAACCAAGTAGGCAGGTTTCTATTCTGGCGGGAAGAGACAGACAGTGGGCACATGCACCCCATAGATGGAGCTTATAGTGGGGTGGAGGAGACAGAGTGAGGGCATGAGGAGAGGGGAAGGGTGATGCTGTTGTACGTCTTGGGTGGCCAGGAAAGGCGGCTTTGATGGGGTGCTATGGGAGCCCTGAGTGAAGTGAGGGGAGCAAGCCTTACCGATAGCCATGGACAGACTGTGTGAGGCAGAAGGGACAGCAGGCGCCAAGGCCCAAGGAGATGGGAGCGTGCGTGTTGTTTTGGGAATACAGGGAGGAGGTGCGTTTGATAGGAGTGGAGTGAGACAGGAGAGCGGGAGGGGCTGGACAGAATCATGGGCGACTAGATTGTATAGGGCCTTGGGTTTTATTCTGAATTAGGTGGGGATCCATTTGAGGATTTTGAGGAGCAGAGGGATACAACTTATGTAATGTCACCTCAGATCTCCCATGAAGTTGGAAATTGAACTAACTGAGTCATAGGAGAAGGGAAGTTGCTTGTGTTTTAACGGAAGGGCACCTAATCATTTTGTGGGTAAGGTCCGGTCCGTAAGCAGAAGGAATGTAGCACGAGTGAGTGAAGTGTCTGCAGATGCCTCCCGCTTCTCTCTCGTGGCAGATATGTAACTGGTAGGCAGTTTGGAGGAAATACACCCAGGGAGCTCACTGTACTCCCGGAGGCACTGTGCGTTTGGTGGTGATGAGAATCCTGATCGCAGCTCTGTACGTAAGGGCGCGTTCCCCTCACTGAGGATTGGAAAAGCGTCAGGAACTACTGTTGGTGTTGAAGTCATAAGCAAGTGAGGGGCGAGAGAGGGAGGACAGGCTGCTGGCTGTTCTTCATCCTTGAAGTAGGAGGAGGAAGGTGCTCCTAGGCCACCTTGGTGCGGCTGGAAACTGTCCCTTCTAAGCCTGATCTCCCCTCCCCCGCCCCCACTAACCAGCAGGTGGGCAGAAGGCAGCGCCTTGCCTACCCCTGGCCTGAGAGGTGCCAGGTGCTCTGCACACCTGAGTCACCAGCAGAGATGGCTGCAATCCCAGCCAGCTTTGCAAGAACTTCAGTCAGAAATGATGATGTTAGACTCCGTTCTGCAGGGAGCTGCTGCTTTTCTTAGAAGGTGTAAAAAAAGAAAGATATGAGTAAGGTGGAATCTTAGAAGAAGAAAAAACAGAAAAATCCTCAGCAACAGAGCCCACCCAGTCTGGCAAAATCTGACTCAGGAGCACAGGAGGGATGGAGAGTGAGTGAGAGTGTGTGTGTGTGTGTGTGTCAGTGCGTGAGTGTGAGTGTGTGAAAGAGAGAGAGAAGGCACAGGAAGTGGGAGACGCCCTTGGACAGAAAGGGCTTCATGCATAATTGTGACAAAACTTAGAGAACAGCTTTATGACATGTAATTGCATTACTTTAAAACATTTAAAGAAATAACCTAACTTTATAGTACTTGAAATAAAAGGTGACTTTCTCAAGACTTATTTGAGGCTGGGGACAAAGTCACTCAAATGCTCTTGGCTTACAGAGACTCACGTCAAGATGAAAAGGTAGAGCCCAGCCTCCTCAGGCCCTGTGTTGTTAGTTAATTCCAGTAAATGTTTATAGGGCACATCCTAGGTGGCAAGCACTGTTCTTGGTACTGGGGATGTTTGGTGAACGGGCTGCACATGGAACTTATATTCTATTGGAGGAACAGGCAATAAACAGGTAAACAGAGAAGGTAACTTCAGAGCAGCCACCTTACGAAGGAAATGCGGTAAGGTGACGTAATGGAGCCTGATCCGGTGGCCAGGGAAGGCAGCATTGCAGGCTCTGGGACAGTTTGCAAAGCACCAGGAAGACTGCAGACTTTGAGGCAGAAAGAAGTGTTTTTATGGAGCAAAAGAAGGTCGGCTGACACCACCGTTGCTTGTAGGAGAACCGCAACCTCCTCGAATCCCTCTTTCCTCACATTGTAGCGTTCCACGGACTTGTGTATATGTGGCCAAGATGCAAAGATTTTGATCAGAGCATGGAGTCCCTTGAGACTTGGGAGGTGGTTCTCCTGTTATTTTCCCCCAGTCACCCAAACATGAAGAGGAGAGCTTCCTGAACTTTCCTATGGATGTGGACTTGTGCGCCCACAGGCTTTTCATGACCTGTTGTTGCTTTCCTGTCGATTTCTTTCCTCCAGTTTCAGTTCATGTTTTGCCATGTTGTCTGCCCACTGGTTGCCTCTCTGAGTGAAGCTAATTGTTTAACCATTAAAATGGTTCGTTAGGTGTTTAATAGGGAGCTTAACCTTTGTCTTTGAGTTAGTGGTTATGTTGTGGTGACCAGCTCCTCCTCAGACAGTGCTGTTTCCTGCTGAAGGCAGAGGCCTCAGCCCTGAGAGGACACCAGTGGGGGCATTTGGAGGGAATTTAGGCCAATACTAAGAATATTTTCATTTGGAAGAAAAGGAGGAAGTGGCATCTTCCCCCCATCCCACCCCAAGAGCCTTCACCCACATAGAGCTGTCTCTGAAGCCCTGATCACAGGGGGGTTCCCCGAGGACCATGAAGACCATTCCTTAGTTCTTAGTCTCCAGCTAGTCCCAGGAGCTATTTAGCATTGGGATTGCTTTCCTGGTGCCCCCTGATCCTGCTCACCAGAGCCCACTCACTCAGGCTGGACCCACAGTCACCCTGTGCCCCTGCCTGCCTTCTACGACCTCACCTGGCTCCTCTGACGCCTGCCTGATGGGACTCAGTTTGTCTAGAATGCAGTTGAACTTGTAGCGAGGAAGATGTCAGGTATGAATTCACGAAAATTCTAAGAGCGTGTTCATGTTTCTTGCTTTCAAGGAGTTTACATTTCAGTGTTCATGAGGACATGAATGATGATGGCATTTTGTGACATGTGCCCAGAGGGTGGTTCAAACAGGCAGGAGGCAGGAGGGAATTGTGGGGCGTGTGTGTAAAATATATTACTAGATGGTGGCATCTGTTGTTGGCCAACAATGCAGGCTGGTATCAGGGTAGACTTTCTTGATCTCCTGGGATTTCTTTTCAGTTGTAGAATTCTGTCACCATTAAGGAAACAAGGCTTAGCCACTTGCTGCTTTAAATGCCAAAAAGAGATGGAGAATTAGGTTGAGATTCACGGGCATTGAAGGCATCATAGCATGTACACTGCAAAAATACTCCTTCTGGCTGATGTTATAGCAGGCCCCGCACTGGGGAAGGAGGGCTGGACCAGGGAGCCTGGTTCCAGTCTCCGAAATCCACAGGCTTGCTTTATGACCTGGTCCCCTACCTTTTGGGTGCCCCTGCTTTCTCACTCTGCAGAAATAACCTGTGCCGTGTGTGTGCGTGCACATGTGCCCGTGATTTTGAGGGCAACTCCAGTGTTGGGAGAGATTCTGCTAGGATGCAGGAATCCTGGGTAGAGACCCTCTCTTTGACATTCACTAGCTGTCATTTTGGGTAAGACGGAGCAGAGTCATGGCCCCCAAAGATGTTCACATCCATATATCTGGAACTGTGAATATGGTACCTTACACGGCAAAAGGAACTTTGCCAGTGTGGTGGTTAAGGATCTTGAGAGAGAGAGATTATCCTGGATTTCTTTTGGTGGGACCACCCAATCCTTATAAGAGGGTCAGAGCCATAGAAGGTGTGATAATGGAAGAAGAGGTTTGAGTGATGTGGCCACGAGCCAAGGAATGCAGGCAGTCTGTAGAAGTTGGAAAAGACAGACAGATTCTCTATTAGAGCCTCCAGAAGGAACGCAATCTGCCAACACCTTAGTTTTATCCCATGAGACCCATGCTGACATTCGACCTCCGGAACTGTAAGATACATTTGTGTTGTTTTAAGCCACTACATTTCTGATAATTTATTATAGCAGCAGTAGGAAACTAATATGTCACTTATTCATCTAGATTTTAGTTGCCTCAACTCGAAAATGGGACCAAAAAAATGTTATTTGCCTGAAAGCTGAGAATTGGACTTTGTGATTTTTTTCAAGTTCCTTCCAGTTCTAAGTTCACGAAGTGAGAAAGTGAACCTAAAATTGCATTGCAGAATTCAAAAGGAGAGGGCAGGAATGAACAATTATTAAATACCTACATGTGTCAGGTGTTTTCCATGGTTATGTCATTTAATTCTTATAACTCTCTGAGAAACATTTTAGAATTCTCACCTTCTTTTATTCTTTCAACAAGTATTTGAGTGCCTACTCTGTTCCAGCTGCTGTTCTGGGTGCTGGGGATGCAGCAGTGAACAAGTTGGATAAAAATCTTCCCTCTTGAAGGTTATACTCTTTAAGGAGGTAGATGATAAGCCTTAAAGCTAAGAAAATTATGAATGATGTTGGAAGTAGATACCTGGTATGGGAAAAAATAGAGCAGGTTAGGGGGATGGTCATACCCATGTTAGGGACAAGAGAATGAACAGAAGCTCAGAGGGCTGAGCATTGCTCAAGAGTGCGGCACGAGGGAGGGGTGGAGCTGGGATCCACCCGGATCTACTGGGATCCAGAGGTCTGATGCGATCCTTCTCTCAGGCAAGGAGAAGGCCCTGCTCCACTTCACTAATTTGGATCCCCCCACTATTCTAGAGGAGAGGCGTTCCCCCTCCCAGCTGTTGCTAAAATAAGTGACTGTCATTCAGGGCATTTTTAACTTCTTTCCATCTTGTCAATAAAAAAATGCCATAAAGCTGGGGCCAGTTCTCATACTGGTGCTGAGCCAAGGGCTCCAGGGAGACCAGCAGACTCGCACAGGGTGCACATGGGCCACTGTTTCTGTTCCCTCCGAGGGAGGTGGAGCAGCAGCATCTCATCTCCACCAAGGCTGGAGGGCAAGGCCATACCGCGGGGGAAAATGATGTTCAGTAAACAACAGCTATGATCATATTTCTCTAGCATGGCCTTTTTCTGGCTGTTTGATATTTATCATTTTTTGTCACTTGGAATATGTTTTTCTAAGGAACTGTTGGGTCTTTAGAGGGAAGCTCTAAAATTGTTTCTCAGAGCTCCCCTCTCTGTTAGCTTTACTTCTCAATCCAGTTCTGACTTGAAAATGAAAGGTGCGTGGCAGGAAGATGCATGGAAGTACAGTGTGTAATGGAACCGAAACATTTTGGTATTGAACATGAACAAGTTATCATTAATTAGTAATTGGTAAGTTTTCACAGGCTCAAACAGCACATTCGAGAGATTGTTTCTGAAGTGCCTTCTATTGAAGGGGGTTTGAGGAAAAGCCTGTTGTCTTTTTGTTCTCAGTTTGAGTCTTTCTCTTTTATTTCTTACTGCTACTTCCATGCACAGCATAAGAAAAGCGGGCTGACTTCAGAATAATTACAGGAATAATTATAGGAATTGAACTTCTGGTTCCTCGGTGAAGGCTGGGCATACCTGGTGCAGAGGGATGTGCCCAGGCCTGGGCATCGAGAGCTGGGTCTTGGCATAACTCTGCAGCTGACATCTGTGTCATCTTGGGAGACCTTCCTGGTCCCCAGGACAGCTGAGAAACTTGATGCCCTTTGAAAATGTTCTGGAGAGCACTAACTATTTAGCCAGTCCTGAAAGTAAATATGTTTTAGGTGGCCAAATTTGGATATGTTATCAGTGTGCCTTTTCTTTCTTTCTTTTTTTTTTTTTTGAGACCACAGGTATGTTACTGGTAACACGCTGTATGTAAATGGAATTTTAAGTAGTTTTCCAATGGAAGGAATTTTTTACATTTTTATGTATTAGGTTCTCCTGAAGGGGTAGCTCTGCCTTAATTTTTTTCCCCACACTAGTTTAAAAGTATTTTTAAGTAAAACATATTCATTTCAGAACATATAGGAAACACAGATATAAACAAAAACACAATAAAATATCCTTTTAAAAAAGGGTATCATTTAAAACATAAGCTTTGGAAACTGAATGTGTGTTGTGAATGTCTTTGGGCGTGTCACACGGTCTTCTATTCCCGCCTTACCGACTACATCGCGCTTCATTAAAGCGGTTGTTCCATCTACCCCACGTCCGGCTGTTGGGAATTTCGGTCATTACCCTCTGTTCACCACTAAAGACCGTGTTGCGTTGAATATCTGGATGGCAAAATCACCATACCTGTCCATGATTATTTCCTTAGAATCAGTTTTTAGACATGAAATTGCTGAAGTAAAGAGTGCATAGAATTTTATGGTTTTTGATGTGAGTTGCAAAGTATTTGCTTTGTTGTTGATTTTTAAAAGGGGTCAAAACTGAGAAATCTTGATGTTAAAATAATCGAATGTTCAAGAGTCCAGTCAGGTACAAATTACTGCACATTTCCAAGCCTCAGTTTCCTCGTTTATAAAACAGGCATAATAACATCCATAAACTAAATGCAAGCATTAATTGAATCACATAAGTAAAACACAAGGCTATGTATGAATTCTCCATATGGAAGTTACTGATTTCTACCCAAACCTCTTCTTATTCACCTGGAGAGCATGGGATCTAACCAGTCTCCTCTCCCCTCCACCCAGGCTTCCCCAGCAGTCACTGTGGGCACAAGGATGGGCACCCCCATCTCGGTGCGCTGCGACAGGAGTTGAAATGTCCATCCTAATTCAGAGAGTTTGCCTTCAGACATTTATTCGTTCAGACAAACTAATCAAGCAGAAATTTTTCACGCTTATTTGCGGCTAGATGAAGCAATCTATTTGGTTGTTTTGGAATTACCCGGGTGTGGAAGAAATTGGTTTCCCAGCCTTGAAAAGTTCTGCAGGTACTGAGGTTTCTGACAGGCGTGGTGAGGTCAGAAACCAGGTGGCCTGGGGGCGCTTGGTCAGAATCTTTCTCCCTGGCAAAACTGGCGGTTCCGCCTAGGACTCAGCATAAGCGCTAGCACATGTCATAAAGTCCTTCCTTATCTCATCCGAGGAGCTCTGAGCTCACTGAGAAAGCAGAGCTTTGGTTTCCCTTTCCTGTAAGTTTCCGCATTGGTCTATAGAGATGAGGCATTTGCTGATTCCGTTTCTGCTTTTCCTGAATGAGAGGCCCAGAGGTCATTAAATAGTTGCTTTCTGTCAAAACCCCACTGATCCAGTATTTGGGCTGTTACTATAAGGGCCACGAGGCAGGAGAGCCTGAGCTGAATTTTGGGTCTCCAGATTCCAGATTGTGTAAATACCTCCTTTATCAATCTTTATAACCCATGAGACAAGAACAGACAGGGACACTGAGGTACTGAATAATGTGGCCAAAGACACGCAGCTAGTAAATGTCAGAGCTGGGGTTTGGTCTGTCTGGCTCCTTTGCTGCTGCTTTTCGCCAGCACACGATAGCCACCTTTCAACGAGTATTTGTTTATCAGAATGTCTTTGGTGCCTACCTACACCGTGGAATTTATCATCCGCTCTCCAGTTATATAATCGTTGCATGGGAGTATGCAAAGACAAATAGATATGTCCTTGTTCTCAAGGAATTTTATATAACAGTAGAAGTAGCAAAATACAAATTATATGAAAATAACTCACCTGTGTGATATATAGCTCTAAACCCCCAAATCTCTGAAGAATTTTGTTCTGAATGGTCAAAATAGATGATCCTTATATAATATGCACACATACATCCTTTATGCCCATCCCACCCCAGCTCTCGCTTAGCATCTGTGTTGGTTCTTTCCTTTATTAGCAGCCCTAACATGTGGGTTACCTGCTCTGTAGCTTCACAGTATACTGTGCGTTTGTTGTGGGAAGGAAACCATCTTGGGCACACACCGCATAGTGATTTCCTGTCCCCCTTTTTAAGGTCATGCGCCCTTGTCATGAATATAAAAACTCTGGCCATGCTTCAGAGATGCTGACACTGCTTTCCAGGGTGGCGTTCATGCCACTGCCCCTCTCCACCTTCTGTGAGGATCGTCAGTGTGCAAAGAAGGTGGTGGTGGTGTTCTCTGTACATCCTATCAGCAAAGGCTTGACCAAACTTTGCTTCCTGCTGTGTGTATTAAGGTTTTAAATTTTAAAATAGGAAATTCCATTCTAATACTAAATATGCCCCTTTCACCTACACCCTCTACTGTGGCCCTACCCCCTCCACCAAGATGTCTCTCTCTCTCCGGGATACACCCCTGGTTAAGAACCACGGGTGCAGTAGCAGGAGAGAAGGCAGGAGACAGATGAAAACAAACTCCAGGATTCTAAAAGTAGCTGGGATGATTTTGAGTGGGGGAAAGAGCCTTGCAAGACTCAGTAGGAAACCTTTGTAGCTCAGGCACCGATTTTCCTGACCCCATAGAGAAAACATTATGTTGTTGGTAAAGATGATGATGATGCTACTGCTAATGCTGCTGCTCATGGCAGTAGCTACCACTTACTACGTGCTGAGAGCATTGTGGGAGGCACTTTGCATACTCATTTAATCCTTACAGTGCCCTCTGTTACAGGCATTTCACCTCCATTTAGATACGAGAGACCTGGCTCGTGGAGGCAAGCTTATTCAGTGTCCCACAACTAGGTAGTGGAGGTGCTGGGGTTTAACCTGTGTTACCTGAGACCAGAGGCTTGTCCATCTAACTGGGATACCCTGCTGCAGCTTTCTCAGTGTTTGTGTAAAGCTATGCATGCTCCATCTTCACTTCTGGATCACAAAGCTTTTACTCACCCGAACTGTGCTGCATGGTCTGCGCGGCCAACAAACCCTTTCTGGAGTCAGGACTGGGTGCATGTGAATACACGGAATGTCATTCACTAGGTGGTGAGCGGTTCTGTTGTCAGAGCTGAGGGCTTTTATCTTTGTAGTAGCAGATAATAGAAGCTAATACCAGCCTGGAGTTCATGTTTAGGTGGACGATGCCTGGACCCTGGTGCAGGAGCCAACACTGAGTTCTGGGTCTCACCTGCCGTGAAGTGGTTTTGTGGCTTTGGGGAGCTCCCTTCCCTCCATCACTAGCTGATTATGTTTCCCTTCCCTTTCCCCTTCCTTCTCTCCTTTATTTTCTGTTTTTTTCTTTGCTAAGCCTCATATCCTCTCCCAGTTGATCAGAGTAGGCGTGTAGATACTGCGTGTTTTCTGTTTCTACAGGTCTTCCAGTTGTAGAACTCTTGTCTGATTATGTAGCTGGTGCAGCTCTGACAAGGTCTTTCTCACAAGACAACCAAGTTGTCCCTTTGGACAGTGAGGTGCAGCATGTTCAGTCACTTGCTGTGCAGGTGGCACAGGCAGGCGCCTGGAGCCCAGAGGCTGGGAGGGCTGGTGGGGAGGCATGGGCTTACACGTAATGAAACTGCGTTCTTGATTGTGGTTTTGCATCTGGAGTTTTCAGAGAGGCCTGAGCTGACACACCGAACAGAGGCCCTTTCCCTTGAGAAATTGTTCTAGATCTTTTGATGAACTTGAGCTAGTCCCTAAACTCATGCCTGCTCTGAAAGGGAGTAGAGCCGAGTAGTTGAAATTATGGGCTTCAAAGACTTGAAAGTGGTCGAAAGACTGCTGGGGTTTGAATCTCAGCTCTGATGTTACTGTGTGACCTTGAGCAGGTTCCTTAACCACTCTGTGCCTCAGATTCCATGTCTGTAAAACCAGAGAATAATCAACCTACCCCATGGGGTTGTTGTGAGGGTTTGGTGACTGTCTTCTTTAAGCATCACAACGGTTCCTGAGACCATGAGAATGCTCTGTAAATTGCAAAATGCCATTCAAATACTCTTAGTGACAAAAGGTGAAGGCATGGAATGTTCTAGCCTAAACTATAGCTGATGATCCCAGTCCATGCAGCAGCAGGATGATTGAGCCCATGGACATGACAGTGCTCTTTGGAGTGGTGATGTCCTAACACAGGTATTAAAATCCCTGGGTGACTTCAAAAATACATAGCCCTTGGTTCCTTTTCAAACCGGTGGAATCAGAATTTTGCAGGGCAGGGAGAAGAAGGGTGGACCCAGGAAGTCGTCATCGTCATCGTGGTTATTTTATGAAAAGATCTGCAGGTAATCCTGGTGCAGCTGGTCTGTTTGGAACCTCTGACTTGCGTGGTCTAGCAGAATTTGTTGTTTATATTTAATAGGGTGCAAGAGGGTTTAGTAGAGGCTCTGACAGCAGTTTCTACATATAGATCTATTTTCATTAGGTCATGTGGGAGAGGCTACACTGGCAGGTTTGTCTGAAAGAAATTCTAGACATATCTAAGGACACCTGAAACCTGGGGCTGAGAGGCTGGCTTGGTTTCTTACTGAGGTCAGTTTTTACTGGCTGACTGGTTCTCTTGAGTGGGGTAAGGTGTCCATGGAGACTGTTACTGGGTGAGGGTGGGAAGTGAGTGTTGTGAAAAGGGCTCTGGAACTAGGCAGTTCTGGGATCCTGGTCTGTAGATAGCACACTGGATTCTCACGTTTCAGCTTCAGATAAAATGGCCCTGTGGTTAGGATTCTGCAGCGGTGGGAGCCTCAAGTGGAGGGAGCAGTGAGTGCGGGAGATTCAGGGAGCAGACATTGGGGTGACCAACTCGCAGGTGGGGAGGAATGCTTAGTGTAGAGTCATTCCGTTAGTCTGGGGGGAAGGAACCAGCTGGGAGCCATGTGCTAAATGAGAGGAGGGGCTGGCGCATCCTGGAGGAGGCAGAGGGTTACAAATGGAGGGTCTTGAAGGGTCACTGAGTCCTTGCTCACCCTGCTGCCCAGCACTTCTTCCTGTGGCTACAAAGTCTTTAAAAGCCTCTTAATGAAGAAACGGTATAAGCTAAGTGAGCTGCCAGAGTGGGTCAGCGGTATCCCTGGGCCAGCATCCAGCAGCTGGTTGGTTTGCTGGTCCTGGCTCTAAACGGAGTAAATGTCCTTCTTTACAAAGCAGCCGTAGATTTGGCTGAAATGGTGGGTGTGACCGGTAGCTTCCCTGTGAAGTGCTGATAACACTATGCTATTACTCCTTGTCAGCAAGAATGATGTCATTAGAGAGGTACCCCCAAATCCACCTAACTGATGAAAAACCCCCAAAACGGGTTATTCAGTTTTTGACACTATAATGTTAGGAAATAAATGACATATAATATTCCACACGGCATTTGTCAAGGTAAGAACCAAAATTCCAGAATGGTAGGGAGATCTTTCCAGACATAAGGAGCTACCATGCACTTATTTCTGTAGGAGATGTTCAGAGAGAGAAGGGACTCCAGCGAATGGAAGTGGTCTAATTGGTCAGCACACCGCAGGATAGGTAGCTAGCTGGCTGTTGATAATGAATCAGGGTAATGACTACTATGCAGAGCGTTGTACGTATTACATTTTCTACACTGATTAGGAACTCTGATGCCTGCAGGAGCCAGATAGGTAACAAAAAGTGGGGAAGCATTTGGGGTGGTGGGGATTGTGACACCTTAAAACATGGCAATCCAAACTTTTTAAAACAAGCATAACGCGCTACTTCTGATGTCCAGAGAATGCTTACAAGTATCCCATTTAATGTTTGTAGCATCCTGATGAAGCAGGACTGTTCATCTCTTCCAAAGACAGGAAAACACCAGCCCTATCTGGTTTAGCTCAGTGGTTAGTGTCCGCTTGGGGACTGAAGGGTCCCAGGTTTGATTCTGGCCAAGAGCACATGAAGGAGGCAACCAGTTGATGTCTCTCTCACATTGATGTTTTTCCTTCTTACCCCCTTCCACTCTCTGAAAAGCAATGGATGGAAAAAATATCCTTTGGTGAGAATGAAAAAGAAAACATCAAACACATCAAGGGCAGAGATGGCCTTTGTGTGGCCTGGAGCCCGGACTGCTGATTTCCAGAGTGGTGCCTGGACCCCCATAGAGGCCTGAGCCCTGGGGCTGAGCCGTTCGGGAGGGTGTTGTGCTCTCCCAACGTGCCCGCCCTCTCCCCAGAGCTGCTGCCGTCTTTCTCTGAGCACAGCTCTGGGGAGATGGGCCCTGGACTGTTTGTTTCGACTCTTATCCAGTTTCTGAAATGGGCCCAGGAGGGAAAGGCTGGGAGACCCCAGCAACCCAGCACTGGAGTCAGAGAAAGCCCTCAACCCAGTCAGTATTCAGGTCCTTTTGGACCTAATCATAGACCCAAAGTGCTGAAATCAGCTTTGTTACAATATCTAAATGGCTGACTTGAAATTTCCCAACTGTCTCTTCCTTTTTATCTCCTAATCACCTTAGTCATTTTTCACTGAAAGGAGAAATAAAAAGAGAGATTGAGAGATACAGTTGGGGTTACTTGAACCCAAAGTGAAGAAACCGCTGCACCAGGGCTGGGTTTACCCAAGGGGGGGAAGGAGGTGTCGGTTACAATTAATGTGAGTGGCCTCTTCAGCTTCTGAGACCTCTGATTACAGCAAATGTGGCAGCTCGAATTACCTTTAATTATGGTGAACTACATTTAACAGCATTATTGCCCGCACACCTTGGTGGGAGCTGACTGCTTTGATAGAAAAGACAGGAAGGGAGACTTGGAAATGAACAAACGCCTAGGATCTGGGTGTGGGCACAGCACCCACCAGTGATGGTAGACTTTCTGTGCTGTCACCAGAGGTTATGTATCGTTTGGGGTCTGATTCCCGTAAGTGCTTGAGGAAGGAACAATAACCCATGTTAGTGAGGTAGAATTCACACAAGATGAAATGTTCATCTTAAAGTGTACAGGTCTTGATAAATGCACACACCCCTGTAACAACCCCCCTTCCCCCCCCAGTGAGGACAGAGCATTCCCAGCACTCCATGAAGTTCCCTTGTGCCCTGTCTGGTCAGTCCCACACTCAGTTCTTGACTCCAGGCAAACACTGATCTGCTTTTTACTATTATAGATTAATTGGACTTCATAGAAATGAAATGATACAGAATGTACTTTTGTTTTTGGCTATTACAAATTAATAGCCAGGTTTTGGCTTTTACAAACAAAGCTGCTGTGAGTATTTTTATACAAGTCTTTGTGTGGACGTATATTTTTATTACTCTTGGGAAATATAACAAAAACTAGAATTGGTGGGTTACATGGCATGGTGGGTGGGATTTCAGCCCCCATGGTCTTTGCTCCCTGTTATATCTGGGAATATGTTATGGAACATGGCAGAAGGGACTTGGCAGGTAGAATGAGGGTTGTTAATTAACTGACCTGAGATAGAGGGATGACCTTGGGTTACATGGATGGACCAGTGTAAAACATGGAGGTAGCTGGAAAGGAGGCCAGAAGAGCCAGTTAGAGCGGAGCAGTGGAAGGAGAGGTCAGGGAGATTCAGACTGAGAAGGACTTGACCTGCCATTGCTGGCTTTGAATATGGAAAAAGAAGGCCATGAGCCAGGCATTCTAGAAGATGGAAGTGACCTCCGACTGACAGCCAGTGAGGAAAGGGCACCTCTGTTCTTCAGCGGTTTGTAGCTGAATTCCACCAACAACCTGAATAACCCTAGAAGCATGTCCTCCCCCAGAGCCTGTGGAGAAGAGCCCAGGCTGGCTCACACCCCAGTTTGGGCCGAATAGGACCCAGGGTAGAGAAATCAGCCGCGCTTACTGGACTTCTACCTATTTCAGAAGTGAGATAACAAATTTGTGTTGTTTTAAGCCACTAAATTTGTGGAAATCTGATACAGCCGCAGTAGAAAATGAATACACGTGCTAAGTGTTGGTTTAACTTTGTAAGAAATTGCCTGTCTTCCAAATCGGTTGTATAGTTTCCATTGCCATCAGCAATGTGTCTGAGTTCTGGTATCTCCTCACTCTCACCAACGCTTACTGTTGGTCTTATTTTCACTCTAGCCATTCTGGTGGGCGTGTAGCAGTGTGTCACTGTGGCTTTACTTTGTATTTCATTTGTAGATATTCTGCTGTGATGTGCCTGTTCACATCTTTCGTGCATTTTTTTATTGGGCTGTTTGTCATCTTAGTGAGTTGTAGGAGATCTTTATATATTCTGGATACAAGTTCTTGTAAGACATAGGCATTGTGAATATTTTTTCACAGTTTATGGCTTGTCTTTTCACATCCTTTGTGGTGTTTATGGAAGAACAGTTTCTGATGAAGTCAATTTTAATTAATCTTTTCTTTTATGGTTCATTCTAAATCCTAAGAAAATCTTTGTTTATACATGATTTAGAAAGTTTTCTCACTTTTTTTTTTTTTCTTCTAGAAGTTTTGTAGTTTTAGCTTTTAAATTTAGGTCAATGATCCATTTTGAAATAATTTTATATACAATGTGTATGTGAGATAAGGGTTGAAGTTCTTTTTTTAATATGAATATCCAGGTGTTCCAACACCATTCTTTTTTTTTTTTAAAGATGTCTTTATTGATTTCAGAAAGCGGAAGGGAGAGGGAGGGAGGGAGGGAGAGAAACATCAGTGATGAGTCATTGATCGGCTGCCTCCTACACGCCCCACACTGGGGATCGAGCCTGCAACTCCAGGCATGTGCCCTGACTGGGAATTGAACCACGACCTCCTGGATCATAGGTCAATACTCAACCGCTGAGCCACACTGGCCGGGCAAAAACACTATTCTTTATTTGTTGAATTACCTTGGCCCATTTGTCAAATCAATTGACTATATATGTGTGGGTTTATTTTTGAACTATTTCCCATTGATATAGATGTCGATCTTTATGCAAATACCCCTCTAGCTTAATTACTGAAGCTTTATAGTATGTCTGGAAACCAAGTAGTATACATTCTCCAGCTTTATACTGGTCCTTTGTATGTTTGTGTAAATTTGATAATCAGCTCATCAATTTCTACAAAAAAAAGCCTTGTTGGGATTTTGATTGGGATTACATTGACTCTATAGATCAATGTAGGAAGAACTGAGGTGGGAACAGAAAAAAGATACTAAAATAATTAATGGTTAAAAACTTTGGATTTGACAGTTATAACCTTCCTATCTAAGAAGCTCAATAACTCCAAAGAAGAATAAACAATAACAAAACCCCTCACATTATAATGAAGTATCCAAAAATTTATATAAAGAGGTCTTAACAACAGAGGGGAAAAAGGCATTTTATATACAGATTCAAAGAAAAGTTCCTATCAGAAACAATGCAAGCCAGAGACAGTTAAATAACATCTTTAAAGTGCTACAAAGAAACCCATCCATCTATATCCAATGAAAATACCTTCCTAAATGGTAGTAAAATAGAGAGATTATAGACAAATAAAAGTCAAGGGGATTCACTGCCAGCAGAAATGCACGGCAAAAATGTTATTCTTCGTATGGAAGGAAAATGACGTTAAGGGGACACTTGGATCCACAGAAAGAGATACAGAGCCCTGGAAATGGCAAATACGTGTTAAATATAAGACCTATATATAGGAAAGATATATAAAATTGGTATAGCTGATATGGCAAGAGTAGAGATAAAATGGAATGCTAAAGAATCCTCAGTTGTCCCAAAAAGGGTAGAAAAAGAGGGAAAGGGAACCACAAGTAATAAGTAGAAAACACATAGCAAAATGGGAGACAACTAAAACCAAAACATAAATGGCCCAAACACTTGAGCTGAAGGACAGAGTTGCACTGGGGGCTGAGAGGCAGTGACTCTGACGAGCATCGTCCACGCCTCCCGCTGCTCAGCTTCCACGTGAACTGTACAGCCGCCACTGTGTCTCCCCAGCACGATGCAGCTGACTCTGTAACAGCCGAAGATTTCACCTGCACCCCTGAGGGAGGAGACCCGCAGCCCCAGGAACCGTTGTGTTCCCCGCTGGCTTCTGTTGTTTGCTTCTCAAATTCAGTCACAGTCCCATTGATTATTCTGTGAACTACATCGGTGCTTTAACAAGTTAACTAAGTTAATTTCTAACAACTTGTATAAATAAAAACGGAGAGGGAGAGAAGAATAAGATGATTAGCATATACAAATAAAAGTACCCAGTAGGCAAAGTAAAAATAGGCACAACTGCTACAGTGCACAATTCTATAATTGGCCACATGACCACAGTTGCCATGTATGGCTTCCTTTTCCGACAGACAGCCCATTCGGTATTTCCTCTGCTCTCCAGCCACATCCTCAGCTGGTTGGGATTTTTTATAGGGTGGATTGACCCAAACCTTCCTTCCTGGAAGTCTGAGTCTTCAGTTTTTTGCCTGGTTTGGATTGCTGGAGCTTTCTATTAACCTTTACTGTAAGGCATGAAAATACTAAAGGTATCTCAGAAAATCACCTGGTTTCCAGACTCTGCCTTCTTGCCTCCGTTGTGTAGAAGCATCACAGTTTCCCCTTGCTAATCAGAATCAGGCACTACAGCCAGTAGATTAACCCCCTTTTCTCTGAGCGTTGGTTCAGTGGCATCAAGGACCAAAATCGCCACGTGGTCATCTCATGTTCAAATTCAGTGGCACCACGGTTGTATATCCTGGTAGAAGTATCCCTCCCTTGGGGACTAAGATCTCCAAACCAGCAGATTCAAAGTTGCCGAGATGGGAATAAAATATTCTGCGAGTTGGGTATTAGGTGCCATGGTCGGAGCAGCTACTACTCTCGCTTCCCCCCTTGATTCTGGACTCGTGTGTTCTGCCATGGGAGAGGCCACACTGTATATTGGCCTCTGAGTTAAAGCATATGCTGCCTCCTATGAAACAGAATCCCATCCTTTCAGGGTATTCTGTTCCCAGTGATGACGTACCGAGTCTTTAGGAAGCCCTGTCACCTTTCGATCAGGCCTTTCACTGCCAGATGGCACCGACAGGTCTTGACATTGTCCTGATTCCACGCTTCCTGCAGTTTCTGTATTCTTGTTACATCTGGCTTATTGATTCTCACATTTGCTTATCTAATCTGCTTTCTACCAGGACTTGATGGGCAGCCTCAGGTAAATCATTTCCTCTCCCTGGAGATTTGAATCTCCATCTGAAGAGTGGGAGGTTCGGCCTTGATCCTTTCAAACAAAATCTTCCACTTGTAATGTGTTCTTGCTCCAGTGACCCTTCAGGGCTGTTGTGAGATCAGCTTGGGACAGTGTGGGTAAAAGTGAATTGTTAATTCAACGGGCTGTGCACATGGGAGGGTCGAGGCATGATGCATTCTCACTCTCATCACCGGTGCCCAGGGCTTGACGTCATTCTCTCTGGAGCTGAAGAAAGGGCGCTGGCCCCCCAAGATCACCCCACCAAGCCTCTGCCCCAGGACTCTCAGGAGCAGAGCTTATTTCTGTGCATACCATTGGAACCTGCTGCAGATGTGGAAGGGGTGATGTTGTGGAGAGAAGGCCAGAGCAGGAACGTGGAGGAGTTTGACATTTCCAGCCTGTATCTTGCGGCCTCCCTCTCCTCATTACCCTGTACAGAGGCGCACACACCCGTATGCACACTCTCTCCCGAACAGACGCAGACTGCTCTGGGGTCAGCCAGACTTAACGGGGAGACAGCCATCCCAGTGTCTTCTCCTGCCGGCTCCCTGGCCCGGTGCTGTGCTTGGCAGTTACAGCAGGCCTGCGAGGAAATACATTATGCTTTCCCTGTTATTTTTTTAAAATTTTTTTATTTGAGATGAAGACCTAAAAATATTCCACTCTATAATTGGCTCTCCAATCAGCCATGCAAATAAGCACTGTGCCAGAGCCTATAGGAGACAAGGCAGGAGGCCTGAAACCTGGACACATGCCAGCTTCGCCTTGCCTTTCCTTTCCTTTCCCTCTTAAAAAAAAAAAAAAAAAAGGGCTTGGGATCTGTGTTTGGGGGTTGAGGGAGGGGGATGTGCTGGGCGGGTTTCCCTGGAGGCAGGCACTCGCCGCTGATTTTATATCTACATGTTCGGGTTAGGGCAGAGGGGATAGGATTTGGGGTCACGGGAGAGTTTGGAGGTGGTGGTACTGAGTGTAGTTGGGACGCTTTGCCTTACTGTGCCTTGAACATCTGTTCCAGCCTCTGGGCCTTTCTTCCATCTGACGCCTGCGTCCCCCAGCACAGCTGCTGAGAATGCTCCCTGCCCTCCTTCCTGCTTATCCAAGCCCTGCCGGTCCCTCAGGGCCAGCACTTACGCCATGCTGTCAGGACAGCCATGCACAGCGGCCCTTGCCTCACAGTACTCTGTCTATAACAGAGCCGGCACCTCCTGTCGCTCTGTCCGATGCTCGTGTGCACACTGTCCTCTCCCCGACTCTCCTAAGGCCTCTGATGTCCGCGGGCATGGTGGTGAGGGGGGCAGAGAGAGGGAGTTCAGTGTTTGGGTTAAGAGCTTTAGAGTGTCATACTTGCCACTTGTGTGTGACCTTGTTAAGCTGCTTCGCCCACTAAACCTCAGTTTCCTCGTCTGTAGATCACTGAGGATAGTATTTCCAGTTCCACAGGGTTTTAGGTTTTGACAGTTGAATGACACATTGCCTGTGAAGTACTTAGCACAATGGCAGGGTCAGAGGTAGTGCTCATTACGTACTAGGTGTTGCTATTATACTTGTAGAGTTGAGGGAAAGGAAGCCTGGGGAGGAGGCGGCTCCATCCAGTCGCACCACCAGTTTGGCTACCCAGCAAGGACCGGGTTATTCAGCGCCGGCTCCGAGCCCAGCCCACGCTAGACACTGTGCTGGAATCGTGACGGGTACTGAGCGAGGGGCACTGCCAGGGAAAAAGAATATTTGCATGCGAGCGCCTACTGCGCTGGGAGAGGGGGATGGGGGCAGGTGCACATAGTGGGGAGTGCACTTGACCTGGAGATAGCACAGAAGAGTGCCTGCTTGTCATTTCCACCCTTTGCCCCAGGATGGAGCCAGGCACATGGCAGGTGCTTGGTCCGTCTCTGGGGAAGAATGCCCAGAAGCCCTGAGCCTCAGCTCTGGCTGTGCCTCTCACCTGGGTAACCCTGACTGCTCCTGTGGCCTGTGGGTCACAGAGATCGCCCTGTGTGGGAAGGGCTGGGCCTCTCGGGACTTACCAGCTCGGTTCTGTGGTCTCCTGGCAGCTGTCCTCCACCCAGCAGGTGTTTCGCCTCAAGTCTTGCTTTTGGAGAACTGTGTGGAGAGGCGAGAGCGCGAAAGGTCCGACGGGCTGACTGGCAGCAGGGGTGCCAGATGCCGGCAGTGCTGCAGGCAGTGTGCATGGCTGTCCTCAGATGGCCAGGCTGGCTGGGCTTTGCAGGAACACTCAGCTGTGGACAGCCTTGATTTGTGCTGATGCTGAAGGACTTCCCTGGCAGCCAGATTTGCTGCTGCCTAGTCAAAGTCAAGAGAGAGCTGTGACAACAGGCATCGTGCCGTGGTCTCAGCTGGTTAGAAGCTTCCAGCGTCTGGTTGGCCACAGGATAAACTTCTGAGCATGGCATTCAAAGTCCTTGAGGTATCTGGCCTCCTCTGCTTTTCTCATATCACCTCTCAGTCCCAGCCCCCAGTCCCAAAATTCATGCTGCAGCCACCTCAACTGTTTGCTGGTCTCCAGATATACCCAAACCCCTGATATTTCACATAGGAGGCCATTTATTGCCCCTGCCCCTCCCCTGTGCACACGCTTGATCTTGGGGCTTCCACCCATCCCTGCTCAGAAGTCTTCCTTCATAAGGAGACTCTACCCCTTACAGATATAACCTATAACACTTGGAGTGCACGGGCTTCCATCTGTCAGGTTCTATACATACTCTAGTGATTTAAATGTTGACTTTGCTGTTGAACAGACCGGGATTCAAATTATGGCTCTTCCATTCACTAGCTGTGCGACCTTGGGTGAGTCACTTCACCTTGTGGACCTTAGTATCATAAGTGGTGAAATGGCATTAACAACTCTGCAGTCATAGGGTTTTGTGAGATGATGTATTTGTGGCCGCTTACAAGTGGCAACTAGTAGGTCTTCACAAGGTAGCTCCCACTGGCGTAAGCTGTTCCTGTGTTGGCTCAGGTCTGTCTCACCAGCCAGCGCCACCTCCTTCCAGGTAGAACAGGGCCTGGGAAGTAGTAGCATGAGGGCAGGCCCAGTCAGGGTGCAGAAAGCACACCACAGAATAGGCACTCGCCTGTGGCTCTCATTTCCATATCCTTTTCACCCTCATAGCTCCGTACTTTGCCCAGGTCTGATCATGGCCCCAGTCTTGGTAGAAAGAGGTTGAATCGGATTTTGCATTTGCTTAAGTCTTAACTCTCTGGCCCTCAGAAAATTAATATTCAAAATTGGAATTAATCATGAAAAATTCCTCATTCTCTCACCTTTCGTTTCTCTGTGAAGCGTATAGTTTCAGGTTATTTCCTTGAATTAATTTGGCAAACCTTGTGAAGCATTGGTAGTGTGTCTAGGTCTTTGAGGGTCTGGAAATGATAACCAGCTTTTTTAGACGAAAGTGTGTTTTCCCACTGCCTTCACTTCTGCTGACTGCCTTGGCCCTCACAGTGCTCATGGTGGCTTAAGGGGGCCATTATTATTATTACTGTCATTGCACGGAGGACTGGGGGTCCAGCCCTCATCTCCGGGCTCCTCTGAGTTGGGTGTCCTTTCCCTCCGAACTTGACCTTCTTCCTTGCTCATTAGACAGCCTGTGGAGGATCCTTTCACAGAGCTTACCTGGCCCATCAGTCTAGGGTATGGAAGGCTTCCCGTTGACCTGCTTCTTGTCACTGTGCAGAGCACTGCACAGGTGCAGAGGGGGAAGATGTAGTTTCCTTCTAGGAACTTATAAGCTTGCCGCAGTGGATAGGACACACACATCTTTACTGAGCAAGTAGTTCCTGAGTGTCCGACTTGTGCCTGGCACTGTGCAAGGAGTTGGTAATATCATGGCGAACGGGGAAAAAAAAGTCTCCTAGGCTTCCAGCTGTGGGCACAGGCAGTTTAACTAGGAAAGAGATAAATCATCAAAATAGTTACAGGTTGTTGTAAGTGCTATGAAGAAAATTTATGAAAGCTTAAATAGCAATGCAAGTAGAGCAGAATAAAATAAGAACACACCCAGACGAATTATAGGGTCATCATGTATCAGCTTTGGAAGGCCCTGGGCCTGCTCCCTCCCTCTAAGGCAGAGAAATCCAAGCGGGGGGCGGGGGAATTCTAGTGAGTGGGCTTCCCACAGGCAGTGTGTGTGGTGGGCCCCAGAGGAGGGGGGTGGGCCCTTTTGAGAAGGGTGTTGAGATCTGTAATTCCTTACACTTGGACCCAATTCTGGTCTCTCTTAAAGTACAAGAAAACCCCCTCCAAACAAATTTTGTACTTTTGTGGCATGGGACCATTTCTTCCAACTAAGAACTGCAATCCTAGTTTTGTATAAGAACTTGGCTTGCATCCTACATTTTGGGGATAAGTAGAGATACCTGGATTTGAACAACAGAAAGGACTAGTTGAGGGCAGCTTCTGAAAGATTGCACTGCTGTTTGAGAGATATTAGGAACTTTAATATCAGGTGAGGACTGGGGGTGACCGAGGGGTGGGGAGCGGGGTGTAGGCTCTGAGTCTGAGGAAGAAGTAATACGTCCATCCTGCAGGGGATAGCAGTACTCTGCGGTGCAAACACAGGCCCCAGAACACTGAGAAGGGAGCAAGAAGCACCTTTCCTAAATGAGGAGGAGAATCGTGCAGTTGACCCTTGAGCAGTACAGGGGTTAGGGGTGCTGACCCCTGTGCAGTAGAAAATTCATGCATCACTTTTGACCATGGCGAATGGGTTCCAGGACCCCCATGGCTACCAAAATCCATGGATACTCAGATCTCTCATGTAAAATGGCATAGAACGATGTACATATACAGTTGGCCCTCCACATCCACGAATTCTCAACTGCAGTAGAAATTTGTCCCAGAACTAAGAGAGCACCCCAAAGAGATCACCTAAGAGTGTCCAGAGCCCGGTCTGCTTGTTTTTTCCAGCTCTTGCACGGCGAGGCTGTCAGGGTGGGGAGGACAGGGACAGTGGTGATGAGAGCCACGTGTGCTGCTCAGCAGTTGCCGTGGGAGAGGGGGAGGTGAAACAAACCAGGGTACTAACAGCACAATATACTCGTGTGAAGAAAAGAAAGGACTTGGGCGTAAGCAAGGTCTCTAAGACAGGGAACAAAAAGCAATAACCACAAAAGAAAAAACTGATAGAATAGACGTCATCCAAATGACAAACCTGTGCTCATCGAGAGATGCTCTAAAGATTCTTAAAAAGGAAGCCATCAATTGGAAGAAAATATGTGAAGAACACTTAACCGATGAAGGATTTGTATTCAGGACCTATAAAGCATTCATATAACTCAATAATATAAAGGCAAACATTTCAATTTTAAAACTTGGTAAAAGATATAACAAATGTGTGTGTCTTTTTTTAAATCCTCACTGGAGGATATGTTTTTATCGATATTAGAGAAAGAGGAAGGAAGAGAGAGAGAAACATTGATGTGAGAAACATTGATCAGTTGCCTCCGGTAGGTCCGCACCCCGACTGGGGATCGAACCTGCAACCTTTTGGTGCACAGGACGGTGCTCCAACCAACTGAGCCATCGGGCCAGGGCAACAGATGTTTTTACTAGAAGATACAAATGGCCTAAAGGCCCGTGAAAAGATGTTCAACATTATTGTCATCAGACAAATGCAAGGTAAAGCCCTGATGACTGGCCACTACGCACCCACCAGAGGGACTAAAATAAAAAAGGAGAGGCTGCCAAGTGTTAGGGTATAGAGTGAGCAGGAGCTCGTACACATTGGTGGGACTGTCCAGTGGTACAGCACCTTGGAAGAACCTCAGGTGGTTTTTTAGGAGGCCTGTAACATGGCAATTTTATACCTGGATATTTACCCAAGAGAACTGAAAACATGCCCACAAAAAGATCTGTACACAAATGATTATAGCAGCTTTATTCATCATAGAAGAAATCCTAGTAACCAAATAGGTGTCCATCAGTAGGAGACTGGATCAGCAAAGTGGTATATTCATGAAATGTCATACTACTCAGCAAGAAAAAGGCAACTATACCGATGTGTGCAGCAGCATCGTGCTGAGTGGAAGAAGCTTTCATAAAAGAGTAAAAACCGTACGCGCCCATTTATGTAAATTCTTAGACAGGCAAAACTAATCTGTGGTGGTAAGAGTCAAAATAGTGGTTCCCTCTGGAGAGTGTGGGGTGGAGACTGGGTGGAAGAGACTCAGCAGGACTTTCAAGGTGATGTAAGGCTCTGTACCTTGACGGGGGGCATGCATTTGTCAGAACTCATTGGATAGCACACCTAAGATTAATGCCTTTCTCAAAGTGTAAATTTGACTTTAAAAAACCTGCAGATATGCATGCTTAAGGGTTTAGGAATGAATTCTACAGAATGTGTCTGAAAATAAGATACGTTGATAGGTGAATTGAGGGGTGGCTAGATAGGTGATAAAGTACTCATAGCAAGATCTTAATTGTAGAATTTCGGTAGTGGATAATACGGGTACTCACTGCAAAGTCCTTTCAGCTTTTCTTTGTTTTGGAAAATGTTCATAGTGTTAGAATAAATGTGCTCAAGTGGAGGATGCTAATTGCAGTAATATGAACGAAAAATAATTGTGATCTATTCCCGTTACACGGCTGCTTAGCTTATCTTCTTCAGCACCCCATTAAAACCGCCACAGGAGCCCCAGAAATACAGCTGATGATTAATCAAACTCAGAAGAATCCTTCCATCCTTACTCACTTGTATCACCCGGCTACCTTTGAGTTAATTTTCTCGGCACAGCTATGATTCCCTCTCCCCCTTGTGTGAGATCCCCCCGAGCGTGTGTTTCTGTAAGTGCTGAGCGGTTGCCGTAGCTTTAGAATTGTTGCTTTCCCTGCCTGTCCACTTAAAGGACAAAAAACCAACAGAAGGAGATCGGGAAACAGTGCCCAGGGAGACTCTAGAGTTCACTATATAATTTGGATTCTACTCAGTGACCGAAACAGAGTTCCAGTGTTTCAACAGAGATTTAAATAAAATGAGCTAGGGCCTCTTTTGCCCTCTGACGACAGTCACCCACCTTCAGCGCAGTGGTGGAGGGGTGCACCAGAGCCGACGTGGCTGTTCGGTTGAACGTTTGGCCTTGGATGCGAGTACCGGAGACATCGTTGAGGTTGGCGACGCCAGGCAAGCCTTCAAGCAGGGAGGGGAAGTTATAAACCGCTGTAGATAATCACAGAGTGAACTGAGGACAGAGATCAGATCGACACACATTCCTTGTTGTTTTCCTGGAATGAAGTCAGAGCAGCATTGTTCTCATTTTTATTTGCAGTGAACCCAATTTTTGAACGGAGCTATGTAACAATAAGCACAGGAAAGGCAAGCTCGAAGAAAGGAGAGTCAGCACGTTGGCCAGTGCGTGCTCACATGATAATGAAAACAAAAGAAAGAGAACTTCCGCCCTTCTGGCTGGTCAAGTTCACTCGGCCTTTCTTCCCCTGGCCCCCTTTCCTTCTGCCCTGCTGAGCCCCTCCCCACCCCCAGGTAGGTTTTCCTTTGGTGGCCTTCACTATCCCTTTCCCTGCCAGCCCAGACCCAGCTGTGATCACCATGTGCAAGGTGTGTTCTGGTGCTTACCTCCCATTATATGGTGCTTTACTTGGGAAGGACTCCCATGGAGCCCTCTATTTCTACAAGCCCTTCATCAGCATTCGTTTTTTCCATCAGGACACCCCTCTGTGCTGGAGCTGTGGCCTTGATGGGATCAGTCACTGGAAGTAGAGTTTCTGTAAGGGACGGCGCGTTCCAGGCGATAGGCCTGAGAATGGACTTGTCCAGGCTGTGCCGGTGGGATTGTATCGGGGCACCACAGCAGGTGATGGAGGCAACCTGCATGGAAGAAGGGAGGAAGAGACAACGGGAAAGGCTGAATGTGAAATGAAGACAGAGAGCAGGCTCAGGAAAGCCCCCAAGGAGGGAAGACCTGTAACCTGACCCAAGGCCCTGAGCCAATCCTTCTAATTTTTTTTTTAAGTGAAACATGATCAGGTCACACTCAGGTGTCATTGTGCAGGGGGAGGTTTCACTGTAGCTACTGTCTTGGTTGATGTGATAGACACGTTCTTTCTTCTCTCTGAGCCTCAGTGTACCCATCTGTATTTCACTGAGGGATCTCACATTTTCACATGAAATGGTTTGATGTTTTACCTACCTGGGCATGACTGAAAGTTTCTTCCTGGTTGGTTTTGCAGCTTCTCGAGCTAAAACTGACCAGGTGACAGACCCTCCATCTGTTGGTGTGCACGTGCAGACCCCCCACGGGGTCTGTGTGGGCTTCTGTTCTGACCTGTTCTGACCTGAGACACTTGGCTCTGCTCAGCCACTCTGACCCCTAACGCACAGCCTGTTACTAGGGTGACCGACCTCCCATGGTGACCAGTCCCCACGGGTGAAGTCCCAGCTCAAGCCTAGTGCCCTATGGGGCCCTCTTGGCTCACAAGAAGCCCACGGGTCCTTCCCAGGTCAGTGGACGGCGTGTGACTTCCCTGCTACTTTGCTTTTCCCTGTCCAGGGGAGGGACCATGGCCAAAGCAGAGCCCCTGGGGGATAAAGTGCTGGCTTCCCTTGTCTTGAGCATTTCAGGCCATCTTTATGATTCCCTTGTGTGCTTGTCACTTGGATTGAGGGAGGGGACCTTCCTCTAGCTTCTCTCCTCCTCCCAGACACTGCAGTCTTCACAAGGCCGATGGCTCTGTCTCCTCCTCAAGCCTCACTAGACGGTGGCCATGGGGGTGACAGGCTGTGGATGGCCATGGGTGGTGGGCTGGCTTGGTAAGCCCTGGGTGGAGAGGTGACTAGACCTATTGGTTGGTTACTTAGAAAATGGGGCCTGAGTTACTGTTTTCAGCAGGGAGCCCTGTCCTCTAATACCTGGGCAACAGGAAACGTCTCACCAGCTCCTTAAGTACAAAGTACGTTTTATCGTCACACAAGCTGCCTTGCTTCCTCGGCTACGTGTACAAGGATCAGAGGCAGAAGCTGTGCCCTTTGTTTGTGGCTGTCTTTTCTTGGTTCTGGTGTGGTCTCTGCGATGCTGTCATTTGTCCAAGTCCAAGGCTAATTCTTTGCAGAAGGATGGATGTTAAGTCTTATTTAAAGGCTGTGATCATCTACCCCCCCCCCCCCAACCTTAGAGAGTAGACACACACTGTTCTGGGCCTGCTGTACGTTCACATCAGAGCTGACAGACGAAATCACAGTCCTCCCTGACCCAGTTCTAAGGATGAGCGCCACGCACTTTAAGTATTTTGCAGAAACTATTATTTTAACTCATCTCCATGGTGGCTATGGGATTTTTTTACAGTCTCGTAGGAACTTTGGTTAAATACAGAGTCCAAACTGAAAGCTGCTCTGAGGATAATGCGGAATCTGGTCCTGCAAGGTCTTTAAAAACTATTCCCTGAGGAGCAGTTTCCTCTGTGCCTGCCGTTCTGAGTGGTAGTGTGTGCCTCCAGCCCGGGCTTGCGGCCACGTGTGACCGTGCCTGCGTGTGCTCGTGGCCTCTGTGGTCACTGTGATGTCAGTGCTGTGAGCTCTCGCAGGAAGCGGCGAGGAAGGGCTGTCAGAACCTGTTTTTAGAAATGCGTTTGTAAGATTTGCTAGTATCCCATGCATAGCTATTAAGCAGAAACATTACACCATCATCTTAAAAGGACCAGATTTCTTCTTTTCTTTTCCTGGCAGGGAAACAAAAGCCAAGAGCGAGCTCTCTCGTGGTTACTAAGGGTCCAGAGCAGGGGTCAGCAGACCTTTCCTATGAAGAATGAGACAGTAAACATTTTATGTGTCGCAGGCTGGGAAGTTTTTGTCACAGTTACTCAACGCTGCTGTTCTGGTACAGAAGCCTTCATAGAGAGCACGTAAACAAACAGGCATACTGTGTTGCAATGAAACTAGTTACAAAAAATTGGGCCAGTGAACTGGATTTGGCCTGTGGGCCGTGATTTGCCAACCCTGGTCTCGTGAGAAGTACCAGCTTTGGGTCATCACCAATAGTCTAATCTAGCCCACAAAGGTAGCTCTGCTTGCCTGATCGCCTTTACACCGCCCCAAGCCTTCTGCAGCTGATCATTAACAAGGGCACAAGGTTAGGCTGTTCTTCAGTCTTCTAAGAACGTGCTCACATCTGCAGAAGTCTATGTAGACTCTCTCGAGAACCTATTTGCTTTCACTTTACCTCACACAACAGATGCTCAGGAAGCTATCAAACAGAATACGATAGAGAATGAAAGACTTCTTGACAATTGAAAGGCAATCATGGTTTAGGTCAGGATTTAGCAGCGGGGACCTGGGTAATTTTCTGGGGAACTCTAATCAGTTGTGGATTTCCACCAGTGGCTGCCATCATCCTTTCCCGTGTGTGATACTCCGCAGGTCTGTCTTGCTCAAATGCGTTCTCTGTTTCTCACGCTCACATGCGTGGCCTCCCTCCTTTTATTTTTCCTTGCCCCAGCACACAATATTGCTGCTGCTGCGCGCGCGCACACACACACACACACTCACACACGCATACGCATGCATGCACACGCACACACAGGAGCATTTTCCCCCCTCTGGCGCACTAAGAGGTCAGAGGTGGTGACAGAGCACCCTACTTTGGAAAGTTTGCCAACATCAAGCCCCAGTACGTGGATGGGGGTACTTTGTATCCTACCAGCGCGTCACAAGTTGCCATGATATTTATTTAAATACATATTTACTGCTGACTGACCATACATTTGCACCCTATTGTGCAGTTTCTAGAAACACACTCTTGGCGAGCGTAGTCAGCTGCTAGACCTTGGATGGGACCTGAGGACAAAGGGAGCCCTGGTTAGTCTCCCTGGCCTCCTGCTGCACCTGTCCTGATATCTGACCTTACGAGTTGGTTATTCTGAAAAGTCAGCTATAGGGTGGTTCATTTAAAAAGACAGAAACACATTTTAATGCTCATTCTGACCTAGACTATGTAACGACATTTATTTGCCAATTTTTTGGAGTGGGGCCAAAGGCTTTTTTTTTTGAGTACTGTCAGAGTGCCCATTGCTTTTTTGCATAAACGTCATCTGTTATGTACCTACAGTTTCCAGTTGTGTTTTATTTAAAAGTAGAATAAAATAAAAATACATGAGAAGAAAGCTGGGAGCAGTTCTCAAAGTTTATTATGATTTTCCCTTTATCTTTTGCTGTCATCTCGCCCATATCTAATTCAACAACAAAACCTTAGCTACATTCCTTATCCAGGACTTCCAAAGGATTCAGCCCAGTTTTCAGGGAAACAACGCCTCTTCTTACACATAGTTTATCATTTCAAGCTGTATTCCATTAAGTTAGGTAGTTCCAGCAACAAATCCACCTGATACAAACTTGGCAACGAACTGGGCCAGTTCTTTTTGTTTGTTTGTTAATCCTCACTGGGGGATATTTTTTCCATTGATTTTTTTTAGAGAGAGTGGAAGGGAAGCAGGGAGGGTGAAAGAGACGGACAGACAGATCAACGTGTGAGAGACACATCAGTTGGCTGCCTGCTGCACGCACGTGCCTTGACTGGGCTGGGGATCAAACATACAACCCAGATATGTGCCCTTGACTGGGAATTGAACCCACGCACGGCCCTTTGGTGCACAGGCTGACAGTCTAACGACTGAGCAGTACCGGCGAAGGCCATAGCCAGTTCTTGGTAAGCATATGACTCAGCTGTTGAGAACAAAAATGTGTAAGCTGTCTAGAAATTAACCTAGGAGCCATGCAAATTCATTATGGCACGGGCATTCGTCATTATCTTTTACACAGAAGGAGCGAAGGATGTCAGTTCCTCTGACGAGTTGGTTGAAAGGACATCAATTTAGAGAGCTGCTCCTGTATTAGAAAAGAGGTCAAGGCCTGAACGTCTCCCCTCAATTCCCAATATAATAGCAACCATTTATTTTCTTGCATGCTACGCATGTTATCTCATTTATTCTTCCAACTACACTTTCAGTGGTCAGGAAAGCGAGGGTCCCAGGGATGAAGCGACTGTGCGAGGTTATGTAGCTGGACGCAAGGGACCCGTGAACCCAAGCTGACTTCTAATTCACTGGGCTCACCAGCTTAGGACTGGCAGCCAGAGTCATCCAGTCAGAGTTCAACTTTCCTTACCCTGGCTTAACGGACCCCTGGTTGTTGAGAAGAGGCAAACGAATGGAGTGTTGGCCCTGCAGAGGCGATGCAGCCACTCGTGTCTCAGAATCCGTCTCTCTGCCCTTTACTGGCTGTAGCATCGTTTGTCTCTCTCTGCACTCTCATGCCTGGGCTGTAAAAAACAAACAAAAAACCCCAAGACTGGATGTTATTGTTGAACTTCTTGTTCTGGATTTGGATTTTTTTTTTTTCCTTTGGCATTTGAGCAGAATCACAAGTTGTAGAAAGTAGTAATTTCCAGACATTTGAGGTCTGATTCAGCAGCATAATACTGTAATTAACGGAAAACCTGTATCTGTTTGCTCGGCCTTATCCTAACGCACTGGGGTGTTTTACAGATAATGGACCTACTACCTATTTAGAACATAGCTTCTATTTAACTGTTTAGGCTTCCATGGGTTGTGTTCAGATATCTCAAAGTAATCTGGATACAAGTTTGCCTGAGCACTAAATTCATAGGGATGTGACTGCAGAAAGTGCACTATACTGATGTACGAAGGCAGCTTTAAAATACGGAGTACAGAACTTAAGCCGCTTGCCAGTGCTCTTCGGAGGTGCGTTATGAAAGGCAGAGCTCCCGCGCAGTGATTTCAGCCGGTCGCAGTGTTAATGACTTCTGAATTGAGGCAGTTACGATTAAGCCTGTTGCGTTTTTCAACACTAATCATTATTGAAATGAGGATTGATCTCAGTGATCATGAAGCCATTAGAAAGGCATCTGTGCCTGAATTAACAGGCCGGATGTAGTTTTGAGCTTCAGCTGGCCAAGCAGGACGTTCGTGGCTGTGATTTCAGGGTGCTTGTTTATTTGTGATCTTTCCTGTGTTTTTCTGAGCCTTCAGCACTATTTTTTGCCATAGAGTACAAACGGTGGTGGTGGAGGGTGCTTGGTGTGCCCCTTCGGGCCTCAGCATTGGGGCAATGCCAAGTGAGGCTGAGTAGGATGGTTTCTCGGCTTTGCAGACCCCACCCTTGATTGACAGGAGGTCCTCCGCCCCCCCCCCCCCAGGGCTTGTGGGGACCCTTCTGCGGTGACTGTAGCCCCCGTATTGAGGGCAAACCACGTGCCGGGCATTTCCACCATCACTGTTCACCCTCAGTTCCCTGAGGGTGGTGGTGTCCGTTGAGAGGACAGGGAAGCCGCTGCTGGGGAATGGCAGGGCTCCCCCCAGGGCCAGGGCAGAGCCACGGTTTCAACATGTTCGTCATCACAGCTGAGGGAAGAGTCATCTCATTCTGTGAGCGAGGACACGCAGCATGCTTTGAAGTGTCGGCCTCGGGCGCTATAGAGCCATGTCCCAGCCCACGGCCTCTCCTAGAGCCCTGGGTGGGGGGAGCCTCCTCCCTCCCTCCTGGCCCCGGGGAATCAGACGCCCCCCTGCCCTGACAGCCCTGCCCCCAGCAAGGAGGAGTCGCAGACGACGTAGCTTCGACGGGCTCTCTTGTCCTGCGAGCCCAGGTGGGGACGCGTAACCCAGGTCTTCAGACGCCCCTGTGCCCCCCGCCCTGCTTCTCTCTGACCTGTTGTCCAGTGGGGGTGCCATTTTACTTCCTGTCCTGGAATTTTTGGGAGCCTTTCCCCACAGGGACTGGAGGTGATCAGGGAGGCGTTCCCCACAGGGACTCGGGGTGGATCAGGGAGCCGTTCCCCACAGGGACTGGGGTGGATCAGGGAGCCGTTCCCCTCATGGACTCGGGGTGGATCGGGGAGCCGTTCCCCACAGGGACTGGGGTGGATCAGGGAGCCGTTCCCCTCATGGACTCGGGGTGGATCAGGGAGCCGTTCCCCACAGGGACTCGGGGTGGATCAGGGAGCCGTTCCCCTCATGGACTCGGGGTGGATCAGGGAGCCGTTCCCCTCATGGACTCGGGGTGGATCAGGGAGCCGTTCCCCTCATGGACTCGGGGTGGATCAGGGAGCCGTTCCCCTCATGGACTCGGGGTGGATCAGGGAGCCGTTCCCCTCATGGACTCGGGGTGGATCAGGGAGCCGTTCCCCTCATGGACTCGGGGTGGATCAGGGAGCCGTTCCCCTCATGGACTCGGGGTGGATCAGGGAGCCGTTCCCCTCATGGACTCGGGGTGGATCAGGGAGCCGTTCCCCTCATGGACTCGGGGTGGATCAGGGAGCCTTTCCCCACAGGGACTGGGGTGGATCAGGGAGCCGTTCCCCTCATGGACTCGGGGTGGATCAGGGAGCCGTTCCCCACAGGGACTGGGGTGGATCAGGGAGCCGTTCCCCTCATGGACTCGGGGTGGATCAGGGAGCCGTTCCCCTCATGGACTCGGGGTGGATCAGGGAGCCTTTCCCCACAGGGACTGGGGTGGATCAGGGAGCCGTTCCCCTCATGGACTCGGGGTGGATCAGGGAGCCGTTCCCCACAGGGACTGGGGTGGATCAGGGAGCCGTTCCCCTCATGGACTCGGGGTGGATCAGGGAGCCGTTCCCCTCATGGACTCGGGGTGGATCAGGGAGCCGTTCCCCTCATGGACTCGGGGTGGATCAGGGAGCTGTTCCCCTCATGGACTCGGGGTGGATCAGGGAGCTGTTCCCCTCATGGACTCGGGGTGGATCAGGGAGCCGTTCCCCTCGTGGACTTGAGGTGATCAGGGAAGATGGGTGGGCTGCGGGTAGGTCAGGTCTGCTGGGCACACGCCCTGTTCTCCACGTCTAGCTCCAGGGTCTGATGCTCCTCCCGCCTCCCGGTGCTCAGTGTGCTGGCTCTGCCCTTCCCCTCTGGGCTCCACTGTCTCCATCGGCCAGAGGACAGTGCTGCGGGGCCTCTGGAGTGAGTGCCTTCCTGTGGGCACTCTGGCTCTGACATTCAAAGCCTTCGGTTTGGGGCTTTTCTGTCCTCAGTGCCCCAAGGCAAGCATACGTGTTCTTCTTTCCCTGGCAACTCCCATCTTGGTCTCGCACACCTTCTCTCCTCCATCTCCAGGTGACCTAGAGAGTGCTGACACCCAAGGCGGCCCCAGTTGATCTCCTAGGACGGGCAGGGAACTCACTTCCCAGCCCTGGCCCGAGTCTGTTTCCTTACCTGAGCTTCAGTTTTTCCTCTAGAAGCCAACTGCAGGACATGGACTGCCATCCCCATCACGTCCTGGGTTGGCTCTTTCTATTAGGTTTGTTTCTTGGGTTTTGTGGATACACGTGTGAGGGGCAGAGAGTATGCGTGAGCATGAGAGTAAGAGTGGGTATTGATCCCCTCTGGGGTCTAATGCTGGGTCCAGGTTATTGGTTCTTAGGTCTGTGTTTTCAACTTTCTTCTTTTTACTTTGGCCGTCAGTAGCAGGTACATTTTCTATTGTAACGCCCACACATATATATGTATTACTTAAAACACAAGTTTGATGGAAAAATACAAAACCCTGACATTTTCTATGGATTCTGATAATTTCCCATTCTATTTTATGTTTCAGAAATGGCTGGCTATAAACCACAAAATTAACTTCATATGTATTCCATTTAAAAAGTTCTGTCTCTTCCAGTACAGTATAAATTCCATAAAGACAGGCAAATATTATTCCACCTCATATAATTGGTGCTCAGTTCATATTGTGTGCTGATTCTTCTCTCTGTGCAGATCCTTTGGAGAAATACTTTTCTGTGCAGAGAAACAATTTTATTCAAAAGACAAGGTGACTTGTGTCACTCATCTGATTTCCTTCTCTCCCATTAGCTGTTAGAAATCACAGAGACATATTAATAAAAATGTGTCTACACATATATGTCTTTGTAATAGTCTTGTTCCTATTTCATTTTCCTTTTTTTAAATCTTATTTTTCTAAATATTTAGAGTTTCAGATGACTTTAATAAAAGATAGTCAACGAGAAAAGTTCACACAAATCAGGGATACCTAGAAGTAGAGATAGAAAGCCTCCCCTCCAGGCCAAGACCTTGCTCTCTCAGGCAAGCCACCTCACTTTTGGGTGTCTGCACTGCAGACTGGCTTATTAGATCTTTTCGGACATCAGGGGTCATATTATTTATTCATATTGTTCACACTATTCCTGTAGTGATGTATCCTTCCCTACCCTTAATATAGATCTGCCACCTTCTTTTTAACAACCATAGAGCATTTCCTTTCTCAGCTACTTCAAATTTTTATGTTCTTGCTGCTTAGAGTTCTTTTTTGGAGCAAGATAGGTACTAAATAAAAACTTACTTTAAAAAGAACAGTAGAGAGTATTAACTAGCCATAGCCACCTGAACAGATAGAGAACCCTCTAGTGACGGCTTCTGGAGCCACCCGTTTTCCTAGGAATGGAACTGCTTGTAGGAAGCCTGTGTGGATCCTGAGCTGGGGGTGGGGGGAGAGTCCTCCCTCCAGCCTCTGGGAGGTGGTAAGTGACACATGAGAGAGATACTTGACTGACAGGAACAGATCATTGCAGGTGACCCTCCGTAGCTCAGAGCCAGTCTGCAGAGACTCAGTCTACTCAGTCATTGACTTGTGTATTGATTTCCACTTCAGGGCCACAATGGGGTGGTGCCTGGATTTTAACTTAATTTTACTTTCTAATACTAAAGCAATGGTGAATTACAGGCATGGAATTAATCTTCTGAGTAAATGTATGAAACACTTTATCTCAGTTATGCACTTCACACTTTGTGTTTTTAAACGTTGATTCATAAGTTTATGTAGGAATAAATGATCTATGTTCCTGTGATCTCAGCACATTCATTGGAAATAGGTGACTACGAATTAGGGTTGCTCATCCCTCAAAGTGGGTTTTATGGTGGCAGTAACAACTGGTGAGTTGAATGCCGCCTGCTCCCGTGACCCACAGATGTCCCCCTTTGGTTAGCAGTGAAGGGAGGAGGGTGACACAGGGTCTGGGAGCTCGGCCCTGGAGGGGTAGGAGCAGGTTTAGATGGGGCTCCCCTCTCCCTCAGAGTGTAGCAGTGCTAACCCAGCAGGCCCACCGGAGGGAGACGTCGGCCCCGTGGCTGCGTTGACCTGCAGGGTCGGCTGTGAGTCAGCCGTTGTCCCAGTGCTGGCTTAGGGAGTGGTTAGCGGTTGCTTTGTGCAGGCCCTGTGCTGGTTTTGGGTGGTGGCCAGTACTACGCAGGACATGTTACAAAGACAGTAAAATGAGCCAACATCATGGAGTGCACTAGGCACAGACCGTGGCTCGTGTTTTATCCATGTTGCCTCATTTGTGCTCAACAACAAACCTGGGCATGTTCTGCCTTTCATAGTCTCATTTTATGATGAAACAGCTGCGTGAGAAAGTGTAAAGTCACTTGCCTGAGTCCACAAAGCCAGTAAGTGGCAGAGCCAGAACCTGACCCCAGGCTCTTTGCCTCTGAGCCCCTGACTGGACTCTTTCTTAAACGGGAGCAGCCCCACCCACCAGGTACCAACATTGTACAGTTAGCAGCTGTGACCTCCAAGGAATATCCCAGGTTACTCAGTGGAAGTTGCGTAGGTGACCCTAGGCTAAGGTCATTGTGGTGTGAGCGGTGGGAAAACACAGAGGCCCAGGTGAGATTTGACAGACGTGGGAGGTGTGGTTCCCCACCTGGTGGGTGTCGTCAGGTCTCTTCCCATTGACTGGCAGGAGTAACTTAGTGTGTGTGACCCTCATAGGTGAAGGTAAATAGTGATCCCTTCTCTGCCTGTCTTACTCTGTCGCTTGGTGAAGCAGCTGAGATAAGATGCTGGGAAGTTTCTTTTGCCCAAGTGTGCAAGTGGGATGTATGCAGGGGGATGAGGTGAGATTGCAGTTATAATTCAGATGTTAGGGGATTAAACTACATAGAGATCTGAAAGGCTTTTTTCTAGCTCTGTTGATGGAAAAAAGGAATGGCTGTTTTCTTGTCAAAATGAAATGTTTGGTTTTAAACTTACTCAGTTCCTGCCATTTTGAAGTGTTTGCTCATTTCTTTCCAGCCAAGGAGATAGACCTGTTGGAGCTTTGGTTCATGTCATGCGAATTAACCAATGCTAAGAACAACAGGCTTCTTTTCTAAAACAATGAGTGTTTGGCAGTTGTCCCATGAGCCAGGCCTCACAGATTGCAGGGAGGCAGTGAGCTGCTTGATCAGCCCCAGCAGGATATATACTCCCACGGCCATCACCTTGACCTGAGCTGTCAGACAGGATGGAAAGGCCTGGCACTGTTCGGAAGAAAAGCATGACTGTAACTCCAGCCAGGAGAGGGTGAACGGGGTGCTGGCTGAGTGTTAGGACTGCTCTTAGGGTTCCCTGACAGTGAGACAAGAACTTGGCCCAAGTGCTTAGACATGCAGCCTTGGGGTCACGGCTGTTTTTCCTTTTTTGTGAACAGTGTGGTCTTGTTGTTTATTGATGCGAAGTTCTCAGTTCTCTGGGGCAGTGAGAGGATTCTGTAGATGGCTCTTGTCCTTAAGGTCGTGACAATCCACAACTCATACATGACAACACATCCAATAGGTTACCTTCCCACCTAGACAGGGGCTCCTGAAACAGGCCAGTGCCTCTCCCGTCTCTTCTTTTTCATGGCCTTGTACAGAGTTGGTGCCCGACTGTTATGGTTCACTTTCATGATTAAATGCCAAACTTGTGGTTCAACTTTCAACTCTAGGGTAGAAAATTGCTTTGACTCACGTGCCCACTCCCGTCAGTGGTGATGCCCCACTGGGCACCTTGTGATGGCTGGTGAGTGATGTTGGCTATAGGGGTCCCTGGGGAGCAGAGGCAGCAGGCACTTGGCAGACATTCGTCTTCCCTGATAAGTACATCAGGCTTGCAAAAGAGGGAGCAGAATGTCCCAGAGGAAATAAGACTCCCTAGTTTTCCCTGAAAGGGGGGAACAGGATTTAGATAAACAGAAGTGGTTTCTGTCGTGGAGGAGAGCAATCACAACACTGGAGAGTCTAGTGCGTATGACACGTGTGCAGGACGTTTTGGGAACTGATACTGGAGCAGAGGGCGATGTGGAGAAGGAAAGGGGAATTGAGTAGAGCGGGGGCCTGTACTTGGTGGGGTTGTTGGTATGCAGAACACAGACAGATTGTAGAGGTCCTTGGGGATGCCAGATGGAGGAATTTAGATGTTACAGTCCTGTGCTTTTTAGGAAGTTTTTCCAAATGCTCCAGACACAGTTAGTGGCTCCATCCCCCCATCTCCCCACTGGAGATTCCCAGTACTCTGCTTTAGCTTTGATTGGCGTCTGCTGTGTCATGAAATTATTATATTTGCATGTGATGTCCCCTTTCAGGACATGGACAGTGTCTTGGCCATCCCTGAATCCCCAGTGCTCAGGACTGCACCTGGTTGGAGAAGATACCAAATAAATCTTATTGAATTAAATTGAAATGGGGTATCTGAAAGCTGAGCAAGGTGGGGTGGAGGTGGACAGTGCCTTAGTGTTGAAGCTGGGTGAAGAAGCACATGGCTGCCAACCATAGACCGCAGCCACGGCCAGGGAGCTCAGAGTGCGTGTCCCAGGATGGGCGGAGTAGGAAGCAAGGCAGGTCTGAGGGCATCAAGTTTATAGGAGTATGTAGTATTCAAGAAGCCAGTTGGAATTGAAGATAGCAACAGAGAATGGATGGGGTTAAAGGAGGCAATTTAGAAAGCTGAGCCTAGGTGAATTTCCAGAGAAAACACTTTGCAGGGCTCATGGGTCCTGTGCATAGAAAGTTACCCTGAAGCCTGGGGTTTAAAAGGAATTGCAAAAGAGTTGAATCTCTTGAGAGATGAGGAGCTGCTGAAGATTCTTCTAGATGCTTCAACTTTCAGAGAAGCAGAGTGATCCATTAGGCCCCATGTGTTTAGCGAGGACTCTCTTGTTGGTAATTGACCAAAAACCCAAGCCCAAACTGGCTTGATTTATTGGATTTTGTAACTGAACAGCCCAAGGTAAAGGGGAGAATTTTGCCTTCAGGTTTAGCTGGATCCAGGTGCTCATACCTAAGGCATCAGAGCCAGATGCTTGCCTCTGCCAGAGTTTCTCCATCTTTCTGTTTGATACCCTCGCCCCATTTTTCGACTCTATCTCAGAGCTAAGGACTTCTTGCCTATTGGCTGAAGTGAAGATCCCAGGATTAGCTCCAACTGGACCTGGTTGGCATGCAATGGGTAACATGCCTGTCCCTGAACTAGTTGGTAACTTGGGCCACATGCTGACCCCTGTAGCCTCTGGACCAAGAGTAGTAAAGGAGCAGTTCTTGGGGGAAGGTCAGGGTGCTGTTACCCAGAGAGTTTTGCTAGGGGACAAAACCAAGAATTAACCACCCTACCCAAGCTGCTAGTTTTATTCTTGGCAGCAAAGCAGCAGCTGCCTCTGCTGGGCGGGTGAGCAAGTGGACCACCTCCAGAGAGTGCGCCCGGTCAGCCTCCTCCGCCCGACGAGCTGCTGCCCTCTTCCTACAGACCAGGTGTCTTTAAAGCTGGTCTCCAGAGTGGTCAGCCAGGCCACCCTGCTGGCCTCCTCCATTCATCATCTCAGTACATTCTGATGGCATTCTGGACAGTGGCCCTCCCCACGTGGGTGGTCTTGGGGCACTAGACTATTGTGGGGTCTCAGGAGAGACGTCTTCAGAGAGTTTACAGATCCTCATGTCAGTGCTCCCTTTCCTGAGGCTGAGAGCTGTCTCGTTTGTCCTGCTCCATCCTGCCCTGGGCAGCTTTTGACTTTGGAGTGTGTGACTGACAGAAGAGCTTTCCCGCCCTGTCACTCACTCTGAGTTTCACTGTCACCTGGGTGTGTGGGGTGGTTGTCCTTGCTTTATAGATGAAGACGCTGAGAAGCAGAAGGGTAAAGGACTCCACCCGGGTGACCCAGATGTAAAGACTAGAATTGGACTTAGGACACAAATGTCATCTAAAGTTTATACTTTTAAGCTAAAGGTGAAGAAAACCAGAGGCAAACGGACTTTTATAGCTAGTCTCTTCATGGAACTATGGTGTTAAACTACCCACTGGAGGCCTGCTAAGTACATACTTCATTAATACCTGTAGAGAGAAATGACCTTGGTTTCCATCTTAGCTGAGCCGAGGCCTGCCTGCTGTCACCCTCCTGTGGTTCACTCACCAGTTTTACTAGAGACCGAATGGCTTATTGAAACCCTGTGATTGTGGCTCTGTGGCTCCCTCGTCGCCTCCTGTGGGAGGGTCTCAGCAAGCCTGGCCTGAATACGCTGGCAACTCCTGTGACCCAGTCACTTGTCAGAAACAGCTGCTGCTCTTGGTTGACTATCTTCCAGGGGTCTCTGGCCTCATAGAACTTCCCTCTGACTCCTGTGTCTGGATGTTGCTCATCAGGTCCCAGAGAATTGTAATTTTACGGCTGGAAGAGCTCATCTGATACATTCTGCTCATTTTACAGATTAGACACGGAGGCCATGCCCCACAGCCTGGCACAAGAGGCCCTTCCTGGCCTCCCTTGAGTGGCCACTCAGCCTCACTCTGTCCCTCCCACCTGGCCCTCACTCCCTGCGCGCCTACTGCTCTGACTGGATACAGCTGCCCACCATTGTGAGTAGGGAGGGTGCACTTAGGGAGCAGGATGGCTCTGCTGAGGGGCTTTTCCCTGACCCTTAGGGATGGTTTCCTGGAACAGGGCAAATCCACGGGGCCCTTGTATTATTGCTATGGATTGTTAGCATCCTTCAAAAATTATATGTGGGAGCCCTACCCCGAACATGATGACATTTAGAGATGGGCCTTTTGGAGGTACTAGGGTGGGGCCCTCATGATGGGATTAGTGCCCTTATAAGCAGAGCTGAAGAGAGGGATCTTTCTTGCATTCTCTTTCTATACATACAAGTACCAGGGAAAGGCCAGGTGAGGAAAAGGGAGAGCTCTCACCGTATGAGCCAGCACCTTGATCTAGAGACTTCCCAGCCTCTAGAACTGTGAGAAATAAATTTCTGTTGTTTAAGCCACCCAGTCTATGATATTATATTGTGGCAGCCTGAGCAAACTAAAACAATTATGGAACTTAGCAGAAAGGGACACTGAGTAATGTTTGGTTGGAACTTCTCATTTTGCCGATTTATTTATTCATTTATAAATATTGAGCATCTGTTTTTATGACAGGCCCTGGGAATACAATGATGCATGAAATAGAAATGGTTTCTAATCTCAGAAAAATTATCATTTATTGGGAGAGTCAAATATTAAATAACTTAAAATTTGCAAATAAGGTTATGAAGAAGTGTAATGAGTTTTGACAGCAACTAACAGCATCTTATTTTGTCTGGGAGGTCAGCAGTGGTTTTGCTGATAAAGTGTCATTTAAGCTGAGCCTTGAAGGAAGAGTAAAAATTGGCCCAATGAAAAAGCAGGAGGGGGGAAACCATGCTGGAGAGAGGGGATGGAATGTAGACCTGAATCAGTGGCTGAGTCTGGGCGAGCAGAAAACATATTATGAATGGTTGCAAGCCGGGCATTCGTTCCACTCAACAGTGTTGGGCTTGTTCTAAACCTGCGTTGGAGTTGTGTGCTCTCTCTGGAGAAGGGGGTTTCCATATGTGGGGGTAGGCACACTGTGTGGGCAAAGCCAGGGTGGCAGAAGCAGAGGAGGGAAAGCGCCAGCATGTGTGGGAAGGAGCAGGTGGGCCTGTGATTTGGACTCAGGAGAGAGGTGGGGAAGTTGGAAGGGGAAGCTAGAGAAGGGGGGAGTCATGAGGACCTTACCCACAGGCTCAGGCTGGGATTGAAAGGGAGAGTCAGGTGAGAAGTTGAGATCAGCTGTTGTCTCAGCAGTCTGACCATTATTCCAGGCTTGTTCTAGAAAGGGTTTATGGTAACTTAGATACCTACCCTACTTGTTTTGCTTTTTTTTCTTTTCTTTTTGCTTTTTGATACATATGCTAAGATCACAAAACCCCATGGTTTTATAGCCCCCCCCTTTAAGTCTAGATTTATTGCTTCATTCCTTCCCTTTTTTTCTTTTCTACTTGCTATTAGCACCTGTGAGTGCTTTATGTATGCCCTATGTATGCCCAATATGGTGCCAGGTGCTGGGCACAAAGACGGAAGAGGTGATCCCTGCCAGTAGGGAGCCCAGGACTGCAGGACACAGAAGGGATGTGTGTGTGTGTTGGGGGTGGGCAGCTGCTGCCAGGGTGTAAGCCAGGGCAGCCTTTCCAAAGACGTGGACCATGTAGGTGGATGTGCAGAGTGGAGAGGAGTGGAGAGGTGTCTCTCACCTGGCACGTGAAGCCTTTGTTGACCTTTTGACAGCGGGTTGGGAGCCCTGTGAGGGATCAGACTGTCTGAGGAGGACCTGGGTGCTCAGGGCTGGCCGGCTGGATGTCCGCACCACAGCACTAGTGAAAGGATCCCTGAGAATAGAGAGCTGACAACCAAGTATAGGAATCGAAGGAGTACTAGTAGTGCAGCCAAGTTGAGGACCCTGGCTCCTCCCACTCCTGCTAATTGCAGTTTCTGTTTCTCAAGGTTTGTATAGAGGTCACTGGTTTAGAGACTGGTCTTCTATTTGGTGAAACTTCAGTGTTTAAAGAAAATAAGTCAGGTTTCAGAATTAAATTTGGGACCTTTATTTCTCTGGTGGCTTGAGGTCTTGAGGGACTTTTATTCATATGTAGATAGTCTCTGAGTAAGAGGAATTGGTGGTGGCTTCTTGAAAGGAGGTTTGACTGGCCCTGCCCACAGGACCCCCGTCGTGTGACTCTGCCTGGCAAATGCAGGGAGATTGGGTGCAGGAATCATTTACGCTTTTTTATTTACCTTAGGGTAGGGCTTTAAGGGGAAGCCCTGCCCAGGGACACCCCACTTCATGTCCAGTTCTGGAGGGTACTTGCCTGGCTCTTTCAGCCCCATTGCTTCGTTCTTGCTGCTGTTCCTTCCTCCATGCGCCCCTCTATCCTGGACAGACTCCGTGTCTTCTCCATGGGACACCTGACAGGCTCCTTCAGCTCGGAGCCCATTCCCATCTCGCCCAGTTAGGAACCTGGTGGCTTCCTTTTCAAATCACTAACAACATGCTTTTCTCTAATGAGCAGTTTTTGTGTGTGGAGTAAATGATGACCTCCCCTTCTCATAAATTGTTGTTTTGCAGGATTTTTTTTTTTTACACTACATTTGCTTAATGTAGAGGTATATTTGTTTTACAGGAGTCCTTTTTAACAGCAGGCTTGGGGACCGGGACAACACTGCCTTCTAGGCATACAGGTCTGTTGTGCTCTCCAGGCTGTAGTTGAGTTGGCATCATGGTAGTGCCTCTGTAACAAAGCATCACATTAAAGCAAGGTTGTATTTCTTATAATCAATTCCATCAAGTGATGCACTGAGGAGTTTGGAAAGAGAAACCAAATGCTTTAAAAAGGAGAGAGGAGGACAAGAGAAGGGCATAAAAGAATCCTAAACAATTCAGTTATACTAATGGCCTTGTACTATTGTGGCAAAATTACTTATAAATAAAAGCCAAAGAGGAAAAACAAGCTGAGTTGGGCAGGTGTACTCTCTGTTCCTTGCCGTGTTTTTCTGCTCTAAAGTGAAGCACTGTGTTGACGTAGGGATGTAACTGCTGTGAATATTGATGGCAGCAAAAACCTTTCCCCCCATCTGGCCTAGTAAATAAAGCAGACAGGATAAGAAGGGAACCGAATTGTAAAATCAGTGTGCTGTTTTCAGCTTACCTTGTTCCCTTAGAACTCCAAGTCTCCAAAACATATCGACAATCTACATTTGGTGGTCAGGGTCAGATTTCAGTAAATGGATTGGGATTTTCAGGGATTTTTGCGTCTGGTTAAAGGAACAGAATTGCTCTTCCTTTTAGCTCTCAAAGTTAACGTCACTGCCTCACTGAAGCCCTCCTGGATCTCTCCTCCCCACCCAATAGCAAGGTGGGCCTCTGTTCTTCAGAACATCCACAGTGGTGTGAATGCATCTCCTGTGGGAGCACCCCACTCGGGGATCTGGCAGTGAACAGGAAGGGGAGACTTGCTCGCATGAGGTTACAGGGACTATGGGAGAGTAAACAGAGTCCTGGGAGGTCTGTGTGTGGCAGGAAGGGGGCACGCATGCTGCTGCTCTGGGAGCATGTTGCAACGTGCTCACAGCCTGGAGTGCTGGGCAGTGTGGGAGAGGTGAGGTCATGGTCTCTAGGAAGGTCTTCACAGCCTGGAGGAGGGATTGGGGTGCATGGGATGAGCCAGCCCCAGGACAGGCCTGTTTCTGGGGAGGCCTGGAGGAAGCATGGGATGGAAGTTGCACAGGACCTAAGCTTAAAAATTTTTTTTTATTAAAGTATAATTGGCATACAATATTATATTAGTTTCAGATGTACAACATAGTGATTTGACATTTATATTCTTTACGATGTGATCACCACGATAAGTCTAGTAACCACCTGTCACCGTGCAAACTTATTATAACATTATTGACTATATTCCCTGTGCTGTATATTACATCCCCATGGCTTATTTATATTATAACGGGAAACTTATGCTTCTTACTCCCCTTCACATTTACACCCATCCCCACCTCCCTCTTCTCTGGTAACCATCGGTTCTCTTTTCTTTTTCCCTTTTACTATCTAAGTTTATTTATTTTTGTTGAATTTATTGGGGTCACATTGGTTAATAAAATGACATAGGTTTCAGGGGTACAATTCTACAGTACATAATCTGTACGCTGTATTGTGTGTTCGCCACCCAAAGTCAAGTTTCCGTCCATCACCATTTATCCCCCCTTTACTTGTTCTCTGTTTTGATGAATCTGTTTTTGTTCTTCTTAAATTTTGCATGTAAATGAAATCACATGGCATTTGCCTTTCTCTGTTTGATTTATTGCACTTAACATAATACTCTCTAGGTCTATCCAGGTTGTTGCAAATGCCAATATTTCATTCTCTTTTTATTTCTGAGTACTACTCCACTCTATGTTGTGCCACATCTTCCTTACCCAGTCATCTATCAGTGGGTACGTAGGTTGCGTCTAGGTTGCTATTGTAGATAATGCTGTAGTGAACATAGGGGTGCATATTGAGCTAGGCTTTTAAAATGGAAAGCACACTGACTCTGGCTAACTCACAGCACAAAAGGAGTTATTAGGCTGCTATGATGGTGTGCTGAGGATCAAAGGGCACTGTGGAGGGCAGGTTAGGAATGACAGGCGCCCAGTAAGGGAGAACTGATGAACTGGCTTTCTGGCACAACCAGTGGGGCGTCAAGAGTGGGGGTGAAGGCTGGGGTACTGTAGTGGTTGGATGGTTCCCCTGGTGGTAAAGAGGAAAGATGCCATGAGAAGACACTTGGAAGTTCAGCTGGGGACTGGAACTGGCCAGCAACAGAGGGGTAGCACTGGTGGCAGATGGCTTGAGCCCAGGGTGGCTTAGGCAGTCACATGTAACAGCAAAATCTTTGCAGAGGAGAAGTGGATTAACTCTTTGTCCTTATCAGAGGGCTAAAGATGCAGACTTGCTCTTTGTCACTTACCTCTCTTGGGACTTTCTCTGTGTGCATGTTAGAAACCTCTCCCTCCCCACCAGACGGAGCTTTTCAAGGCTGGCGGCCACAGTAGAGACAGTTTTCTAACCTGGCTCCGGGGATGGGGCCCAGCATGTGGAAGAGGTGCTCACTTAGTGTTTCCTGGGCCAAATTTACTTGACCCTGTACTCTAGTCATCTTAATAAGTAGGGTCCATGACTTCCATTTTCCTAACATTGCTGACTTTCCTCAGGTCCCACGGAGTAGAATTATTATCAGTAGAGGATATTATGGCCCATATGGAAGAGCTTACTGATGAGTTTTCATTTAGTTTTTATTTCAGGATCATCTTACCAGAGAATGCCTCTTTTGTTAAGTTAATCACGCACATTCTGATTGGTCCATATTTCTATTTAAGCTGAAGCTGCATGAAGAAAACAGTTAAAAAAGAGGAAAGAGTCAAAATTTTCAGACTAATGGATGTGTTTTCTCTACTCATGGAGTTGCAGGAGTTGGAACCACAAAGGGTCTAAGAGTCACGTAGCCTGAGGGCGGTATCTCAGAGGTCTGTGGCAGTCACACGGGAGTGATGCTGGGGCCGTTAGAAGGTTGAACCTGGCCTGGGAATGTGCGTGGTGACCACTCAGCAGTGTCATCCGAGAGAGGTGGCATGCCAATAAGCAGGCAATGGGCTTTCTGTCCTGAATTCACCCCTCTTACTGTGCAGATGAGGAAACTTAGGTCTAGGGAAGAAGAGGGGCTTAGCCAAGGTCACCTTGATGCTCAGTGACAAAGCTGACCCTGACTTAGAGGTCAGACATGAACCCAAGAGCAAGGGGGAGTGGGAGTACCTTCTTCTCTCCCAGATGACTTTCTGTTCAAAGTCACTGTGAGGATCTTTGCTGCACCCTTGTGCTTTTCTGGGCGCGATTTGGAAGCCTCAGGAGGAAAACATGCTGCGTTTTGCAAATGTGTGCAAATAGCAAACATGCCCGTATGTCCGCCTCCCTCCCTCATTGCACATGCATCAGGGCAGGTGGCAAAATGCAGTCATGCCGCCCCGAGTGAGAAGTGTTTTACACTTAACTGCTTATGAGAAATTCAGCGTTAGAATGAAAATGCCTTCCTGGCCCAGGTGCAGTGTTAATTGTTCCATTTCTCTTAATAAAATTTTGCTTGGAGGAAAATGCTTGGATATGAGAGATTGATTCTAACATTCTAATCTCTTTTTTTAAAATATTTTCTTCTTCTCCCCCCTCACTCCCTTTCCTTTGTTTCTCTTCACAGGAAAAAGTAGAATATGCCTTCCTGATTATTTTTACAGTCGAGACATTTTTGAAGATTATAGCGTATGGATTATTGCTACATCCTAATGCTTATGTTAGGAATGGATGGAATTTACTGGATTTTGTTATAGTAATAGTAGGGTAAGTCCCTTTTATTTTTGGGGAAATGTTTGTTTAGAAAATGGGAGGTGGGGAGTAACAAAAACAGTGTCTTTTGAGGAAATATGGTTACTCCTCTGTGCCAGTGACTGCAGCCAGAACGTGTCAGGCATTCTCTGAAGACTGACGATGCTGCTGTCAATCTCTGGGCAGAACTGGTTTGAAATGCTCTCATGGTTTTGCTCTGGCCTGTATGCCTCAGTGGTTAGTGTTGACCCATGCACCGAAGGGTCTTGGGTTCGATTCCCAGTCAAGGGCACGTACCTGGGTTCAAGTTCGATCCCTGGCCCTGGTCAGGGTGTGTAGAGGAGGCAACCAATTGATGTGTGTCTCTCACATCGATGTTCCTCTCTCTCTCCCAGTCTCTCTAGAAAATCAATGGAAAAAATACCCTGGGGTGTGGACATAAAAAAAAAATCTCTCATGGTTTTTACTCGCACTTTCAGTAACGGTTGTAGAAGGAAGTCTAAGCTCCTGATGTGAGAGGGTTCATCTTACAAGGCCTCTGGTTTCCACAAATAGGCCAGCCCTGCTGGTGATTTGAGTCAAATGTGTAGAGCTCTTATATTTAGCACTCCGTTAAGTGAAAAAAACCCCACACAAAACAGTAAAAAAGTAATAAATTTTTATAGCAGTGAGGTACTCTGCTGTTCAACATCCCTTGAGCAAAGCTATTAATTCTTTCTGCTGACTTGTGGGGAAAAAGTTTGGCATGCTACTATCCCATTTTAAATAACAAAACAAGTGTTTGAATAATATCAGATACCTGGCACGAAATGAAATAAGCCAGAAAATGCAGAGAAGCAGGCATTATCCTGGAGTCCTGTCACAGGAAGAAGATACCAGCGGTTTTATTTGAAGGAGAATGTTAGAATGAAAACCAGTGGCCTGTGGTATTCTGGTCCTTCCACGCCTGCACATGTTGCCAGCAAGAGAAAATTGAATCTGTGCCAGAGGAATGCTGGGCCTTTGGACCAAATACACGCATAGGAAAAGAAAATACATCCCACTGCTGAGTCTTGGTTACCTGGCTATAAAATGGGTTGCTTCTAAAATTACATTTGGTCCTATAGAGAGAGATTATTAAATGGCCTCTCTGTTTTCATTTCTATGATCTGTTCAACTACCTTTTATAGTTGGGCAGGATAATTTATCTTTTGGATGATTCTTTTATCCTCAATCCTCTGGCTCTTTATTGGGAGGCTAATCTAGCTGAATATTGGAAGAGTGGGATGAATTTTGAGCCTGTAATTTCAAACCTACGAAGTTAAAATGTGACTCAAAATGGTGACCCAGTAGGATAATTAGATTCATGGGGGAAAAGTTAGCTTTTTGCAAAACCCACCATAGTGTATTAGCATTTAAGGCATCACAGCAAAGGTAGTGCCGCTAAAATGAACAGGTGGTTGATGTGTGCCATATCTTCCTGTATTGGTAAACTCTAACAGGAATGGCTAGCAGGAGTCTTGTAGATCTCTTGATTCTGGAATAATCTTGCTGTGCCTCTTCTGATCCTAGACTTCCTGTTCAGCTAGAGGATGGAGATTCTTAGCTCCATTGCTTTTGTCCCTGCTCTATAGTCACCTTGGCTTTCTGCCTGGAGACATTTTTCAGACTGTAGTACAGCACAGAGAGGGAACCAAGCACAGTGTGGTGGTCTTGTTGGGACAGAATCAAGAGTTCAGGGAGGCTGAGGTGGCTGAAATTTGAGAGACATAGAGTGGAAGAGGAAGGAGCTATCCAGAGAAAGAGCTCTATAAATATACCTTAGAGTCCTCTTGAGTTTTGACTGAAGACTAAGCTACAATTACAGGGGTGAAATTCTGTGAGCCAGGCAAAGAACACTATTAGGGAACACCAACCAGAGTGGAAAGATGTCACTGAACACACTGGAATGTCAGTAGAGACTCCAGAGGGATGTTGAATTAGAGATAAACTAGCTTTAGGGCAGGGGTTGGCAAACTATGGCCAACAGGCCAAATCCAGCCTGCCACTGACTTTTATAAATAAAGTTTTATCATAACATAGTCATATATTTGTTTACAGAGTTGAGTTGAGTAGTTTAGATCCACAAAGTCTAAAATACAGGATGGGGAAAAAGTAGGTTTACAGTTGTGAGTCTGTGAAACACAGTTGATTCTTGTATAATTTATTAATTATTGTATTATTTTACATATAAACAACTATAAACCAACTTTTGCCCCACCCTGTAGTTGCTATATGGCCCTTTACAAAGTAAGTTTGCCAACCTCTATTCTAGAGTAAGTACTACCTGAAACCCTTACTAATAATGTTTGGAAAGGAGCCTGAAAAGAAGCAGACTGACATGGAAATAACTTAACTGCTTGACAAAACTCTATACTCTTTAAAGGAAGACAACAAAATCCAGATATTTAACAATGTGTCCAGCATCTAGTCAAATATCACTGAACTTATGAAGAACTGTGACCCATACCAGGAGGAAATTCCATCAATATAAACAGACCTAGAAATGACAGAGATGATGGACTTAGTAGAGAATTATTTTACAGAACTTTAAAAACAGCTATTATAAATATGTTCATGGATTTAAAGGAATTCATGACTACAATGGCGAAAGATGGGGCAATATGAAAAATACCCCAAATGGGATTTCGAGAGCTGACAAATATCTAAAATGAAAATTCTCTGGATTGGCTTAACAGCAGATTAGAAAGAGTAGAAAAAAAAAAAAATCAAGGAACTTGAAGACGTTGCAACACCACAAAGAGTAATGATGGATAAGAACATGAAAACCACCTCGGTGACCTGGGGGACAATATCAAGTGCTCTAGGACACATATATTTGGGATTCCAGAAGAGAGGAGATAGAGGGGAGACAACAAAAGATATTTGAAGAAATGACTTCAGATCTTCTAAATGTGATGAAAAACATAAACTCAGAAATCCCCGAAGCTCAACAAAGCCCAAGCAAAATAAGCATGAAGAAAGTGACATCAAAGCACATTATAATCATAATGGGATTGCTCAAAACCAAGGATAAAGAGAAGATCTCAAAAGCAGTCGGAGAAGAAAGATGTTAGAGACTTTTTGTTAGCAACTATGCAAGCCAGAAGACGTCTTTAAAGTGCTAGGGAACCTAAAATTCTTATTCAGTGAAGATATCTTCCAAAATTGAAGTTAAAAAAACACAAAATGCCTTTCAGACAGACCAAAGCTGAGACTTCATCGTCAGTAGACCTGCATCTCAACAAATGTTAAAGGTTTTTCTTCCCACTGAAGGAAGATGACACCAGATAGAAACACGGATCTGCAAAAAAAAAAAAAAGGAATAAAGAATGCCAGAAAGGGTAAATGCCTGGGTAACTATTGAAACACTTTTGTCATTTTAAAAATCTCTTTAAAAATAATTTATTTATTTAAAGCAAAATAATAACAATGTATTATGGGGTTTATAGCATCTATAAAAGTAAAATATCTGACAATAGAAGTACGAAGGACATGAACAAGGGAAAAAAGAGCCATATACTGTTGCAAAGTGCTTGTATGGTAGGCGAGGTGACAAAATAGTATTTGGAGGTAGACTGTCCAGTAAGTTAAAGGTATATATTGTAAACCCTGGAGAATGGGCCGGCAAACTTCAGCCCATAGACCAAATCTGGTTTACTGGCTACCCCACCCCCCCAATGACAAAATATTCTGCTGTTTGCTTTAATAGATAAAATCTGATTGGAAGACAGTCACGCTCACTCATGTCTATGGCTGTTTGGTGTTAGGATGGCAAAAGTTGAGTAGCTGTGACAGAGACTCTATGGCCTGTAGATCTTTCAGTGGTTACTCTTTGGCACTTTAGAGAAGTTTTTTTTTTTTTTTTGCTGATATTTGTCCTAGAGAAGCCACGAAAAAAATAAAGAGGTATAGCTAACAGGCCCGTATTGGAGGAGATTAAATGGATTTTATTATTATTTTTTTAATAAAAGAGCTCACTCCAAAAGCAGAGAAGAAGGGAAAAAGTAACAATGGACGGAACAGAAAAGAAATAGCAAGATGATAGATTCAAACCCACCTTTATAAACCTTTATTAGAACCCAGAGTTTATCAGATTTTATATGTAAAAAAAGTCCCCACTCTATAGTGTCTAAAAAAAACCTGCTTTCAATATGAAGACACATTTTGAAAGTAAAAGGACAGAAAAATACAAACCATGTGAAAACTAATCGAAAGAGAGCTCAAGTGGCTGTATTAATATCCAACAGAGCAGACTTCAGAACAAAGGAATATTATCAGAGATAAAGAGACATTTCATAGTGATAAAGGAGTCATTTCATCCAGCAGATGTAATAATCCTAAATATATACATGCCCAATAACAGAGCTTCAAAATACACAAAGCCAAAACTGATAGACCTGAAAGGAGGAAGAGACAAATCTACAATTGTAGGTGTACATTTTAATACTCTTGAGGAAAATCATTGAGGATACAAGGACATTTTTAGAGCATTCCACCAGCAAGAGCAGAGTACATATTCTTTTCACATATGCACATGGAGTATTAACCAAGAGAGACATATTTGGGGACATAAAAGAGGTCTCTGTATTTAAAAAGATGAAAACCGAACTAAGTTATGTTTTCTGAATGAATTTAGCAATGTTTCTGGGTAAAAGGTCAGTATGTAAAAGCCTGCGAATTTCTGTGTAATAGTGGAAAAGGAAAATTTAAAGACTACTATTTACTATAGCATTGAAAAACATGAAATATGTAGGGAGAGTGCACTGAAAATGACTAAACCTTTCTGAGAAAAAGTAAAGACCTAAGTAAATGGAATGATGTACAGTGTCTTGGATTAGATGGCTCAATATTATTAGGTTATCATTTCTTCTCAAATTAAGCTGTAGATTGAATCCTAATCTAAATCCCCCTCAAGTGATAATCAGCTCATCAGTGGCTACCTAAGGCTGTGCTTGGAAGGAGGAAGACTACAGTGGGGCATGAGAGAGCTGTAGGAGTTACTGTACTGGATGTCTTGATTGTGGTGTTCATAACTTGGGCTTATACTTCTGTCAAAACGTCATTATATGCTTTTTGAAAGGGTATATTATTATAAATTAGCAGGAAAGGCTATATTTTATTATAAATTAGCAGCAAGCTGTTACAATTGAATAGTAAGAAGATTGTTGTAGAGATTGACAAATTTATTTGAAAATTTGAATGGAAATTAGAGAGGCTCTGTACTAGACAAAGTAATATTTAAGTACAAAGCTAGAACCTGGTTTTAAGGCTTACTATATAAACTACAGTAGGTAGTAAAAAGAGTGTGATATTGAAATAAGGAGTAGACATAAAGATCAATAGAACGGAATAGGGAGTCTAGAAATAGACTCATAAAATTGATTTTAGACAAAAGTCCCTTGATAATTCAATGGGTTGAGGAAGCTGTTTTCAACAAATGTTGCTATAACAACTATTTACCCATATGAAAAAAGACTCTTTATTCTTTCTTCATACTATATACAGATACTACCTTAACAGATCCTAGACACATATGTGAAAGTTAAAGCTAAAATATTTAGGAGAAAATCTTTGTGACATTGGGATAGGCAGAGATTTCTTAGGACACTAAAAGCACTAGTCATAAAAGAAATAATTGAAATTTTGGACCTTATCAAAATTCAAAACTTTTCTTCAAAAGACAGTGTAAAGAAAATGCAAAAGTAATGCACTGATTGGGAGAAAAATTCATAGTACATATATATGACTAAGGATTTGTATTTAAAACGTAGAAAGAACTCTTACAATTGAATAGTAAGAAGACAGCCCGGTACATAAGTAGGCAAAAGATGTGAACAAATCTTCACAAAAGAAGATATGTAAATGGTCACCAAGCAACTGAAAAGATGTTCATCATTAGTGCAGTAATTAGAGAAATGCAAATGAAGCCACAAGGACAGGAATTACATACCCACTAATATTATACAATGTAAAAAGATGGACAATATCAAATGTTAACCAAGATTTGGAGCAACTGGAACTTTCATACAGTGCTTGTAGAAATGGAAAATGCTACAGTCATTTTTGAAAAGTTTGCCAATTTCTTACAATATTAATCATACATTAATCATATGACCATATTATAGTATTACTAGTAGGTACTTATCCAAGATAAGGGAAAATACATGTTCACAAAGAGACTTATTTCATAATAGAGAAAAGGTGGAAACAACCCAAATATCTACAAGTGAGTGGATAACTCATTGTGGTATATTCATACAATGGGATATCACTCAACAATAAAAAGAAATGAACTGCTGATAAATGTAACTTGGACGACTCTCAGAAACATGGTGAGCTTAAGAAGATAAACTAAAAAGAGAACAAGCTATATGATTCTGTTTATATAAGATTCAAAAAAAAAAAAGAAACCCAAGTGATAATCAGCTCATCAGTGGCTACCTAAGGGCTGTGCTTGGGGGAGGAAGACTACAGCGGGGCACGAGAGAGCTGTAGGAGTTACTGGATGTCTTGATTGTGGTGTTCATAACTTGGACTTATACTTTTGTCAAAATGTCATACACTTTTTAACAGGGTATAAATTAGCAGCAATAACATTATTTTTGAAAAAGTAAAAAAATCGAAATTAAAATACTAGAACTGGACTCACTGGTCTTTTTGTTCTCATTAAATATGAAAAATTTTAGAACATCAGATTCTCCTTCTAAAATATGCACTAAATTGTAGTTAAAGATTGGAAGAAAAGTTAAAAAGAGGGAAAAATTAAATGATGTCTTCTTTTGAATCAAATTCCTACTCCCTAAAGTTTCCAACTATGGACTATACCTCAATCCAATGGATTTTCCATTCCAAGTCAGCCATGACCTGCTTTTGTCAAAATTCCTAGCAACAGAGACACTAAGAAAATAATCGATGTCTAAAATGTTAACTTAATATTGTGACCACAGGAGGACTCAATGGCTCTACCAGAGCTGATATTATTCCCTGTCTAAGAAAGTTTGATCTGAGCCAACTTTTATCCCTTGCCTCTAATTTTTCGATAAATATATTTCAAGCATTCAGGCTCTTAGTTTTGCAAAGAAGAACATGCAGCACTCACCCTGGTGCTTCTGACTTGAGTCAGGTTAGGTAGCTCCTTGCCTTTTTTCTCCTGTCTTGGGGTAAACTTGAAAAATTTTTTAAAAAATTGATTTTTAGAGAGAGAGAGAGGAAGGGAGAGGGGGAGCAGCATCGATTGGCTGCCTCCTGTATGCCCCCTACTCGGGATCAAGCCCACAACCCAGGAATGTGTCCTGACTGGGAATCAAACCTGTGACCTTTTGGTGCATGGGATGGTGCTCAAGCAACTGAAGACACTGGCTAGAGCTTGGGGCAAACTTTTAATAACAATCTAGTATCAAATACTTTCTCCTCATGTTCTTATCTCTTTAGGCACATGTTACATTTTTTTGGTTGGGGGTGGTGGTGAAGGGAGTAGAATCAGAATATTAGAATGGAAGGGAGCGGGGCTCTGGATTCTTTAATCCAGTTTTCTCATTTTACAGAGGAAACGGCAGCCCAGGGAAGGCGAGGGCCTTGCTTTAATGCCTCCTAGCTCTGAGGAATGGAAGCCAGCCCCGACCCCTTCCACTCCCGGCTGCCTAGAAACGGCAGTCAGCCTCCCTCTCTGACTCAGGCTCCAATGTAATGGGGGAGAGGCATTATTCACCTGTTTTCAAGGACATTGCTGAAGAACTGGGGCTAAAGGACCATAAAGCATACATTGCAAAACACTGGTACTTGAAAGCAATCTTAAATCACCACCTGCATAAATTACTTTCCTAACCCTTTGGGATGAAAATTCCTGCGGCTGCCACATTTCAGAAAAGTTTGAGGTTTTCTTTCTTCCTCTTTCTTTGTTTTTGTGAAGCTATGAACTTGTTTTGGAGGGAGACTTTGAACTTTAGCCTTGCTGCAGGGGTTTACAGTAATTAAAAAACTATGCTAACGAGATAAACTTGTCATCTGAAGCTTTGCAAAGGTAGAGACCTGACTTGTTCCTCCCTTCCCTCCCCCCACTGGGTTCATTGCTAATTGTTGTCCTGTTATTAAAACAAACGACTTCTTTAAATGCCCGAGAATGGCATGTCCGTGCCTGATCAGGACCGCACATCAGACCACCCTGTATTTTATGGACTTGGTGTCTTGGCCGGCCAGAGGCGTGCCAGTGGGGGCAGAGTTCCTGCTTTGGCTGCTAATTAAACTTTAGAAACCGTTTCTTTGTTGCTGGGCCAATCATTCCCACAATCTGATTGGCCAGAGTTGATTCTTTTTGAAATGGGCAAATTTATATTTATTCTGAAAAACAAGCAGCAATTCCAAAGGATAAATGTTTATTTGAAAGAGCAAAAGTAACTGTCAAATGAGCAGATAGCCTGAAAATAGCTTTATCCGAAAAACCTTCTGAGAGTAGGAAAAAATTTGCCGTGGCTGCCAGATACAATGTTCTTTTCATTTCAAAAGGAAAAATGATGATATTAGTACCTTGGGTTACTGCTTTTGGCCTTTGCACAGTCCTTAGCACCTGCGATGTATATCATGCCACAGATATCCCTCTGAGGGTAGGGGTGGTATGTAGCGTATCGATGAGGATCTGGGGCTTCCATCAAAGATTTTTGAGCACCTCTTACATATCAGGAGCTGTTCTAAGCACTAGGCTAGAAGAGACTCAATGAACAAATGAACAAAACAGGCTGAAATTCCCTGCCCTTATGGAACCTACGTCCTAGCGGGACCCACATACCTGGATTCATATGTGAGCTCTGCTACTAGTTTTGTGAACTTGGGCAGCTTACCTGTTCTCATGACGTTCATTTCCTCATGTGTAAAATAGTGTTAATAGTAATTGCGACTGCATAACAAACATTTCACAAGGATTCGTGAGATAATGTATGTAAAGTGCTCAGCATGTGGTGAGTGCTCCTAAATGGCAGCTGTTAGTTATTCCTGTTGGGGCAATTCCACCTGTCATCATTGGATCCCCAGTGATCCCCCTCTTGCATGGGGGTTGACTGGCTTGAGGATGTTCCATTGGCAGGGAAACAGATCAGTCCCTGACCCAAATCGTGTTAGACACGGGTCACTGGCAGTCAGGAGTCACAGCCCGGTTCTTGCCTTGACCCTGCTTTCTCTTTATTTAAGAAGCAGCCATACAGAATTAGCCCTTGTTCAAAAATAACCACTATGATCATCCTGTTTTGCTTCCCCCCAGGTGACAGACTCTAACATTTCTTCCTCTCTCCTTTCAGATTGTTTAGTGTAATTTTGGAACAATTAACCAAAGAAACAGAAGGCGGCAACCACTCTGGTGGCAAATCGGGAGGCTTTGATGTCAAAGCCCTCCGTGCCTTCCGAGTGCTACGACCACTTCGACTAGTATCAGGAGTGCCCAGTAAGCACGTTTTGTTTCCTAAAGCCAGGATTTTGTTGATTTTTTTTCTTTTCTTCTGGGTGGGTCTCAGGATTCTGAAATGGAGCACTACAAGGTGAGTGTCCGTGTACCAGCCAGGGGCTTTGCAGACGACCCTGGAGGCCTTTGAAGGCTGCAGTACATTTCGACTTGTGCTGTCACTTTGGATCCCGTGACATCCCCAAGAGGGGCTGGCAGCGACGTGCCTTCCTGATATTATAAAAGAGACAACCTTCTCTTGTAGAGAGGCGGAGTAAGTGGTGGCCAAGGCCTTGAGTACAGGCTTCCTGATTCGAGTCTGGTTTCCTTCTGTGACAGCACACTGACCGTCACCTCCTCCCACTCCCAGCCTGTCCTCTGTGCCCTCTGAAAGTGCTGGCGTATCTAGATGAAGGTGCCCGGAGGGCTCAGCTCACTGCATTTTTTTCAAAGTGAGGAGCAACGGGGGGCTGGACTTCTGGAAACTCTCTTCTCCACTGTTAGGAGCTGTGCCCGTCCCTCTCTGGGGACAAGGCAAAGGCTTTCGTGTCCTGCCCTGCACGTAGGGCGTAATAGAACCTGCTCAAAGGTGGTTCGAGGACTGGAGATGGTGCAGGGAGAGCCCCAGCACGAGGTCTGGAGCACAGAGGAGACCCTCAGGGGTGAGAGATGTTATTGTCATCCACATGGCTACGATGCCTGTCTGTGCCAGACCCTAGTGTGCTTCTGGCTGCAGACCTCCAGGCCAGGATGAGTGCCACCTGAGTGGGAACAGATGTCCTGTCCGTGCCCTGGCCAGGAGCTGCAGACTGCTGCTTCCACATGGGGCATGGGGTATGCTTCCCTGGGCTCTTTCCCTGATAGGACACCCCCTGTTGGGGACTTCAGAGGGTAGATGTCCTAGCACCTTTCCAAGGACTGTGGTGGTGAGGTGGCTGCCTACTGCCAGCCAGGGGAAGGATTTGGGACTGCAGGGCCTGCCCGTTTTCCACCGCTCGGAAAGCCATCAGAAGGACCCTGACCATAGTTTTCTCCTCCAGAACTTCTCTGTGAATTTTTATTGAACCTGTTGGCTTTCAAAAGGCACCAGAAATTCTCTGGAAGGAAAAAAGATTTCCAAATTTAACATTTTAAAATGTAGGAAGTGGTGTTTTATGTGTACTTGTTTTTCCAGATGGTTCACTTATTTTCATTGAAAAAGATCAGCGCAAGTCAAAACCACAGAACTGTCTGGAAGCAATTGAGAAACATAGAAATACCTTGGAAATGACTGGCTCTGTTAGGGTGTAACGTGGCTACAGGAGAAGTTCAGTGAGCAGACATGTTCTTCCAGATTTAGTTGTTACAGCTAAATCTAATTTCAAAGTAACCACGACAACTTTTCCCCCCAAGAGCAAATAGCAGGACAGCCTGCCTGTGTTGTGTGCTGCTGCTCCTGTGTGCCCGTCTGGCCGATGAGAACTCGGCATTTACATGGCCTTGGTTTGGCTCCCTTGTCTCATGAGCTTGTCACTGAATGACTAGTCCAGTGCTCCTGCATCCTCTCGAGAACCAGTGCTAAACTATTTCCCCCCCTTCCCCAAATATCACTTTAAAACTTGACCGAGGCCTGTATCACCTTCTGCCGTGGGTCAGCAGGGAAAAACGGGGATCTTAGTCTTGTGTGAGGACTTTTCAGCCTGTATTTTAACTGTCCTGGGAGGGAACATAAAAGTCTCTCATCAGACCCAAATGGGCTTCAGGGAGAGGGGTCAGGGGCTCTGGGTCATGCTATTTCCCATGCTGGTTGGCAACTGTGGCCCAGTGATTTCTTTTCAAGTACCTGAAGTTGTTCAAAATGCCTGGGGAAGTTTGACTGTTTACACTTACCTGGGAATTGTCTAGTCATTTCTTAAGAGAATTGAGACGGTCCTGTAAGACAGGATTTTGTGTGTATGTGAATATATTCATTCAGTGGAAGGTAAAAAAATGCATGTTTCAGAAGAGAGTAGTTCAGACGTTTGCAAAGTTCTTAACCACCCACGCGCAGTTAACTGAGAAGTGTGCATTGGAATCCTAGACCATCAGAGTGGGAAAGAATCCCAGAGAGCATCCAGTCCAACAGCATCACCTTTTACCTGAGGAAGCTGAGGCCTGCTAAGGACTGGCGACTTGTACAGATTCCCACAGCTAGTGGGTGGCCAGACAGGGCCAGACCCACGGTCTCCTACTTCCTGGTGGTCTTTCTACTTCATTCCTCTGCCACCGTGAGATCTGTACACATCAATAATATACAAAGGAGCCTAATGTCATGAAAGTGTACAATTCTCACTGAGATACAACTTCGTTGTCTCACAAATTTGGCCCATCTGAAATACAGAAGAACCTTAAATGTAAACGTATTTGTGAAACATATGGCTCACTGCCATGGAATTTAGAAGAGCTAACTGCCGAATGGTGATTTTAGATGGCTCATCCATGTCTAAAATTTAAGCGAAAAAACCTAGGCAAGTAGATGAAAGCAGATGCTTTCTTTCTCCCTCTATCTGTTCTTTCTAGAAGGTGGAAACATTAAGTCATCTTATTGATCATTTTTTTCAGAAGAAACCATTTAGCATTTAAATATCTGAAGATAGTATCTAGGACTTTGGTCATAATGAGGGTCTTGGAAAGAGGGGCTCTCTGTGAGTCTGAAATCCTCTTAGCAGTCTTACCTCCCCAGCCAGTCCCCTACCTCTTCCCTGTCTTTATCGCTGCCGATAAGAATTCTCTCTGCTCCGTGTGTTCTGACTTCCAACTTACTTAATTCTAGCACCTCAGCTTATATTCTTTCACTCTTTAAATATGTATTGGAAGAGAGAGGATATTGGAAAAGGGCAGTTTGAATGAGGGTGAGACAGTGGGGAGGGAGAGACAGGGAGGGGAAGGGGAAGAGCATAAAGAAAAGCGTAAGTGAACTGCGCAGAGCAGAAGCTGTGGTCACGGGGTGGCAGAAAGAACGCAGGACACTAAACGTGGGAGTTGGCTTCTAGTGTGGGATCTGGTCCTGTCCATCACTGTCCCTCAATCTTAATCCTCCCACCCAATCCTAGCCTGTGTTGCGTCCCCCCCCCCCCCCCCCGCTTTCCAGTCTCTTTTCCTCTACCTATATCATGACTCCGAGTATTACTCTGTGGATAGCTCCCAGGTTTCCACGTCCTTCCTCATCTCTCAAGCCCACGGTTCAGCTGCAGGATGCTCCCTCAGTGCCATGCCAGTTGCTCTCACCCTCTCCTTCCTTTGCCCGTCTCCACCCGCCTCATTCCAGGAGAACCTCCTCTTGACGTGCTGCTTTTGTTCGGGCACTAGGATTTGCCCCATGACCCTGCCTCCATAGGTACCTTCTTCCCCACACTTAGTTGCTGAGTTCTGGCCTCCACTGGTCCTGTCTTCTGCTATCCTGTTTGTCTTTCTAAAGAGGCTTCCTTTTGTTAATGGTCTGAAGTCTGGTCCTGTAACCCAGATTCAAAACCTGGAGCTGCCAAGCTGCAACCTTCTTTTCCTTCCTGATAGCCTTTGTCACTGTGTGCCCGCCAGCCAAGGCTTCCCCCCCCAGCCCATGCCATGGTGCTGGCTCACCTCTCCCCTCTGCCTGGCGTAGCCTCTCCTCCGCCCACCTGTGGAAGTCACCCTCCTCAGCCACAGGCCTTGCCCAGTCCTCCTCTGCACGCAGAAGCAGTGTTTCCATCCCTCTTTAACTGTGACTGATGCTACTCCTACGGCATCTGTGTGCTGCCTTTAATTTGCGTTTAATTATTTTCTCCTCCTAGAACACAAGCTCTTTGAGAGGAAGCCTTTTATGTGATACATCCTCATATCTTCCAAAGCCCTCACTAACCTGATGCTTGCCATCCGGTGGATGTTCAAGGAACTTTGTTGAGTGGAGGGACAAAGGCATAAATGACTGACTGACTGATGTTGGACAGTCCCCTCTCTAGGCCTTAGTTGTTCCATCCGTCAAGCGAGGGAGGTGGATTAGATGATCTTTAAGTTTGTAAACTTATCTCACATCCAGATTTAATGCTAATTAAAAGCTTTGAAATACCTGAGTTTTATTACTGTGTGTCCTGTGCAAAGCAGGCACCTTAGGAATTGTATGTGTGCATCACTGACGTTTCTTCCTGGCTCACAAACTCATTCCTCTCTCTCCTAGGTTTACAAGTTGTCCTGAACTCCATTATAAAAGCCATGGTCCCCCTCCTGCACATAGCCCTTTTGGTGTTATTTGTAATCATAATCTATGCTATTATAGGATTGGAACTTTTTATTGGAAAAATGCACAAAACATGTTTTTTTGCTGACTCAGGTGAGTATTGAAAATGGTAGCCAGCCCAACTTTTTAAAAAAGTTAATTTTCTCCCAGACAACTGTTATGGTTTTGAGAAAGTCTAAAACAAAATGAGAATAAGAAAAACAAAACAAAAAACAACCAAATGTACCAGCAAATTTACTGAGCCAGTTCCTAATGTGAGTTATGTTCAGAATAAATGAAAGTTTAATCCCCTTTTCTGTCCTGATTTCCTATGTAATGTGCCCCGGCAAGCAAGATGAGGGACCCCCCCCCCCAACTAGAACATGAGGCGAATCAGTAGCATTCTGTACAGCCCCGAGAGGTGCTGTGAGTGAGCACATAGGAGGGGGCCGTGGACTGTGGGTGCACAAACGGCCAGTTCTACGGGGGAGGGACTACACGAAGTGGACCCTGAAGGACGAGTAGGACTCTCAGACAGCAGAGGTGGGAGGCAGCGAGGGTCTCGGCCTGCGCAGGCGTGGTTTCCTGGTGCTCATCTCTTGGGTGGTGAAGGCTTCTTGCTCTGTCTGCAGATATCGTAGCTGAAGAGGACCCAGCGCCGTGTGCGTTCTCAGGGAATGGACGCCAGTGTATCGTCAACGGCACAGAGTGTAGGAGTGGCTGGGTTGGCCCAAACGGAGGCATCACCAACTTTGATAACTTTGCCTTTGCTATGCTCACCGTGTTTCAGTGCATCACCATGGAGGGCTGGACAGACGTGCTCTACTGGGTAAGCAGTGTGAGGAGAGTTGATGGAGTGTTCTTTCTCTGGATAAGTGTTGCATTAGCTAGAGCCTTTGGAGAGTTGGCTGAAAAAGAAACCCTGGAAGTCAGTGTTTTGGAAAGGGAAGCTGACCCTCTCTTCACTCAGCAAGACTCAATCCACATCTTTCCTTCTCAGGACTTTAGTTTCCATTCTAGAGAGCAAGATGCATAAAGTTGGCTTCCCCCACTCCCCAGTGCTGCCTGGGGAGTTCTTGCTGAGTGTGCCTAGTAGTCCCTTTCTGGAGGAACCCGGAAGGCCAGGGCTGTCCGGATTAAACTCTTAGAGAGCCAGCAGTTATTTCCCAAGTGAAGAGGCTTCTATGGGCTAAAATTGTTCTTTTATACATAAAGGCAGGTTGCTTTACTAGAATTCTAAACAGAAGATAGAGAACATAAATTGCATTCCTTTCATGTTTTCCATAACTTAGCACAGCCCCAAAGCCAAAATGCGTTTTCCCCCCTTATAATATTTCCCTCGCATCTTCAGTATTATATAAATCAGCCCAGCACAAGCTCTTAGCTCTCTCTTCCTTTCTCTTTGGAGCCAGAGAACCCTGGCAGAGGGTAGAAATGGAGCAGGGACCCATCCAACTGGCCGTGAAAACAGATGGACACCCTTTTGATGGCTGGGGTCTGGTTCTTCTTGTTCTAGACAGTGCCAGAAGGGTTTGTCATAAATGAAGAGCAGTAGCGTTTTAACAGCCATTTCCAAGAGCTCTGTTTGTTTGTTTGGTGGAATTTGAAAAAGCTCACCGAAGTTTAGAAATTATTTTCCATGCCACAGAGTTGCTGGGGAAAACAGCTGACATGTAGATTTTGAGCCTAAACCCAAGTCCAAATGAGATTAACCAGGATTCCAATAATAACTTGTAAAAAGGCAATTAGTAGTAATCAAATACTTCTTCAGTGGTCAGTCTCCAGTGAGAAGACCTGCAGATTGAGAAGTAGCTTCTGACAGAAGTAGCTTCTAAATTGTAGACACTTTATAGGATTTCATATTACTCTACCTTCAGAGAACATAGCATCTGATGGTCATAAGAAGGTTTTTGCTTCCCTTCCCCAGTGAGCACCATGTTTACTGGACCATAGAAGTCCCTGTATTCTCAGTGTTAGGCAAAGAGGGTGTGTTTTTATTTTCATTCCCAAAGTATGTGTCTAGTTTGCTAGTAAGGTTTCAGCATCATCAACATGTTATATCTTGTTTCTCTCCTTTTTCTTATTGTTATAGAGAGTGTGTGTGTGTCTGTGTGGATATGTACATCTGTTATTTATATCTGTATAATGATGCCATTCATGAACAGGACGAAGGAGGGAGATTATATTGGATGAGCCAAGACCATGCTTGTGCAAGGGGACCCTCAAATTAAGTAAAGGGTTCATTTTCACTAGTATTATCTAAAAAATTGCAACTCCTAGTTAGATTAGTTGAGGCCTCCCAAATTTCCCTTGAAATTTCTGATAAATAAAAAAAATCATCTAAATAGCCCAAACTCTGATCCTTCCCCTAAACAGTACAGAAAACAACATTTTGATTTTTTTTAAAAAAGTAAAAGTCTGTGATCCTCTCAGCTCTCTTGTTCTCTGTAGTCATGGTGAATTGTTTACTGCTGATCCAACATGCCTTGACTAATGGACAATTTTATACTTTATCTTAGATTTCTGCACATTTTCTCATGATAGTTTCCTATTATCAAGCAAGTGAAACCTCTGGGAGTGCGCGATTAAAGCAGAGAAAACTCCGTGTACCCAGAAACAAGTTTCCACTTGCTTTCCTGAGAACCTTTAAGTATCACCTAAGATCATGTAATTATTATCTCTATTGTTAATATGACAATCAGAGTTAATAATTTGGTAACATAATTATATTATCTGTGAACTACATGGCATCTTTATTTAGCTGGAGGAACTCACATAATTTATCAACATTATCCCATCCTGTATCCCTTTATAGGAAGTCTGGGATTTTGAAGATGGAAACAGTAGATTATAGAGAAACCACTGAACATCTCCAGGGTCCTATAGCAAGTGGTTGTGGTCCTTGATCTAGAACGGGGATTTGCAGACTTTTTTTATAAGGGACCAGATAGTAAATGTTTTGGCCTTGCAGACCATAATGTCTGTGTCACAACTACTCAATTCTGCTCTCTGCCCGTGTCACTCAGAAGCAGCCATAGACACCATGTAGACAAATGGGGCAGCTTTGTTCCAATGAAACCATTTTTATGGACACTGAAATTTGAATTTGGTATAACATTCATGTGCCGTGAAATATTCTTTTGATTTTTTCCAACCATTTAAAAATGTAAAAGCCATTTTTAGCTGTACAAAAGCAGGTGGGTTTGGCCTGCAGGTCAGAGTTTGTCGACGCCTGGTCTACACTAGAATCCAGCATACTCTCTTTGGCATTCTCCCACCCTTTTAGAACACTTGAGGATGGCTAAGTCATGTCTTCCAGAGTTCACTGAGATCGCAGTCTCTGAAACACATCAGGTTGTGTTGAATTACTTGTTGATTATATTTATTAACTCATCATAGTGCTAGGCAGGAGCCAAGGCACCAAGCCTTCCTAATATGTTATGGGCCACGGTCAGTGGGAAGCCACACAGCTGTGTTCCAGAACAGAACAGCCCTGCCCAGCACAGTGCCTGGCACAGAGCAGGTGCTCAACAAATACGAATTCCTATGACTCTTCAAGTGTAAAATCCCATTGCCTCAGTGTAGATGGGCCATGTTTAAATATTAATTTTTATCCACAACTAAGGTGTCAAGGAAACACCTTGAGAGAGAACTAAGGAGATAAGTTTTTAAATATTGATGGCAAGCACATTTTACAATCCTTTAGGGGTTTGTATATGGTAGACAAAGTCTTTGCCAGGGATTATGTTGATTATATTGCATCTTGTCAAGTTTATATTCAGTCAGTGTTCACAAGCTCATTGATACCTCAGATCTCCAGAGAGTCTTGCAAATAGTCTTGAGAAGGAAAGTACAGGTGGGCCCGATATGCAGAAAGACACACTTAGAACTGAACCATGTGGATGTGTGGGGAGTGGGATTATTAACTCGGGTGGAAAAAGTTATTGTAGAGCTTTTATAAATTGAATTCCTTAAACATGATTAAGCTGTCATCTGACCCACATACATTTGTTGGCCACAGAGGCAGAAGGGTATAGCGCAAGGAAAGAAAGAACATTAAGGCTGGGATAGGGCTTGGTGTGTGACCTTGGGCAGGTCGCTGAAACTCTTTGGGCTTTAATTTTATCTTTAAGATGCAGAACAAGACTACATGATCTTTTTTTCCCCTCTTCAACTTGGAGGAAATGTTCTTGAATGTAAGAGATAAATGAGAATAGTATTAGTTTCAGGAGAGAGCCATCTATATAAATTATATATGGCCTCTTGCTTTATTGCAAAGCCCTTTCTCAGTGAACACGCCTATGGAGGTGCTAGCTGTCAGACTCTAATAGGATGTTCTCATGGTCAACTTGACCATCTATTTTATTCAAGGTACATGGGAAATTCCTCTCTAGTTGGCCAAGGGCTTGCCTTTCTCTACCTTTCTCTCATTCCATGCTCAGGGGAGCTACAACCAGTATCCCAAGTTTCCAGTAGTGTTTTCAACAGTTAGAAAAGACAGGAAGCCTTAAAGTTGGCCTTTAATTGGAGACATGAATATGCATTTCAACCTTTGAAGTGAGGGAAAACTGACTCTCAATAGAATATTGTTCACTGGGCACCGGGAGAGTCCACATGATCACTTTGATATAAATATTTAAAAAAATTACTCTAAATTGAAATACTTCAGCTCATGCCAGTTTCTCCATTGTTGATAAAGGCCATGCAGACAAAATTCCAAGCAGTGTCTCTATTTTCTTTCTTTCTGTTTTGTTAATCTTCACCCGAGAATTTTTTTTTTTTTTTTTTTTTTAAGAGAGAGAGTGGAAGGGAGGGAAGGAGGAAGGGAGAAGGGGAGAGAGAGATAGAGAAGCATTGATGTGAGAGAGAGGGACATTGATTGGTTGCCTCCCATATGTGCCCCGACCAGAGCAGGGGATTGAACCTGCAACCCAGGTACGTGCCCTTGACTGGAAATCGAACCCATGGCCCTTTGGTGCACAGGCCGACTCTCTAACCATGAACCATACCAACTAGGACCGGTGTCTCTATTTTCATGTGGCTATTTTAGGGAGCAGCTTGCCAGTTCTGACTTGTCTTATGTATATGGTAAGGTCTAAGGAACACTAGCCTGTGAGAAGAGACTGGGTTGAGAAGGTTTAGTTAAGAGAAAGACTGGCCCTTAAAGCTTGAGCTCCATTTCTCTTCCCCAACTGCTGGAGATTTAGGGTCTCCTGTGGCCTTTGTTTAGCTCTGGCCTTTCTCCCAGCCCCCAGCTCCCAGCTGTCATTCCAGGTGATATTTCTGATTTGAGTAAATGTGAATCTGTCAAACACTCTTAAGAAATTAAAAGGGTCTTGAATGGGGGGAAAAAAATGCCCCTCCCAAGTGGAGCAGACCGCTGTTACTAGAGCCATTTCCTGGAACACAAGACTGAGGCCTGAATGAGGGTGGGGAAGCAGAGGGAGGGCTCAGCCCACTGACTTAGCCAGAGCTGTAGAAAAGTGGGGCCTCCTGGTGGGAGTCCTGGACTTGAACATGTTTCTCCCAACCTGTGAGCATGCACTCTCCTGTCATGCACACTCCTGTTCCAGCAGAGAGGAAACAGACCCAGAGAGGTCCCTTTGGAAGGTCCTGAATGCAGGCTGGGCTCTGGCCACTACACCAGGCAGCCTGTTTCTTGTCCTCCACACATGGGTTTTTAAATAAGTTTGGTGGCGTAGTTGCTTTGGAAGAATTACCCTCTGCCTTCCTCCTGAAATTAGTTTATCCAGCTTAATTAGATCAACAATTGCAGCCATGGCCTTGGCTCATTCATTACTGTAATTGCCAGTGTAAGATGTGCAGGCTGATATGAGTTCTATTAAGCACATCAGTTTTCATGTGGCCAAACAGGTGTTTCATAAGGGATTTAATGCCCTTTCCCTAGATTTCAGCAACAGATGTTAGGTAATTTTTTTTTTTTATGTTCTCTTTTGCTGTTTGGCTTCTGTATGAGGCAGTGAAATGCATGAGCCTCATTCTGTAAGCTAAAACCTGGAGCCACATAGTGTGGAGGAAAGCACATGCGTAAAGGCTGAAGGGCTCGCACCTGCAAGGGAAGAGCCATGAGTCAGCCCAGAGTGTATATAGTTCTGTATACTGGAGATTCTGGGTGTTCCAGCAAAATCAGGCCTGGGGCCATTCATCCTGTCCCTGACTGGTCCTTAGCATCTCCTTCCTGGGAGAAGCATTTGCCCAATTTACCACTGACCTGTGCTGTTGGTAAGTTCCAGCCAGCCGTGAACCTTAAAGCACCTGTTTGCTCCATCATGAAAGCTGCTCATGACCAAACCTCTCCTGGGAGCATCTGTCAGGGAGGCCACGTCTGACTGTCCTGCTTGAGCTTGTCCCACAGTAGGGGCCTTGGGGTTCCTCTAGATGAGCCAGTCAGCTCCAGCTGAGGCCAGCTTTCCCTGGCTGGGTCATCCAGGTCCAAGATAAGTGTGTGAGATAAGGGCCTTTTCCTACTCCTGGGTCCTTCCTGTGGTACAGTCTTAAAAATGTCATTCCTAAGAGCACCCTTGAGTATGTCAGCTTGCTGACTTCAGAATACTCACCTTCTCTGCATTAGTTTAACTGTGCTTGATTTACTGCTTGAGGGCCATCCAGATTTAAGATGGGTTGAGTTTCCTTGGATGGGTTGGCTTCCAATGGAAAGTTATTGTTTTAAGTTTTTTTTTTTTTTTTTTAAAAGAACAGACTTTATAGAGTCAAATGTTGCCAATTTGTCTCTATAACTAAGACTTTTCCACCATCAATTTTTTTAAAAAATATATCTTTATTGATTTCAGAGAGAGGAAGGGAGGAAGAGAGAGAGAAAGAAACATCAATGATGAGAGAGTTGTCACTGATTGGCTACCTCCTGCATGTCCCCAACTGGGGACTGAGCCCCCAACCTAGGCGTGTGCTCTGACCGGGAATCGAACTGTGATCTCCTGGATCTTAAGTTGATGCTTAACCGCTGAGTCAAGCCCAGCCGAGCAATCATCACAAATTTTAAAAGCAAAAAAAGTACTAACAACTTGGACAGAATAGAAAATAGTTTTCAGCTAAGCACTACTTTTGTCCTCTGCTAAGCGCTTTTCTGAAAATCCCTTATCAAGGCAGCTTCCTGTGAAGAAGAGCCAAGTCCCAGCTGATTTCCCCACTGGTGGCCAAAGTTGACTCCATTTGCCCTGAAAGCTTTGATGGCTGTGTGTGTGTGTGTGTGTGTCTGTTGGGAATATAAAATGAATATGTATTGGCTACTGTTGTTTCTTATTTGAATCTAAGTAAATGTTTCATTAAATGTATAGAATGCTGTCTCTAACGTGACCCTCTCTCCTTACTAGATTCCCTTATTAACCCACTCCTATGAGACCATCTTATTTCTTACAGATGAATGATGCTATGGGATTTGAATTGCCCTGGGTGTATTTTGTCAGTCTCGTCATCTTTGGGTCATTTTTCGTACTAAATCTTGTACTTGGTGTATTGAGCGGGTAAGCTACACCTCTTTCATCTTGAAAGCAGAGTCCTGAGGATAGATGCCAAGACCACACAGGCTTTGCTAGATGGGGGCCTCCGGGTGGGTGCCAAGCGCTTTACACATCCTCTAAGATGCTTTCTTTTCTGCTGAGGCTTCCCAAATCTCGATGTTTCCTGGAACCTCACCAGCCTTCATGCAAGAAAGCTATAGAATAGTTATTGACCAGAAATTAATCAGCGTTTGTTGCTTGGGATTTAAATAGTTTCCATTGCTTTGCCCTTTTGTCTGTCCTAAAATGAGACACGTGTATAATTGCTTGATTGGTCTGGATCCAAATATAATGCAGATTAATTGGTACAAGACAGTAGCTAAATGAGCTGATCCCGGCTGACTTTTGGTAGGCCACAGAATTCAGCAGCAGAACTTGTCTTTATTTGAAGACAAAAAAATGGAAGGCCCTAGGTGGGGTCCTTGTCCTGGGAGCGCTAATCTTCCATCAAAGCCCCGTGTGGTCTGGCAGCTGCTCCCGGGGCTCCGCTCTTTAGTAAATAGATAACTGATAACTGATCTCCTTACATTTTACAGGTAAATGATGCGATAGGATGGGAGTGGCCATGGGTGTATTTTGTTAGTCTGATAATCCTTGGCTCATTTTTCGTCCTTAACCTGGTTCTTGGTGTCCTTAGTGGGTAAGCAGTTGGATCCATGTTGCACATTCTGCCTCGTGTGTGGTGGGCGGCTCTGTGTCCCCCCCAGGTGCCCCCGTGGCTCCTCTGCATGCGTGTGGACTCTGATGTTTCCTCCATGTGTTGCTTTTGGATTGAACTGTGATTCTTTCTGCCTATATCTGTCTGTGAGATCCTGTGTTTTCTGACGCTTGCCAAACACTATTAATTTAATGAAAACGTTTCCCTGAAGCCAGTTACATTAATTTGCCCATGTGCAGAAGTGGATTTACCAGTGAGGGAAAGGAGTCCCAACCTTGGACTCCCCCAGGAAAGGGTGTCGGTTGAGGTTTCATCCCCATCGGTATATAACCTGGCCCTTTGTAATAATCATGAGTATTTCCAGGGTGTTTTAGATTTCATTGTGAAGGAGAAAGAAGCCTAGATTTGCACATAAATACTGAACAAATTTCAAAATCTTACGTCTTTTGTCTCAGGATCATTTATCAGCTTGGTTTTCTGTTGCTGTCACTGGGAGAGTTTTTCCTCTAATTCATTTTTAATCTTAACTGGTAGAGTCTTCCTTTAAATGCAGAGGAATGATCAGCTTTTGCACATACATGTTTTTGGTCTCATCATAGTCCCTGTCACTCAGTCACTGTTTTTGGAATTTCATTTAGTTTACCACCTCAGCTCTGTGACTGACCTGGTATAGAGAGGGCTCAGGGGGACTGGCTCAGGAAGGGGACTTCTGGTGTTTCTGGGCTCTGCCCTGCCTGGAGTGGCCCTTGCAGAGCCCCTCGGGGCAGCTGTGCATCCTCCCATCCTGCAGGTACCGCAGAAAGGGGAGTAAGAACCCCAGGGAAGGGAGCCGGGACCATCAAGGCGCTCTCAGAAGTGGCTCCAGCTGGGGGAGTGTAACTGTTGGTGGGGGTGGAGAGGGGCGCAGGAGGTCCCACCTCCCCAGAGGAGCCTCTGTTACCCACCAAGTGCAGACATCCTCAGGAAACACTGTTGATGGACTTGTTTCCGAGTGAGTTTCTCGTCACCTCGGCACTCACTTTACCTTCTTTCGGGGCTTGCGGAGCTTGTATCTCGGGGAAGTGATGTCTTCATGTACCGCTGAGTCAGGGGAGAGGCCTCTATCGAATTTTTCTCCACATCGCCCTTTCCAGAGTGGGAGGCCAAGCCAGCCACCTCTGCTTGCTCCCTCTAGCCTCCCTGCCTGTGTGCGGGGGTAAGGCTTTGGAACTCCCCTGACCCAGTGGGGCCGGCTTCACACCTGGACACATGCCGTCCTGTGAAGGCCTGTCTAGAAGTGGCCTGGGAGCCGTGTCCCCCACTGAGAGGAGCGGGTGGGGGGGGGGCATACCCTGGTCCCCCACCCCTAACACAGCTTCCTTCTGCAGAGAAGTGGCTCCTCAAGCCACATGTTCTTTCACTTAGTACTTTAAATGTGCTCCCCTCCTAATGAGCCTCTGTGGCTCAGGTTGGTGTTGGGATTGTAAGGGTGGAATTTATCTCCGGAGAAACAGCATCTTGCTTAACTCGGCCACAGGAACAGCCTGTCCAAGGTCAACAGCAGTCCTGTTGTGACTTCCTTGGCGCCTCCTGTCTCCAAATCCAACTAAACTGACTGAGGCCATGGAAACCACTAATTTCAACAGTGCCAGTGACGTGCCTTATCTCCGAGCTTGCAGAGCAGGAACCGGCCCCTGGCTCCACGAGGCCGAGGCTGCTTAAAAAGGGAAAAAGGAAAAGGTGGGAGGAGGGGGCTCCCCATTAGAAAGGTGGGCATTAAATACGCACCCCCAGGGGGACCCAAATTGGGGGATTAAAAAGGGCACCCACCCTTGTGGAACAACCAGTTTACCAAACTATATTTGGGGGGAAATAATTAAATTTACAAGTAATTTAAACATTTTAGTATCAAAGCAAAGCCAGATCCCTTATGAACAAGAATGCAAACGACACAAATTTTTAAAAATAAAATCAAAGGCTCCCTAGTGATTTCACTTGTCAGTTCCTGTTCCCAGGGGCTGCAGACCCACCCCACTACCCCGGAGGTGGAGGCCACTTGGGTAGGAAATGCGGAGGGGTGTTTCATGTGAAGTAAGAACCGGGTCTGCAAAGCAGGGCCTCTCAGCCACGTGGGCTAATTGGGCCAGCATTTCCTGAGCTCTGTCGAGTGCCCGGCTCTGGGCCAGAGGCCAGGGGTGCCAAGATGTCTAAGACCCAGACGGAGGCCTAGTGTTCAGACAGTCATTGTCTGGTAGAGACTCTTGTTAAGCAGCACAGGAGGGCAAAGCTAGAGTAGAGGTGTGGACCAAGGGGCTGTCAGCTGGACCTTGAAAGATGTTGAGGTATCTGTTGGGGAAATTTAGGAGCTAGCAGGCTCCCACCTGCCTGAACTATTTCCTGGGCTTCTCTGCCCAGCCGTTCCCCTTGATTTTCCCCCAGAGCAACCAAAAATAAAAATGGGTCATTTGTATTCATCTTCTTGTTAAAGCAAATTTAAAATATTTTAATTTTAATCTTAGTTCGTGACAGTTCTTTAGGGCACACTGGAGAGATTTCAAATCCAGAACGATGTAAATGTTAAAAGTGTTACAAAGACCCTGAGGGCCCGTCCGACCAATACAGATGTAATTCCAAAAGCACCCCATTAGAAGACTCCTCTGTTTTAGAAACTTAGGGCCATGCCGTAGCCTCTGATGAATAGTGAAGTGACGATGTGTGTCTTTAAGTCTGTTAACCACTGGGAAATATGTTTCTGGTCCTTGGCTCCTTCTCTTTTGTGTGGCCAGGCCATCCTATTTATTTTTTAACTGATTTTAATCTGCCACGTGATGTGTTGTTGGTATATTTTTAAAACATTCTAAGGTAGATGCTTTGGGAAAACCTTTGGTTTTACAACGGACCCCTTTTCTCAAGGTGAGTACAACGTTTACGGACTACACACCCTGTGTAGCCAAGTGTGAGCACAGACAGACTTTGATCTCTGATGACAGTGTGCCTTGGGAGAAGCTGAGAGTGACTCTAACTTGTGTTGCAGCTTCACATTAAGTTGTCACTGAGGAGATGGTCCCATTATGACCAGCGACTAGAAAGCATTCTCGTTTAAATCTTCAATTCAGGCAGGCTGCAGCTCCTGTCCTGCAGCTTTTTAGAAGCTTGGTAATTTTTCACTTTTAAAATTGTTTGTTTATTTAAAAATGTTTTTCTTGATTTTTAGAGAGAGAGGGAGATTAACTCCTTGCGTCTTTTGAGGTTTTTGTTGGTAAATAGGCAAAATAAGAGAACACATTGGTGTTTTGGTGCTTTGCTTCTTTAGCGTCATTGAAGGGGTGCCATGGGCAGTGGGCTCGGTTCTTCACCTGCAGGACTCCCCCGATGCTGGGCACACCTGCCATAAGCTGGAGTAGTCCCCACAGGTGGGGTTCAGACACCGAGGAGGGGACTGGTAGATGAAAGGGGAACTAGAAGACCTGGATTCTGGTCCAGCCAGTGTCACACACTAACTCTGGCACTTCACTTAGTAGCCCTGAGCCTCAGTCTCCTCATCAAACAGGGGTGATCCCACCATCTGCCTTCCCCCCTGGGTGGCTGGCTTTAAATCAGCTAAGGAATGTAGAAGGGCTTTGAAAACCATGCAGAGGATTTTACTCGTTTAATGTATCTGTATATTAAATTTGTGCCGCCCCCCCCCCCCCCCCCCCGGTGAAGTGGAAATTATCTGAAGGATACCATTCTCTGGATTTCCTGGAAATGATCAGAGAATGTGCTTTGTCCACACATTAATACTGTATTCTGTGCCCTCGAAGAGGAGACTGTGTCAGCTGGACAGGATTCTGCAGCTCTGAATCATTGCAATGGATGTTATGTCTAATAGTGATTTTGTTTTTGTGGCACAAATAGGGGTAGGCAATGGCATTTCTGTAACACAGTGGCTTTAGAGTTGGATCATCAAGACTTGCATCTTTGCTCTACCTTTACGTGAGATTTGGGGCAAATTACTTACCTCTTTGAATCTTACTTTTCTGTCTGAAATGCAGCTAATAATACCAACTGTGTAGAGTTGTGTGAGGATTCAGCAAGCAAGAGTGTAGAGTGCTTGGCCATTGTTGTTATTATGATGGCTCAAGTAGGAATATATAAAATAGGATTTGATGCAAGGAAAACCTAACCAACTCAGTCCTTTTAAACCAATTAATACTTATTGGACAAGGTAGGCCTGAATTAGTGAAAAGTCGAAGTTATACTCTTAAATGCTTTATTATATACACATGTGTGTATATATATGACATAGCCAATTATTACTAAAGGGTATTACTACATAAACCACCTCCTGGGCCTGCTTAAAGAGTAGATGAAAATCATTTGTAAGTTGCCTATGATTTCAAAGCTGTGGTTTTGCCAGCATCTTATGAAAAATATTTGAACCACTTCTTTTCTTAAGCAGTCCTTGTATGTTGTTGGAAGATAAATGCTCTGTGTAAGCCCCATTTTATGATCTAAGATTGAATGTAAATTCAACCTATGTCTATAAATTCCAGATCATTCAGCTCTAAATTAATTTGTGTCTTTGTGTACCAATAAGTTGCAAATCTACCAGGTCACAGGTTATCTTTTTAAATCATTAATCCAATTTTATATTACTTTAGGCCTGTTTCTTTCTTTCTTTTTTAAAATATGTCTTTATTGGTTTCAGAGAGAGGAAGGGAGAGGGAGAGAGATGGAAACATCAGTGATGAGAGTTGTCATTGATTGGCTGAGGCCTGTGTATCTTAACTTTAAAAGTTTTGTGGGGACATGGATGAGGTCAATCATTATAGAAAAGTGATTTTCAAACCATGCGTTTATTCTGAATTTCGCTATTGCATCCTTCCGATGCCCCATTCTAGTTGCATCAGCTCCCAGGGCCTAGACAGAGACCCAGGCATGGCTGCTTTTCTTGTTTAACTGCTGGTGTGTGGAGAAGGGAGAGGGAAGGTGATGGTAGTGGTGGGACTGTCAACTGTATCATATCAGAATTATACAGAATAGGAGCAGGTTTGGGGCATTGTCATTTGCACCCTGGTCCATTTAAATTCACACCAGTATGAGCCACGGTAAATCAGAGATTGCTCCCCCTTGAACGTTGGCAAAGGAGACAAACGTATCAGGGTAGATAGTGGCTGTATTGCTTGTGAGTATTTTATAAGTGGTGACATACCCTCTGGGAGTAGGCACTCTTATGAATTATTCATGACTGGGATTCGATTTTGCTCTCATTCAACACTTGACCAGCCTCTGCTGATAGAAAAGGAACAACAGAATTTCTTCCTGTACATACTCCTCTGACATAACTTGCATCTTAAAGGAGTAGCTGAGTTGCTTACAATGTTGAAAGGCAGATTGTTAGGTAATGGGATAACCAGGCTGTCAGCATGCCTGGTTACCACTATGTTACAGAATAAAATTGTACTGAGTCCGTGAGTTAATTTTGTACCTTGACCAACAGACTCAGAAAAAACAAAGAAATTGTGGAGGGTTCTTTGTAGATAGTTCTTACAATTAAAAAAAATTTTTTTCCTGGTGTAATTAGTGATGATTAAGCTGCCAGAATTTCAAGAAGACACTCCTAATGATCATTTATAGCAAAGTAATTCCCAATATTTAGCTGTATCTGTCGTTGGCTTGTCTAGGCTAATATGCAAAAGGCTTGCCCACACGGTTGGATGTCTCTTTTCCTGAATTGGGAAGTAATGCTGTGAGTGGAGCTGAAAGCTGTGGGAGAGCTCCCTAGTCCTCTGGTGACTTCACATGGTTTGGCTTTGGTAGAACAAGCAGTTAAGCCCCACTTCAGCTTCAAATGGAAGAATGCGAGATTCCTTTTTCAAATGAAGAACCAAGCTGAACGTTTATATATACTTTTAAACACTTCACTTTCTTGTTGCAGAGTTAAAAGGCTGTCGGGGGTAGCTGACAGCTGGATCCTGGTGCTGTGGGTACCACGGTACCTGAAGTGCACAGGCTGGTAGCCACACCTGACATTAACAAGTGAGTGGTAACCCCTCTGCCGCTGGCTCGCAGCTGCTGTTTCCATAGAAATGGCTGTCGGGATCAGTGGAAACGAGGTAAGTGAAAGTTTTCGCTGATCCTTGTTTCCATCAAGCTGACGTCTGTTTCCCTGGCAACAGCAGTGGACAGCAGCCAGGCACTAGCAACAGATTCGGGAGAGCTCTCTCACTTGTCAGCTGTGGCTATCATCTGTCCCTGACTGAGTTCTTCTATATAATACACGGCAAAGATCCCTGACAACCCGGGAGGCACCTCCGGCCGCGTGTGCCCTCCTGGGCACCGATTTTGCCGATGAAGAGCTCTGTCCTAAGCAGCTCCTCCATCAGCAGCCTTCCCTCCACTGCACTCTGCTTGGTGGATGTACAGTTCAGGGGAAGGGGAGAGGTAGCTGAGTGTATCCGTGTTGCAGGGCAGGCTGTTGAGTCTGTTGATCCCAAGTCCCAGGGGAAGAGAATTCATTGCGGTGCTTTCATGTGCAGACCCAGCTCTTCATAAAGCTGCCGGTACTTTAATGGTTGAAATTAAAACCATAATTTTCCTGTGTTCCCTACGGGATTGGTGGCATTAACCATTGCTATCGCTTTTACAGTGGAAGGGATATTTATGAATTTAATAATTAGACTTCTTGTGAGAAACATATTTGACGATTGCCTCTAAGATGCTATGCTAGTGTCAACCTCAGCTAGTCTTTTTTTCTCCTATGTAATACTTATTCATTTACAGGCTGGTAAAATTGCCTACAGAGATCAAATAATGGTATAGCAAGGCAGCTCAGTATGCAAAGACCAGTATAGCCATAGTATAGGGAGCTTTTTTTTTAAAACTAACATTTAGCACTTGTTCCTTTCCTGGAGTTTCATTTTAATATTTCAGCAAATGTAGACACCCAAGACATAAGTATCTCCCTGCCACATGAGACAGCGTTCACGGGTCCCACCGAGCAGAGGAGAGCCGTCATGACTGCCCTGGTGTGTGAGATGATGACACATTGGGAGAGGCACAGAGTGAGTTGTTGGGCACTGTCTGATTTTAAACAAAGATACTGTGAAAAAATATTTTCTCTGAAGTAAAACAGAGCTCTGAGATTCAGAGGTGTATCTCTGAGGATGGAATGAGGGTGCGGATCCACAGTGTTCCGAGAATCTAGGTTGCCTGTCCAAAAGAACACTGAGAAATTGCAGATTTCCTGGTGGGGACCTTTCTTAATGACCTTGGTCCTCAATAGTGTGGACAAGGACAACTGTTTGGCCTGGAGGCAATATGTAGGGCTGATCCTGCACCACCTGGTTGGGTTCAATATAACAGACTAATAAGCAGAAAATCTTGCTAGATAACTTTTTCCTTTGTCTTAGCCTTCTTAAGAAAAAAATGGCTTGAATGCATTCATTTAATGATTTTTTTTCAAGTGCCTCCATAGTACTAGTGTATTTGCCAAGCATCTTTCTAGGCATTGGGACTACAATGGTGAGAGAAAATGAATTCACCAAAATCCTGCCAGAATTAATAAGTGAATTTAGCAGGGTCACAGGATACAAGGTCAGTATACAAAAATCAACTTTATTCCTATATACAAGCTACAAGCTTGTGGAAAATGAAATTTGAGAGAATATTTACAATAGCATCAACAAATTAAAATACTGAAGAATGAAAATGAGAACAGATATGAAAGACCTCTACACTGAAAACTACAAAACACTGATTAGTAAAATTAAAGATGATCTAAAGATGGTTATGGATTGGAAGACTCAATGTTGCTAAGATGTCAAATTTATCTGTGCATTCCTCAAATTTATCTATGCATTCAGTGCTGTCCCCATAAATCTTTTTTTAAAAATCCTCACCTAAGGATATGTTTATTGATTTGAGAGAGAGGAAGGGGCCAGGGAGAGAGAGAGAGAAACTTTGATTCAAGAGAAGCATTGATTGGTTGCCTCTGCATGTGCCCCTATTGGGGATTGATCTGCAGCCCAGGGATGTGCCCGATGGGGAATCGGTCCGCAACCTTTTTGGTGTATGGGATGACACTCCAACCAACTGAGCCACCCGGCCAAGGCTGTTTCCATAACTCTTAATAGTCTTTTTATAGAAACTAGCAAGATGATTCTGATATTTATGTATAATTTCAAAGGACCCATAATAACTAAAACAATCTTGATGAACAAAGTTGGAGGACTTATACTACCTGATTTCAAAACTTGCCATAAAGCTACAGTACATGCAGTGTTGTTTTATGTATCTATCTTTATGTTGACATAAGGATAGATACACTATCCCGGCCGGCATGGCTCAGTGGTTGAGCATCGACCTATGATCCAGGAGATTGAGGTTCGATTCCCGGTCAGGGCACATGGTTGCAGGCTTGATCCCCAGTTGGGGCCGTGCAGGAGGCAGCCTATTAATGTCTCATCATTGATGTTTTTCTCTCTCCCCCCTCTCCCTTCCTCTCTCTGAAATCAATAAAGACATATATATATACATACACACACACACACATAAAAAGATAGAACAATTGAATGAATGGAAGAGAAAATCCAGAAATACATGTATATGGTCAACAGCTTTTTGACAAAGGTGCTAAGTAATTCAATGGAGAAAGGATAGGATCATCTTTTCAATAAAATGCCGGGAAAACTGGATACCTGCAAAAAACAACCAACCCAAAACCTTGAACTTTAGGTAATACTAGACACAAATACTGATTTGAAATGGATCCTAGATCTAGTTAAAAAGCTGAAATTATCAATATTTTCTAAAATGATTCCTGCCCTTCAGAAATAAGAAATTGAAAGGAAGTCACACAATGAAAGAAAATATTCACAGTATAAATATCTGATGAAAGGTTGGTATCTTAAATAGACAAAGAACTCTTAAGTTAGATAGCCCAATTAAAAATTGGCAAAATTTTAATTGAACAGATACTTCACAAAAGATTATATGCAAATAGCCAATGACATGTAGAAATATTCAGTATCATGAGTCATCTGGTGCCAGTTAAAACTGCAATAATCTTCTATATATAGGGAGTATGTACATACTTTATGTAGTACAATAGCTGAAATAAAAAGGACTGGCAGTATCAGATGTTGGCAAGAGTACAGAGTGACTAATATGCTCATACGTTGCTCATAGAAATATAATATGGTACAACCACTTTGGAAAGGTTTGTCAGTTTCTCATGAAGTTAAACATATACTTACCATATGGTTCAGCTGTTCCATTTCTAGATATTTTCCCAAGAGAAATGAAAACCTATGTCCACAAAATGACTTGTATGTAAATATTCATAGAGCTTTGTTCATAGTAGCTCTAAATTGGAAAAACCCAGATGTCTATCAACAAGTAAATAGATAAGGAAATTGTGGTGTGTTCAGACATTGGAATGCTATTCAGCAATAAAAAGGAAGAAGTATGAATTCAGTGAAGCACAAAAACATTTTGCTGAGGGAAAGAAGCCAGCTACAAGAAAGAATATACAGTGAAATTTTGGAAGAGGCAAAGTTAATCTATAATACAGAAGTGAGGTTATTGATTTTCCAGGGCGGGAGGAAGAAGAGTGGACTGGGAAAGGGAATGAGAGAACTTTCTGAGACGTATTATAAATGTTCCTCATCTTGATTGCGGTATTGTTTGCATGGTGTCAACATTAGCCAGACCGTAAGTCTAAATTGTGTACATTTGGTTTGCTCATGACCTGTGACTTGATAAAATAGATTTAAAAATAGAATTAAAAGATTTCTGCTTCTTTCACGAGAGGCTACCAGATACCACATTCATCTTCCCACCTGAAACAATAACAAAACCGAAAACAGATAATATATGTAAAACAATGGTGTTCAAGACAGGGAACATCAGACAATGAAGGACAGCGATCCCTGAGAAATGGGAAATAAACTAAACGAGCTTCATGACTGTCACAGCTCACTGGCTTAAGAAAGAGTTCCTGGGCCTTGGCATATAAATGGGAACCCAGGCAGTGTCTTCTCCCTGAGTTGAGAACATGAAGTGAAGAGTCTGCGGGGACCAAGGTGGCCAAAGTGTGCAGGACAGAGTAGTGGAGAGGCGAGAACTCTAGAGATAAGCAGGAGGTCCCCTAAGTATGGAGTGGAGTACTTTTCCACACATGTATGTGAGCAAACTACCTAACGTGGGGAAAGAGCATTCAGGTGGATTAGAGAGGATGGTGTTCAGTGCTCACAGAGGGCCAGGAACATTGCTGTTCTCACCAGCCAGCCTGGAAAAACTCACAATTCATACATTGGGCAGAGAAGGATTGGGGGGGATTTGCCTCAGTAGTGAGGAAGTATTAGTCCCAGACTGAGCAGTGCTCCAGATTGACCTGACAAATCATCAAAGCAAGACCCAAAAGGATCAGACAGTTTGATCCAAGCTACCTAACTGCATCCCAGAACAAAACATGAGATTATTTATAGGAAAGCAGAAATATCTAGCACCCAACAAGATAAAACTTACAATGTCTGGCATTCAATCCAAGGTTACTAGGGATGCAAAGAAGCAGAAAAACAGATGTTAGAATTACCAGAAAAGGAGATAAAAAGGATCATTATAACTATATTACATATGTTCAAAATGTTCAACAGAGACGTGGAAGATAAACCCTCCCTGCCTCCCCCCCAAAAGAAAGCAAGAGTCCAAGGAATAAATGTAATGAAAGATGTACAAGGCCTCTTCTACATAAAACTTGGCTGAAGAAATTAAAGACCCCCCAAAATGAAAGGATATGTGTTGTTCATGGATTGGAAAATTCAATTTATTAAGATGTCAGAAGACGGGTTGTACTGAGAGAAGGTGCTGTTCTTTGTAGTGAGAAGAGAGGAAGAGAAAATGGGACAGGTGCAAGTTTGGTTTGGTTGTGGGAAGCTGGGAGCATTCCTGCCTGATTGCTAGTTTTTCTGAGGCAGGAGGCAAGGTTAACTGCTGAGGCTGAGTGGGTAAGTGGCAGAATCATATGTCTGAAGAGAGTGGGGAAGGCTCAAAATAGTCATTACAGGGAGTCAGGGAGAGAGTAGGCCAGAGAACCGAGGTAGGTGATAGGTAGCGTTGAGGTCCCACTGGAAGCTGGTAACGGCGAATCTATATTGATGTCAGTCTGTCCCACGAATGACTTTCTGTAGCCATGCTCGACTGCTCTTACCCAGGCGTGGAGAAAAGGAGTACTTGAGCTCATCTAGGGTGACAATTTTGCTATCTATGTATAGTGAAAAGACGGAAGAGAGTTTAGGGTCTCAGTAAGAACATCACTGAGCAGATCACTGATGGGTCATGAAACCAAAGGTAGATTAAGAGGGAAGGAGAGGCTGAACAGATTGAGAGAAAATGCAGGGGTCAATGGCTGGACATTCCAAAGAGGTTAAAATGTTTGTAGTGGAAGTTATTGGGCAAGTCAGCTGGGATGAAAGGAGGTGGTAGTCGGAGAGCAGAAAGCTTGAATTCATGATTTGGGGTTTAAAACTTGGGGTTTGATGGTGGGATTGGGTGGCAGAAATGGCATGGAGGAGGAGGTCACTGGAGATGAACATGTCAGGGAGTTGAAAAGCCAGGGCTTGGCTTCTGGGGTCCCCCAGAATGATGGTAGACCTTGGGGTGGAAAGGAAGGCTGGGAGCCAGGAGCATCAGTCTTCAGGAGAAGACACGGGAGGGGGAGAAGGTCACGTAGCCCATGGCACTATCCTCAGAGGAACAGGGTTTTCTTTATAGCAGGATGAGGGAGTATTGGTCTAGATATAAAGAGGAACCAGAACCCAAGGAGGCCGTCAACTACACCTTGAGACCCCGGGGTAGGTGGGGTTTGAAGGACTGCAAGGGAAGCAAAGCAATAAGCTCGAGGGAGACCCAGGCTTCCATCAAAGTGAGGAGAATGGGTCCCTTTGAAGAGGTTGAAGGTACAGGAGCAGCAATTCCAGAGGGCACAAGGAAGGGCTGATGAGTGAGGGGAGGCCAAGACAGTGACAAGGAAGTTCAGAGGAAGGCGGGGACTATGGTGCACTGGGTGAGGGGGGATGGGGTACTGGACATGAGCCTTGCACTTTGGGCAGGCATTCGCTGAGGTCATCAGCAAAGAGGGCAGAGGCGTAGTGGAGGGAGGTCTGATGGGGGAGGGGCCTCAGCCAAGGGAGACCCTGCTCACTCGGTCTGGGGTGATGTGGTCTGGGCTCACCCAGCTTGAAATGTGTGTTAGACTCTTTAGTCTCTACAGAGACAGTGTAGATAGCCCAGCTGGGGCTGTGGCAGTGCTGTGGTTGGCATCCTTTGGCCAAGGGCATTATTTGCTGTGGTTATTTGTTTCCACATGTTGTAGTGGGACAAGTGCGAGTTGAGAGGTCAGCGCCCCGGCTCCTGTCCTGGTTCCGTACTTTTTAGAATCGTGACTTCTGTCAGTGTAATTCACGTCTCCAGGTCAAGGCTTTTTCATCCCTAGACTTGGAGAGCTCCACCTGCCCTGTAATTTTTCCTCCAGGGCTGTCCTAAGGACCTAGGAGAGAAGTGGATGGGAAGGGATTTTGTAAACTGAAGAGACCTTTCCAAATATGAGATGTGCTCAGCACTGGCCAGCTTGCAGTTTCCTTCCAGAAGGAGGTTCCTGTGTTTGAAAAGCCTTATTTGCAGTCTGAACACTCACTTCCCAGCTCTTCTCTCCAGGGCCCCACATCTCTCCAGGACCTGGAGTGGCACTTGAAGCACTAGCCTCATTTCTCTAAGCCTGATTGTCATAAGAGGTTGGTTTGGATTCAGGGATAAAAGATCTTTCCCTTGAAATAAATCTTGGTTTAAGTCATCTTCGGGTGGCCTTGGGGCCTCCAAGCATTTGGAACTTTACAGCTTCTGGGTCAGAGGCTTTTGCTGCATCTGAAGGGTTCTAATCCAGTGGGCAATGGCATGCTCCCTCCCTGGAAGTCGCCTGGTCCCTCCCTCTCTAGCTCTAAGTCGAGTGTCCTTTAGCACTGCCTGTATCTAGCAGTGTGCCCTGTGCCCAAGGACTGGAATGGAGGGTTGTCTGGGCAGAGAGGGCTCTCTTAGGAAGCTGGACTCAGGTTGGGCATTGAAGGATGGGCATTTGTAAGGATGAAGGGAAAGGAGGGCACATTCCAAACCAGGCCAGTGGTAAGAAAGGCAGGTGTACCATGTGTGTCAGGAGCCAGCGAGGTGGCCAGCAAGGCTGCTAGGATGCTCTGTGCTGGCCGGTGAGCAGTGGGCAGAACATGGATGTATAGTTGGGAACACCCAATGAGGGAGGCAGGGTTTCTTAATGGGAGCTGTTGAGGTGTTTGAAAATACGGTGATGGAGGAGAGCTGGTCCTGGAAGGTAAAGCTGGTGCCTCGCAGGGTGGAATGGAGTGAGGAGAGCTCTGGCGCAGGGCCATGGTGAGGTGGAAACGAAGGAGTTGATGAGGAAGATAGTCGTGGTCCAGTGTCTCCCCAGTGACAAGGAGTGATCTGTGGATTTGATTGTCAACTCGGGGGTATGGATTGTATGAGAGAATTTTTTATTGCTTATAATTGTTAATATAGTAGCTAAGATATGCCAGGCACCTTTCTCTATTGCTTTGATGAAGTGGCTTTGCCTCTGTTTTACAGATGAGGAATGCAAAGCTCAGAGAGTTTAACCTTTTTCTCAAAATCACACAGCTGTAAGTAAGGAATTCCTAGTAAGGTAGGGATTAAATCTAGATCTGCTTATCTCATCAGTTGGAAGTCCTTTCTGTGTCTGGTGAGCGGGAGCCCCCTGTGGGATGGGCTGATACATCCTGAGCTTGTCTGTTCTCCATGCTTTGTCAGTTTCTGTTCCCAGAATTAGTCAAAGCAAAGTGGACGAGTGGAATATGGAGTCTTCAGAGAAACTGGTCTCTTTTTCCTCTTAAAACTGCATGGGAACGAGTCCCATTATAGCTCAAGGGGTCCTTTGGGATCCTGTTTCTCGGGTGCATCCCTCTGTATCCCTGCCCTATAATAGGATGCTTGTTCCTTGCTCTCAACTAAGCCTGGTGACTCAGCAAGGGCACTTCCCACCCATCCTGCTCTTCTAGGAGGAACTCCTGCTGGGAGGGAGACTCCACCTCCTCTCAGTGCCTCTCACCAGGCGATTTGCCTTTGACCTAGCCAGTGGTGGGACTGGAGCTGAAATTCCTACAGGTGTTGCTTTGAGGACATCCCAGCAGGTGGGCTCAGTTCCAGCTTCTTCCCTGGACCAGTGTTGCTCATTAGTAGTGAGACCCACCAGCAGATGTTTGCACAGGCAGGTCCATCGTTCAACTAACCAGGCCCTTTCATATAGCAAACTCACTGCCCAAGTCCACCGTGCCCTGGGGGGGCTGGTACCTTCACACACGTTTAATTTTAATGATTCTACCATCTCCCAGTCAGTCTTCAGGTACACATTTTTCTTATTTTTCTTCAAAAACTGGAATCTGTCAAGTCTAGTGAGGTGTGTTTCTCAGGTGACTTCTTAAGCAGCAGTGTTTGAAGCCTGCCATGGAAAAAGTATGGTGTTGGCTCGGCTCATTTGATTGAGGGATGAGTTCATTCAGAGAAAGTGATGCCAGGCGAGAGAGCCCATGTTTTTGAAGAATATCTCTTAAAATGTATTTTTTAAAAAAAAACAGAATGGAACAAGAAGTCTGTAACTTTTAGGATGCAACCTGCAAGGATTCTCGTCATTGGGGGAAATTTTCTGCAATGGAAAGTTTTTCGGTAGCCATGGAAACCCCGTCTTCAAAGAGAGACTGCTCCTCTGTCCTCAGACAGGGAGACGTGGGGAAAGGAAGGTGTGTTTCAGTCTAAGAAGCCCGAGACAGTTTATTTCCACGTATGGCTCTTTTAGACTTGTACAGGACTCTGGCTATCTTTGTTTTTGTTTTTTGTTTTTGATGACATTGATGGGTACAGTTTTAAGTGGTAGAAAGTTACATGGGCATTTGTGATCTGATACATCTAATGCAGAGCCCATAGTCCATGGCTTTGACATGATCGTGAGCCTGTGGTACTGTTTATTAAAATTACTCAGCCTGTTATTATCGAGCAACTACTAATGGCCTGGGTTTGTGATAAGGAACCAATATACAAAGATAAGACAGATGCAGCCCCTCCTTCCCGGACCTTACAGTCTAGTGTGTTAAAGAGAATATTAAATAACAATTGCAGGGCCATGAGACAAATTCTACACGAGTGAGACTGTAAGGACGCTGGAGAGATGTCCTTACAGGCCTACCCAGCTGAGGGGGATGGTATGTGGAGGAGCAGAGAGGGAACAGCGTGCACAGTGGCTGGGAGCTAAAAGAGAGCTCTATACCTTGGGGAAAACGAGTGAGCTTTAGGGTGGTGGGGTACAGAGTGCGAGCAGCAGGGGGTCAGAAAGGACCAGGGGAGATGAGGGAAGACCAGACAGGTGGAGCATTGTTCATTCCACCCTGTCCCCATTCCTGTAGCGTAGGGTAAGTGCCACATGTACCCAGCCCTCTCAACTGCCGTCACAGTAGATAACTCAACCTAATCATCTACTTTTAGGAGACATCTACTTTGAAAATGGTTCATCTTCCCAAAAGATGGAAACTGTTTGCTATTTAAAGCATCGTCACAGGCTTGTATGTCAATAAAAGCAGTCAAGGACATGCACAAAAAGGGAGGGAGGGTTGCTTTGAGAAAATCTCAGCACACCCAAACCTTTGCAAACAGAAAAATTAGGAGGCGCTCAAAGTATTCACCAGGGGGTTTATTTTAGTCATGAGTTCCCAAAGAGCGGTTGTAATGTGGTTTGGATGATTAGAAATATGGTTGTTAAGTGTGTTCCTCAACACATTTACTGTGCGAACAAGGGCCCTTCATTTTCTCTTGTCCCTTGTGGCAGCCAGCGACTCCCCTCCACTTCTTGGTGGCCAGTGCCTGGCATGCCAGTAAAGGATTCTGTCAGGGGTCGGCTTTCTTCCCCTCCTTGGGTCTTCTTGGTAAAGGAGCAGATTTTAGTGATGGAGTGCTGCCTCCCAAGGCCACTGCTCCTGTTCCGGCCTTTGTCTCACACACAGAGTAAGAACATACTTGGGCTAATCTTGGCTTTTTGTGGTTGATGGAGGGAAAACTGGAGCAAAGCCAACGATTCTGATGAACTTTCAACTGAACCAGTGCCAATATTAAATGTATTTTTACTGTGAAATATCACACTTTATTGTTGATTTTTAAAATAAAACAAAACATAGTTTCTTGAACAGAAGCTGAATTTGCATGCTTTCCAAAAAACAGATTTAAATATAAAAATATTTTTTGAACCAAACTACTTTTTCATTCTGTTTTATTTCCTTTATGTTTGTGTAGAGGAAATAATTTAGGTCTAAGGAAGACTGGCCTCTGCTGATAAAAATTAGTGGGTTACTCTCAACTTCCCCCTACTTTTTACCTTTTTATAAATGCTGCCTTTTTGTTTTTTCTTGGGGGGGGGGGCGTTGTGAATTTCTGATTCCTCAGTTTTACTAGACATCTGAGTCCTAGTGATTAGCCTTGTTCACTGGAGGTTTCTGTGCTTGTTTGTGTTTGTTTTCTGCGTGTGGGTATATTTCAAAGTATTTAATTTGTCTAAATTTTATTTGTGTGGGTCCGGTTAAAAATAGCATTACAACCCCAAAAAAAAGCCCTATCTCTAAATCAACATGATTTTTAGTGGCCCATTTATTTTATGGGGCACTTGAGAAATAACAAATTCCAGAGCAAACTGTGGGTCATCCTTTTGCCTTTGTGGCAGCCACGTTGGCCCTGCACTGACATTTGAATGCAGTGGCTGCTTCAGGCTAAGCGCTCGCTCTCCAGCAGCCTTGACTGAGCTGGGGCTCCCAGAGAGCAGGATGTCAGGGCCAGTAAATCCTGGGCAATGGCAGGGTTTGGGGAATTCTCTGTAGGGTGTGGGGCCAGTGCCCAGCCCCTGGAGAGGGTGGGGGCTTCCAGGAGGAAGGATGGCTGGTTCCAGGCACAGAGGGTCTTTCCCGGAGTGGTGGGCGCTTCCTGGGGAGGTGAGCAGAAAGGGTGCTGTCACCTTCCCCTGAGCCTGAGTTGGGCTGTGGAAGAAAATCGAATGTGGGGGTAAGCGGTGCATTCTTCCCTGCCCCTCTCTCCCTCATCCTGACCAGTAAGTGTCCACTCTGTGCAGCTCCTGAGCCAGGAGGCAGGAGTCGGCACCCCAGGGAAAGAGCAATTGGTTAGGAGCCCCGGGGTCCCTGTGTATAGGGCACATGCGTGGGGCCAGTACAGTACCTTGTGGAACCTCGATTTTGGCCTTTGTGAGACAGGAGTGAAAATCCTCACCCTGCTTGTCCCACGCGAAGTAGTGAGGGGCCTGTGGCACAGGGAATGTGAAGACACGTTGAAGGCTCCAGATAAAAATCAAAATACATACGAGGTTTGTTTCTGTTATTACTAGAGAGAGGGGCCACAGCCTGGGTGGGCTCCCCTACAGGGAACTGTCAGCTCCCTGGCAGCGCAGGCCCAGATCCTGCAGGGGTTAGACGGGCTCCGGTGGGTACATCTCAGGGCCTTCTGCTTGTTCTTGTCTGTTTCTCGCTCCATCTGAAGGGCCTGTGTGTGCGTCATGGTGTGGCTGCTCTAAGTCAGAACCCCTCCTGGCCTTTTTGTCTGAACTCTTAGCCCTTTGGCTTCCTGGTGTTGATGCCACCGGATTTCTTGGCTGCCATGTCTAAAGGAGGGTGCCAGGCTGCTGCCCAGGGAAATGAGCAGAAAGTGAGGAAGGGTCCGGTTCTCAGCAGTCAGGGGCCCTGCTGTCCCTTAGAGCCATAGAGGAGGCCGGAGAGACTCAGCTATAGGGGCTGTTGAACAGAACCCAGGGCGGTGTGTTGCCACGTGCCGGCCTGATGGGACACGGGATGTGGTGTGGGCCTGGGGAGGCAGACAGCAGGTCTCTACAGCATCCCATGCTCCAGGTGCCCTGCTGAGGCGCTAGTACTTTTCCATCAGAAAAGTACTTTTCCCTGTGTGCACCCCTCTGGGGAAACTGCTACCTCCCAAGGCCACCCATTCGTTTTTGGTGGACTTTGACTATTAGAAATTTCTTCCTTAGATTGTGATGAAATAAATCTTAAACATCCACCTACCCCCTGGGGCACATGGGGTCTGCTTCCTCTTTTCCATGGCAGCCGCCCAGAGCTCGAGGCCTAGGAACAGGGCTCCTCAGTGGTGTGTCTTCTCCATCTCGTCTCTGTTCTGCCCTGACCACCCCAGCTCTCTTTCCTGAACGCATAGGCAGGGAATGTTTACATGGCAGGTGGGCATCACCAGGCGCTGTGGGGTCCGTGTTAACCGGGATGCGGACACAGGGTGCGCCAGACCTCGCGCCCCAGCGTGAAAGGGGTGGAGGTGAACGTGATCGGGGAGGGGGAGGGGTTGGGGTCAGCGGTGGCAGGCTCATAGGTGTTTTTCTGAATTATTAAGAAAGGTGGGAATTTTATCAGAAACATGTTATGTTCAACTTGCGTTTCTCTCGATGGTGTGTCCACCCAGCCTCCCCCATTGATTAGAGTGCCTCCCGGCCTGCTCACCACCATGTGCTCCTTCTTTTGGCCTCATCAAGAGTAGCTTCTGTTGCAAAGTGGTTAAGGCCTCTCCCATCCAACTTCTGTGGCTTCCCCACGGCCCCCCAGGGAAGCAACCTCAATGTCTTACTTTGGGGTTTAAGGCCCCTTCTGGACTGACTATACGCTGGTTTTTGAAACTCATCCCTTCATACTGTACCCTCTCTTCCCTCTGCCTCCTATGTGCCCACGTTGAGATCCTTAGGAGTGTTCGCTCAGGAGCTAGATGGGCTTGTGTGACCAACCTCCCAGAGCCTCAGTTTCCTCAGTGTCTGTACAGTGAGGGTGAGAACAGCTCCTCCCTCACAGTGGACACTCCCCAGTGAGGTTGGGGTAAGGCATCGAGCTGGGCTCTGCTCCGGATACCGCGTTGTGGGGGCCAGCTGAGACGGCCTGTGCTTGTGCGTGCACACATGCGCACACACACGTCTCGGTGTTCGGGGAGCAGAGTACACTAGTGACTCACAGGAGGACACACACACACACACACACACGTCTCGGTGTTCGGGGAGCAGAGTACACTAGTGACTCACAGGAGGACACACACACACACACACACACACACACACCTGTGCCTTGGTGTTCAGTGAGCAGAGTGCAGTGGTGATTCACGGGAGGGCAGATTCTGGATGGGGTGGCGAGAGGAGGCACGGGAAGCTGGGTCTTGGAAGGTGAGCTGGAATTCAGAGGTGGGAGAAGGCTGTTCAGGTGAATGGAGCTCTTTGAACCAAGGCTCAGAGGGTTGAGGAATTGAGAAGAGTGTAGCCAAAATGCAAGGTGAACATCTGTAAGAAGGGGAAACAAAGCTGGAATAGCCTGTGGGTTAAGGCTAGAAGGCCCTGGGTGCCAGCCTGAAGCATTTGACCTTGATTCTTGAGGGCAGCAGTGAGGAGCCATGAAGTATTCTGAGCAGGACAGTGCCAGGATGAAGTCAGGTCTGCAGCAGGAACCAGGAGCCAAGAGGGAAGCAAAGCCCGATGACACGCTCTGGCTGTGACTTCTTCCGGCGCCTCAGTGGACGAGGTGCTGGCAGACCGGCCACCATAAGACGCTTGGTCGTTGTCCAGCTGGCAGGGAGATTCCTCCCTGAGAAATTATCCTTACAAAAGTACATGGACCTGAGGGAAGATTTTCTAACAACCGGGAGACAGCCAATCTACCACCCCATGAGGCTGTAAATGACAAGGGAAGATGGCAGGCTGGTGTGGAGGCTGCTCCAGATGGCGTGTCTGGGCTCGGACACACTCATTTTGTGCTCCTGGGAGATCTCAGGAACTGTGGGCTTTCAGTCCCAGTGCACTCTGGCCTCCTAGGGAGTAGGCTTGTTTCGTTGTGTGCATTTTTTGGGGGTACATTTTGTGCATTTTGAAAGGGGGCATCATAGGAGAGAGACAAACATGGAAAGGAAAACATAAGAAATGGACAACATTGTCCATTTCCGTAAGGAGCCTGCAGTCTAGCTGGTAAGCAGAAATGAATACATAAAATGTAAATTTGCATTTGACTACTAAGGTTACAGTTTCCAAACACTTAAAATCTTTTTCAAACTACAGAAAAGTTGTAAGAATAAGAATAGCATAGTGAATGATCCTTGTTCCCTTTATTTGAATTCACTTATTAGTGATTTATCTCATGTGCTTTTTATTTGTCATCTATAAGGGTGTAGAGTGGTTTTAAAAAATACTTTATAATTCATTACTATCCTTAGTTACAACTTTTGAGGGCTCAAACTATCACAGGTTTGGCCAGCTAGAGGCATTGCTCTGGCTCCTGTGTCCTTATGGCATGCCCACATCATGCTTTTATTTGCTTGTTTGGGTTATTTATTAATTTCAGTACTACTTTACTTGTTTCATCTCGTACATATTCTGCCCTGCCCCTGGAATCAGCCATTTCACCCAAGACTACTGGTTTCTTTCATTGGGAAATGGTATTAGAGACCAAGATCCTGGGTTCCAGGTGTGCTCATAACTCTGGGTATCTCTGCTTCTAGATCCTTTCAATAGACAGAGCTGGGAAATATATGCATTTACACACATGTATACATACTATATATGTAAGTGCGTATGTGTGTAGTAAACATATAATGAATTCACACCAATACTGCCAATTCCAGTCCATCCCCAGAGGGTTCTTTCAAGCCCTCCTCCCTTCTACATTTCTCTATCCCTCCTCCCACAGTGAGACCCTGGCTCCCAACAACATTGATGCATTATTTCATTTGTCAAGTCCTATAATACATCTGAAATAATTTCAGCATTGATTTGTCCGTATTGCTTCACAAACTCAACAAACCTCCTGAAAAGAGTTCAGCACTTAACTTGCAGTTCTTCCCTCACTACAGTCCTGCCCAAGACTGAGACTGTCTGTCAGATGTTCATAAGCTACTTGGTTACTTCTTTCTCCTTCCGCATGGCTATGGTTTCATTTGAAATACAGTCAGGTTCATTTGTCTATTAATTTGCTTCTACTTTAGGGGTATTTTCCCTCCATCTCATCCCTGTTAAATTTAATTTAAAAGTTTTAATGTCTATAATATTAACGTGATTCCAAAAGTCAAAACTATAAACACACTAAGTAGTGCCACTCCTACTTTAGTCCCTCTGCTCCATTTGTCCCTGTCATTCCTGTCCCTTATTTCTGTCTTAGCCTTCAGATACATCCCGTATCAGATACATCCTGTAGTAACATATGCATGTTTCCTTATTTCCTCTTTTTCTTTGTCTGCAAAGGGTAGCACGCTATGTGCTTTTTTGTCCAACCCCTTATATCTTTCTTCATTTGATTGCACCATAAACAGAATTCTGATCTGGAGCAAGCAGGCTTCTGTCACACACGGGTTGTCAGATTTCTAGTCGCTTGGAAAAGTCTGATGGTTTCTACCAATAGCTTTGTTAAATCAACTTTTGTAATAGTGACTCTTATTTTATCCCTTCTAAAATGATGAATTCTTATACAAAAGGGAAAACTTTTTTTTTTTTTTTTCCATTATCCACTAAGGTTCATACAAAATTCAGTGGGATCAAGGGAGATTTTCTGGAATGGAAGGTGTGTTGTGACGGGAATGAGTTATTTTCAACTGAGTGATAGCGTTGCAGGATTGATAGGGCACTTGGCTGCTCATCCCTCTGAGCCCTAGGATATTATGTGTCCTTTTGTGCTGCTCTCAATTCTGCTGGGATCACTCAGCTTCGAGCCAATTCAGAGCTGTTTGCAATTTTTCCCCCTTTGGTATTTGAGAAAGCTCCTCCAATTGCCTTTTTTATGCCTAGATCCCACAACTAAATATTACATATTTGAGCTTCACATTTGTACAGTGTTTTGTGATTTCCACAGTATCATCTTATTGGATGTTTTATTTAATCCCTGTGAAACAGTAGAGTGGGTATTGTTTCTGCTTTGCACGTAAGGAGACTGAAGCTCAGAAAAGTGGCAGAGCTGGCACCAGAACCCAGCCCTTCAGATGTGGAGCCCCGTGTGGTCTGGGAGGGCCAAAGGGACAGCCGGGTTTATCACAAATATCTACCTCCCTGCATCTTTTCCTCCACCCTGTCTCATAGCTGGCAGGGGGAGATTTATGCCTAGTACATCTTAGTTCTGTCCAAATCAGTGAATGTTACCTGCCTGCTAAGTATTAGGCCCTTCAGAACTGTGAATTGAGTTCGGAGGGTTTACATTGACAATTTTGTTATATGAACTTTTGTAATAGTGGCTATTGTTTAGTCTGTCCAAATCTGGCAGTCTTTTTTATTCTCAGAAATTTTAGTCATAGTAGGATGTACCCATGGACGCTGTTCTGCATCCCAACAACCAAAACTGTGCAACAGTGATGCAGCTTGTTAGAGAGGGCTTTCTGTATTCCTAATACAAGAAAACTTCATAAAATACAATATTAAAGCACCCCCCCCCCCAATAAAGCCCTTAAGTTTCAGGATAACTCTTTTACTATCTTGGTCTTCTTCAAGAACTCAGATCAGATATGTAATCATAATAAGAATGCCGTGTTTGTAGGTAATCATGCACATTTATACTCCAAGTTCAGAATCGAAACCTGCACAGAGATTTGTACTTGGATGCTCCTGGGAACAATAGGATTGAAGGCCCACATACTTGTTCTTTACCGCGTGTTAAAAAAAGTTACATAATGCATTTTCATGTGGACACGTGACATTCCAGGGCTGCCTCTTGTTCGGGGATGTGATTCTGGGTTGGGTGTGGCTTTTCTAAAGTTCAGATTAATATGTTGAATCTACCCCCGACCAAGTTATGCATGTCCTGTATCTCAGGAAGCCTGGGAGGCCTAGAAGCCTCCAGTCGTTCTTGGGGTATGGTTTGCATACCTTCTTTTTTGAGACATAAGGAAAGGCCCCTGGGCTGGGAGTGCAGAAAACACCTCAGGGTCTTCACCACCTTCAGCTCAGCCTGCAGATCCCTGGAGGGGGCTCCTCTGAGAGCTGGGCCCAGGGTGCACCACAGTCCTGCCCCTCCCCACTTTCCCGAGGGTGAAGAGGGGAACCAACCAGCCCCATCAGGGCCAAGGACAGGTTCTGGAGCATCAGAAGAGGGGGTGATAAGGAGCACTGAGTGTTGTCCTTCTAACTGTGGGCAGAGGGTGCAGCCTTGGCAAGGATTCCAGTTCTTATCTGAAGTACCAGCGTCACTGGGCGTCCATGTCTCTCTGCAGCCCTTGGACAGCCCAGAGTTGGGGGCGGGGGAAGAGAGAGGAGAGAGAATAGGGGTTGGCTTTATGTCAGCAGGTCATTTCCACCTTCGTCATATGGGAGATGTGCTGGCTGTGGATTGGGAGGAAGGCAGAGGAAGACAGACGTGACCTCTGTCAGAATCCGGGGGTCTGTGTGCTGTGTGCAGGAGCTGCACTGCCTGGAATCTCATCTTTCTTAGCAGCTTTTTCATCATACTTACTAAATCTGCAACTCGCATAACTTGGCTCCTGTAACAAGTCACGGTTGGAAAGGCAGATGGTTCCTTGTATATGAAAACTGGGTAATCGTCCACCTGACTCTCAGACTCGCTGAGCGATGTGGGGTTCTGTGTGCGCGTAGATGTAGGAGTGCAGACATGAAGGCGGAGTAAACAGCGGCCAGTTGGGAACATGGACACGTCTGCCAAGGCCCTCCCTGGGCAGGTGTTCCTGTAAACTGGCAGCAGATCCTGCCGCCCCTTCACCTCCTACAGGGAAGGCTTGTGGGGGAAAGATCAAGAAGCAGGGTTAAGAAAAAAGGCGTGTTTCACTAGGGCTCCATTTCCTGCCTGGGATGGGAGACTGGGGCTGGGAGCTGGGTCTCCCCTGACCCTGTCCACTGCTCTGCCCAGAACCTGCAGGTGGTGGGGGTGGAGCCTGGACCGGTCCACCTCTCAGGGCCCTTGGTTTAGATAAAGGGGTCAGCACACATTAGGAATGTTACGTTTCTGAAAGTATTGCAGAAACACTGAACTCGGTCGGTGCTCTCTTTGACCTCAGCTTGGCCCTCCTGGGCCCTTTCTCTTCGAAGGGCGATGCCTGCTATCTGAGGAGGCTGCAGGGGGAGGTGGGGCACCTCTGAGTTCAGGCCCCTGGTGGGTGGGGGGATGGCAGCAGGCCTGCCCTGACAGCACATGGTGTTTTTGGCCCGGGCTCCTTGGGGTCGCTGGAATCCTGCAGGGAGCTCGTTTTCTGAGAGAGGGTGCATGTGTGTTGGTGTGTGGCCTGCAGCTCTGACACCCACAGTCTTGCTTGGGACGACACTGTCCTGTCTGTCCACGTGTGTGGCCCCCGTTGCTGTGCTCGTGTGGCTGTACTCGGTGCTGTGTGTCCTGCCACAAGACTGTTGTGCCTCAGGGCAGATGGCTTGTGCTGCGGGTCCCCGAGGGGTCCTGACATGTGCTTGTTCTCTTGCTTCCCTCAGAGAATTCTCCAAGGAAAGAGAGAAAGCAAAAGCCCGGGGAGATTTCCAGAAACTCCGGGAGAAGCAGCAGCTTGAAGAGGACCTGAAGGGCTACTTGGATTGGATTACCCAAGCAGAAGACATTGACCCTGAGAATGAGGAGGAGGGAGGAGAGGAAAGCAAGCGAAACAGTACGTGGCGCCCTTCTAGCCCTTGGCCAGGCCGTCTGTGTGCAGTGCAGGTGTGGCCCGCAGCAGGCGCTCCTGCCCTCTGACCTGCCTGTGAGACCCAGGGCCCCTCGACCATCCGGTCCCTTCTGCCTGCATGTCAGAGAGGACAAGTGCATATCCCTGCCTCTGAATTTCTGCCTGAGGTTTGGATTTGAGAGCTGTATCTAGTCACGTCACTTTATGGTGGAGGAGGGTCGGCCAGACTCACCGATCACCTTGGGAATTCAGTAAGCCCCTTCCGGGCGGGGCTGGGTATGGCACCACCTCAGGCGTTCAGGAAGCCCCTGTGAGCGGGACCAAGTTTGGTAAGACCCACGTTCACCTTGCCTCACAGGAGACAAAGTTGTGGTTCCTCCTCTTCCGAGTGAGCAGTGTTGTTGGAGCTTGGAGAGCAGGTGACCTCTCTACCCCTCTGCTACTTGCAGTGGCTCCCACCTGTGCTAGCCATGGGAAGCCAAATGCTTGGCCCCTCTGGGGCTGGGGAGAAACCAGTTTTGGGCAGTGTTAGGAGGCCCGTGAGTCAGCATGGCTGCTTGGGAGCCCACCCACCTGGTGCCCCACCCACACTGACACGAGGCACCCAGAGCACTTCTTGCTGTAGGAAGGCCCGGGGCTCAGTCAACCACTGGAATTAATTGTCAATGTCAACCAAGACGTCTGTCTTACCATATACTCTTCTCACAGACATGCTCTTCCTCTTCCTGTGGCCATCTGTGCCTCAGGTAAAAGTGGGTATTGACATTTAGCAGTGGATTTGACTAAGATGTTTGTGACTTGTTTCCAATCTACAGTAGTTGATGGTAAAGACCGATAACATATTTCAGAGGCGCATGTCCATTGAGAGACCTGGGAACTGCCTTGCAAAAGATGGCTGAGGGGGCCCCCCTTTGAGTGGAGCCCCTCAGATGTCCCCCAGCCACTCCTTCATTCAGTGAGGCTGGGTGCTGGTGTCAGGAGGACTCCTGAGATGGAGAGGCTGTGTTTGCTCCTTCTGGGGAGGGGCAGGCTGCACACACGCAGATGCAGCACAAGGAGACGGAGACACAGGTTGGAAGGGAGGCAGGCAGGGGGCTGAGAGGAGGAAGGGCTGTAGGAGAGAGCTGTGGAGGCATTGGACCTGAGCCTTGAAGGATGGATAGATCTGAGACATGTCACAGCTCAGTGTTGGGAAAAACATTCTGAGCCACAGCAGTGGCATGAGGAGGACATCAAGATGGGCAAACTCAAGGCTCAGGGAGGAAGCAATGGACCCTTGGTTTGGCTGGAGCACAGAGGGTGTGCAGGTCAGGGAGACACAAAGCAGGGAGGGTGAGGCGAATCTGTGTTGCTTCTGTAGACAGGGGAGCATGGGGACTGAGACCCATGCTGGAGGGAATTCTTGACTGAGGTGGCCTTCAGTGATTTCTAGACTCACGTTCTGAGGCTGTGATTCCATGGGGAGTGAGGGTTTCCTGCTATCATGGTTGCAAATGATTGATTGAGTCCTGTGTGCCATTGGGGGAGCCACTGGCCACTCTCCTCTCCGCCCCTGCTTCTTCCCAGGTCTCACCCACTGCTCCTCAAGGAAGAGCCTGGGGTTCACCACCTAAGGATTGGGAAACTGCAGGAGGATTTCTAGAGCTGACTGTGTTTGTCAGAGTCAATAACTCTGATTTGAGATCAGAGTTTATAAGCTTGAGTTTGTTTGAGTTCCAAACTCGGTGGTGTCCTCTAAGTGTGGGGTATAAGAAGAGCATCTGCATGTCTTTGCACAGCTCTCCCAGGTGTTTGAGCCAGCCTGAATCCCCATGGCCTTTGCACCTGCAGTGTGGCCAGCAACAAGCTGCTTGCGTGCAGCTTGGGGAATGCTTACCATGCTCTTTTCCTCTTCATTCCCAAACCTCAGTGTTGATGCTGCCCCGTGGAGGCCCGCTGGCCACCTGCCCCCTTCTCCTAAGCCCAGCATCTAGCATATTGTGTACAAACCAGTGAAAGCACTGGTCCTTCTGCTGAGCAGAGCGCCTTTCTCTGCTTGTTTAGGATTGTCCTGTAGGAAGCTGAGGGAGGCCCTCTTGCGGACTGATGGCCTTTCAATCTCTATTGCGCCACCTCTGGCACCGTATTTATGGCCTGTGATTTGAGGAGAAGGAGGGATTTTTGTGATTTGAGGCAATGCCTTCTGGTAGTCCTGAGGGTCCACGCTTGTGTGATAGCCCAGCATTTCCTGTGTTCTGCTGTCTGATGACAAAAATCAGTGCCTCTGCCATTGGAGACCTTGCCGTGGAGAGGAGACAGAAAAGCAGTGCCGCATTGTAAGGCACTGGACAAGCTGCACCGTAATCAAGGGCCAGCAGTCTGCTGTGGGAGTCCAGAGGGCACCGAGATGCGGGCTGGTGGGAATGCAGGGAAGAGCCCATGGAAGAGGTGGTAATCCTGCTGAGCTCTGAGGGATGAGCCTCCTTGGGCTGCAGAAGGTGGGAGAAAGCTTTTCAGGATGAGGAAAGGGCATGAACAAGGTGAGGATGGTTACAAATGTTTAAAGTCCTTACATACATTACTTAGTAATATAATCAAAGAAAGAAATCCCCTTTAAAAATTGTAGATCTTCAGCATCCACTTTGTAAGGGGGGCTCCAAATCCCAGAAAGCTGCACTGTGTCTCTAGAACGTGAGCATTGTGGCTCCTGCTATGCCCAGGGATGCGTGACTGCCTGCGGAACCCGCTCAGAGTTTGATCCAGAATAGCTCATCCTTCTGTGGGTGGAGCACCCGGAGCATCCTTGTCCTTCGTCAGGCTCATTTGCCAGGTGCTGCGGTCTCCTGTGGAGCGAGGCTCCCAGTTTTTCCCGAGTCATCAGAGCCTAGAGCCCTGATGATTAGGGTTGGAAATAAAGACACAAATCCCAGGCTGTGGGAACCACGCAGGGAATTAACTGACTTAAGAGAACCCGGGTCTCCTCCTTACCAGGAGGTGGGCCTCTCTGAATACATTTCCAGCAGCCCAGACCGTTTGGAAAAGCAACGACCTCCCGTGGCTACTAGCCATTTTCCTCTTGTCCCAGCCAGAAATCACAGGGGAGAGTTCCAGCAAAGCCCACGTTGAAACCAGCAAACAGAGGTTGACTTGCCACCTGCACACCCAGCCTGGTCACTGCCGTCTGTTAGCAGGCAGAGAAGTGTGGGTATGGCTGGTGCCAGCGAGCCCCCTGGGTGTGTCAGATCCACCCCAGCCCTGCTCCTGCATTATCTCTGGGAAAGTGGGTGGGACTCCGTTTGGGGCTCCTGACCTTGTCCACACTGCCTTAGGATGCTGTCTCCACAGATTGCCCTTTTTAGGTCCTGGGTGGGATTCCCCAGACACTGAAGAATTAAGTGACAGTGTGAGAAGAAGCCCTTCCTGATGGCGGAGCCTCAGCTGAGAGGAGCAAAGGGGAGGAGAGGAGGCCATTAATAGCAGGTGTCAGGAGCCCACGGGAGGGGGCGCTGGGCTGGAGGTCATTCTGATGCCCCTTCCCTGGAGCTGGCTGGCTGTGGTTGAGTTTTGTGACTTGGAATTTGGACTTGAGTGTTAGGCACATTACCCAGCCTCTCTGAGCCCTGTTTCCTTGTCTGCAAGATGGGGATAAAGATATTCGACCATTAGGTTGTCATGAGGCTTAAAGGTTCGATAGCTGGTAGGAGCCACCACGGCTGTAGACATGTGCTGCTGCTCTTTCATCAGACTCCAGTAAAACCGGACCAAAACAGTTATTTTTGCAGATTCTACTTGACCTCTGCCCAGCCTCAGGGTGAGGGCCCATTTTAGGACCATGTCCCTACACTTTCCTGTTTAGAAACGATAAGGTTCCGATGTCGTGATGGAAAAACAAACCTGTTGACCTGGTCACCTTTGAGATATGGTGGCACAAATCTCTGGCTCTCGAAGCCCATTTCTGGCTGGCTGATGCCTGCTGTCAGAGAACAGATGTCGGGTCAAGTGCTCAGAGATGTGCTCACATTAGCTTTTCTTTCTGATCTGCTAAATGTCATTTTCTGCATCTGTGGTACCGACTCTGGCTGTAGATGACAACACCCACCCTCCCCCTGGGAGCTCGAACGCTTCCAGATGCTACCCCCAACCCCTTGCTGATTAGCTGGTCTGTGGTGGGGCTTGGACGTGGCTTTATTTACAGCTTCCTGGAGGTTCCAGTGGGAAGCCAGGGCTAGGAACTTCCAAATGCCGTCCCACTGAAGAGCACATGGTTCTAGGCTTTCCCTTGAAAGAAGACAAACGGAGAGGCAGTGAGTCCCTGCTGGATTGTTTGGTGGCTCCTGTGACTGGTAGCTCCATCTTTGTGCATTCACAGACTACTGAAAATGTCAGTTCCATAAATTTGCTGTTAGAAAGCTGGTATTACACAATTAATTGGATGGACAAAATTCCCTTGGAAGTTAGTTCCTGAGCATTTGGGAAATTTTCAAGGATAATTTAACTTTTTGCTGAGCTTCAAATTTCTTAAGAAACCCTGCCAAATCTCAAAGTGATTTTTTAGATGTACACAGCTGCTTCCGAGTTAACAATGGAGTTTTTCTAGGGCCATTAAAATCTGAAAGCCTAAAATTCTATTTTAAACTCTTCTCATTGTCAGTGATTAGTCTTAAAAGATAGCATTAAAAATAATGAAATGGTTTTAAAGGGAGCTCATTGTGAAGTTCTGGCCAGAAAAGCAGGGCCGTTTCCCTGTGGGAACTATGAATGATCAACAGTTCCCATTTGAGGGGGATATTGATGCCCTGAGAAAGGGCGGGAATACCTGGAACTCCACCTCTGAGCACAAGGAAAGCCTGTGTCTTCATCAGGGTCCTAGGCTGTGAGCACTGCTCCTGCCACCTCCCACTGGGGCTTTGCCCCTCAGGTCTGGGGGCACAAGGTTGCCATGGCTGTCACCTCCCTCTGCACCTGCCACCCAGACGACTTTTACCATGGTGTCTGATTTGCGGGCGGGCAGAAAAGAATGATGGAATAGCTGTTTGCAAGCACACGGCATGGACATTTTCTGGTCCTATTTAAAAGGGTTATGTCTTCAAAATTTGATCTCTGAAATTGCTTTCATCACAATTAAACTACCTCATGGCACAAGTTCCAGGCCGAAAACATTCAATTGAAAGCTATAACACAAACAGCAGCAGTTAGAGCTGCATGTGGCGGACAAGCATCCAGGACTGCTGTCCTCTCTGAGAGGCTGCTGGAAATGCCATGACTGGGAGGCCCGACTAGGAAGGGCCTGGCACTGGGGTCGGTGGGAGACACCGGCTCCCCTGGGTGGTCCTGGGAGCAGTCACCAGCCCTGGGTAGTCTTAAGAGCTGGAGGGAGACGTATTGGAGGGTGGTCGTCCCACCGTGGAGCCCGGAGGAGCCCAGGTTTGCAGAGTCCCAAGTCAGGGTTGTTTTGCTTGTTTTTAATGTATTTGAATTACAAAAGTAATATTTATGCACTGTAAAGGAGAATTCATATAATATCAAAGTATATAAAGTAAGAAATAACATTCTTTCGTCTCTCTTCTGAGAGAGAACCAGACTTGGCAGTGTGGGTCCTGCTCTCTCTGACCTCATCTGTGCACATAAGGACGCAGGACTTCGCACAGGTAGCTTGCTCACTGGTCCCACCAGGAGGCTGCCCAGCACAGACGGTTCTGCACCTTGAGTTTTCACTGGACCATGTGCCATAGACAGCTTCCCATGTTTTTAAGACAACACCTTGACTATTTTCAATAATTGGCCAATGTAAGAGCTGTCGCAATGGACTCTCTACGGCGCATGGACCTCCACCTTGTGGCAGTTATCAGATTTGCAGTTTTATCCTTGGTGTGGTTGTTTGACTAATGTCTCCTGTGCCAGGAGACTATGCACCATGGGGGCAGGGACAGGGTCAGCTTCTGCTGTTCATTGCGTAGCTGGCACCTAGCGCCATATTTGTCACACATGTTATTTGTTGCATGAAAGCACACAGGATAACACCTCCCATTTATCACGTGCTTCCCATGTGTCAGACACTGTTTAAGGGCTGTGGGTGCATTCGTCCGTTATTCCTGACAGAGCTCTGTGAGGCGAGGACTTGACAGATGAGGAAACTGAAGCACAAAGAGGTTAGGTAGCTTCCCAGGGACCCATGACTGTAAAGTGGCAGAGCTGGGATTTGACCCCAGGTTCTGCCATAGTCTGCACATTAGCCATCACTAATCCCCACAAATGCATGCATGGGTGTCTGCACCCTCATGTTCACGTTCTTGTGGGAGAGATTATCAGGAAGGGTTTTGCTGGGTCAAAGAGCATGCTCGTTCATGCTCGTTAGAAATATGGGTGCTATGCCGAGTAGCAGCAGTTTACAGTCCCACTGATGGTGTCCCCGTGGGCCCTCTCCCACTCTGCATTCCTTCTGCAGCCCCACACTGGCTCTGCAGTTCCCTTCCTTGGAGCATGTGGCCTCTACAGCAAGGACTAGCCTGTGTGGCGTGACCGCCATATCACAGAGCTGGAAGGAGTTGGCGACCCTAGAGTCCTTTCTCTTGTAACCTAGTAGCCATAGGGGATTTATAGTCGTAATGGTTGACCACGCCTCACCAAAGCTGAGCATGCCACTTGTATTACCTACCGAGTTTCCTCTTAAAGCGACCCTACGAAGTGCAGGCCCAACTAATATTAACATTTCACGAGTGATGAAACTAAAGCTTAACAAAATCAGGTAACCTGTCCATGGCCATCCAGCCAGTAAGTGGCAAGGCTGGGATTAGACCTGGTCTGTCCAAGTGCAGAGCAGGCCACTTTTCTAACACCCACGTGTCCTGCCCCATAATAGCAATACTGGCTGGACTCAAACAGCCAGCTGGGCAGCACGAGGGACTCCTGACTCCCTCTGAAGTGCCTGCTCCCTAAGCCCCTCTTACCCTTCTTAGAGGGGAGGCCAAACACTGGAAACCTTTGCCTAGAGCACATTGACTGTTCATTGTTAGTGACTTGGTTGCTTATTGTAGTTGGTGGTTTATTTAGGACAGATTCTTAAAGACAAGCATTTTATCTACTAGCAATAAAATGTACACTTTTCTCTCCACGGTCAGATCCTGAACTGTAGGTTTCCACGTAGGACAGTTTCAGGTTTTGCGTGTCCAGAGTCCGTAGATGTTTTGGTGCCTCTGGTTCTCGGGCCCTGTTTGTGTTGCTCTTGCTGCCCTCTACTGAATCGTAATGAAATCGCTTCTGTTCAACCTGAAGGGGTCACACTGGCCGACTTGCTAAAAGAAGATAAGAAGAAAAGGAAGTTCTGCTTTCGCCAACGCAGGGCTAAAGATCACGGTAAACAGCTGAGGCTGAACTTGTCTCCATCCAACTCTCCTCTCAGACCCCCGACGCTTTCCGCTCACCCACAGGCGTGGTGTGCCGTGCATGTCCCGGGTGCTGTGTCTGTAGATGCCTGTGTGTTAATTGCTTGATTTCTTTGAAACTTGGTCGTGTTGTTTTCTTCTTGTCTTTCCCTAGAATGTGTGTCTTTGCCAAGTCAGCATTGCAGTTTCCTTTCTGTGTGAACTGTACCTTTTAAAGAAGCAGCTGAACCAACTCAGAAAATTCAGCATGAATATTCTTAGATTGGAAGCAGACTTTTTAAACACTTTTCCCCAATTGATGTTTTTTTTCCATCTAAGATGTTTCAGTTTAGATGAAAGCCCAGTGACGTTCCTTGATTGATCTTTTTTCCAGGGTACATTTCTCAGATGGCCTCTTGGTCTTGCACTCTCTGGCAGGTTCACCCAGGGCTGTGTTTAGGCTAGCAGAGCCTGTTTCATGAGTGCAGTTAAAAATATACTTCTGGGGCGCCAAGATTTTGGGGTACTTGCCTTTGCCAGTAGAGATGAGGAAAGGGCTCAGATGGGAAGTAGTTAAGTTCCCAGCTATGCTCTAAAATAATGGTAAACGTAGCCCCTCACTGGTGGAAACCCTGGTGTTAGAGTCAGGACCACCCCATGCAGGGCAGTTATCCAAACTGGCACCCTGCCTGCCGGGTCACCACTGTGGTCTCACTCAGTCCACCTACCTGCTGCCACCAGCATCGTCCCTGGTCAGGCAACGCTGCAGGAAGACTCTATTGGAGAGGATTCAGACTGCTAAGCTAGCTGCTAGGAGAGCAGAGGGGACATGTTGACATACTTTCTTGGAAGTGGCCTCTGTCACCCGTGGGAATTGGACTTGAACGAGTCATAGGTGGCCTGACCAAAGGTTGTATTAGAGCCCTGCTCTCATCAGAAGTCCTGAAAGGGAACAGAGAGACTGTCAGATAAAAGCCCCTCGTTACTCCAAGAGCACACTGTGTTCCCAAGAGGAAGAGGAAAGGGAGGAAGAACGTGCCTGACAGTGGCCCGTGAGTTGGGGGCAGAGACAGGGCTGACTTGTTCAGCGTTGGTGCTTTCGAAGAAGAGGCTGGGCTTGCTGCAGCGCCTGGCGGCCTCTGCGAGAAAATGGGCTCAGCTAAGCAGGAAATATGGTCGTGGACATAAGAAAACAGAGTGCCAGAGATTGCTTAGGATCACCCCAGAAGCGAAGCGAACCCTCTTTGGGCTTCCAGGCACCTACCCTCCTCAGCCAGGGCTTGGGACTCACACCTTTTTAAGAATTCTTGAGGCTTCTCTGTCTGCTTTCTGAGAGGTCTGTCGGGAGAAGCAGCAGCATGATATTTTCAGGAAACTTTCTGTTTTTCGAGCAGGGAAGTCTTCTATTGACAGATACTCAGGGTCCCTGAGGAAGGCCCTGACATTGCCGGTGACGAGTGGGCAGAGGCTGTTGTGTGGATGCTGTGCTTCCCATGCCACTGGTCATATAGAAATAGTTATTGTCAGGGCATAATTCTGGCTTCTGACACAGAAACCTTGGTCTGGCCTTGACCTACATTGTCCAAAAGAGTCTGGTTTCTTTACAGCAACGAGAATCTGTTGCCCTGTGATGCTAAGCATGTCACCACTAGCAAGCACAGGCAAATTCCTCCAGGGGTGGTTATGGCACTGCTCATGCTTGTCATGAAAATAAGATAAAAACACAAGATCTTGGCTTCAGATCCCCCTCTCCGAGGAAGGCAGCCTTGACTGCCACTAGCCAGTTGTCCGACCTCCCCCCTTACCCTTTGAAAGGAGCGAGAAGCTTTTAGGCTTCTGGGGCATGGAGGGAAATGCTGAAAAGGATTCTCAAGTGTGCAAGAAGGCCTGTTGTATGGAGGTGAACAGATGTGAGGCTCCTGGAGGCCCAGACATCTGTGGGCTCAGTTTGGCTGACTCAGGGCTCTCGGGGCTGCTCTTCTTTGTGTTTCTCCAGTCCCCAGGGTGTTCTTCCTGGAACTGACTTCTGATGACCCTCCTGAGAGGTGGGGAGGGGCTTCCCAGTCCTGCTTATTCCCTGCTCTCCTTGCCGAGCTGGGGGAACGCCAGGGAAAACCCCCTTAGTGCTGGGAGCCAAACCAGACAGCCTGTGGGTGTTTCCTTTTTAGACAGTTGTAGCATGTCAGAGGTCAGTGGGTCTCAGAGATGATATTACCCAACAGTTCATTCTCTAGGTTAGGTAACTAAGCCCAGGAGGAAAAGGGACTTGTCCCCACATCACCAATGACAAAGACCGAGCTTCTCTGACATTCTTCTAGGGGCTTGGCCTCAGTCGCCTCCATCACTGAAGGGAGTTGGTCTGAGATTTTGCTATGCCTGGTAATGATGAATGTAATTCTATAATTCTGGGGCTGCCTACTTGGACCCTTACACAGACTCATCGCGTGCGCGCGTGTGTGTGTGTATGTGTGTATGTGTTTGTTAATTTCCCTCTGAATTCACAAGCCATGCAGATTTTGTTGACAGCTATGTTGTCCTTCAGAGTGAGAGGAGAGAGAGGCACGTTTAGGCTTTGGTGAAAATGCTCTTTGTTACACCGGCCAGAGAAAGTGTATTTCCCTGGTTTCTTTTTCTCTGAGCCTATGATGGCACCTAGGCCCAGTACAAGATCTCAGGAGAGAAATAATGTGACTCAGGCTGCCAGGAAGGCCCTGGCATCTCTCACCTACAGTCCAGGGTGGGCCGGGCTGCTGCCTGGCCTCCTCTCCTCCCCCACAGCAGCACTTAGAGCCCCTTCACAGTGCACCCACACTGGAAGCCTAAGTGTCTCTCCTGGAGCTGTCCCCAGAGATCTCAGTGCCTGGAATAGATCACAAAGCGGAGGCCCTGAGCTCCCCAGATTTTCAGCAGGTAAACTGCAGTGCAAGCCAGCATCCCATTGCAGACACCAGGCTTGTCCTAATGCCTGCTTTCACCAAGATTCACTGAAAATAGTTTTTAAATTTATATTTTAAAAAATTAAAACTTCCTCGAAAAAACTCAGAAAATTCCCTGCACCATGTGAGGGGAAATGACTTATGGCTTCTCCACATGCAAACAGTCCCCAGCTCGCTTCTGCAGGAGGGTCTGGTGCAGGCAGGTGACGTGGTGGTCCCAGGGGCCTCTTTTCTTACATCCTATTGGGCCTGGCTACTTGTTAGTAATTAACACTGGACCCCTGCTGAAGGGGACAGAAGGCGGGCAGTCAGGGAGAAGGGCACGTGTTCCAGTCATTTGCCTGTGGGTTTACTTACTTGGGTTTCTATAATTCTCTCTATTTGGATTTTTATAAAGTTTCAGTGGTCACCTTATCAGCTTGAATTCTGTACTGTCCACATTCTGAGCTGATCTTTGGTAAGTGATCAGGCTCTATGTCCCGTTTCTTGGGGTTAATAAAGGCCATTAGGCAGCAAGCCAATGCAGGTGGGTAAGGGGGGTTTGCTTGGCTTTTGGAGCGTTTTTGATTTGTGGAGTTTTAAGTATAAACCACTGTATACACGAACATAGACCAGTACCAAAGTGTGTACCAGTGTATTCAAGTATGTGCCACAGCCACGGGCAGGGTGGCACATAGGAAGGATGCTGAGGGGAAGCAGGAGAGCTTCCTCACGCCTGAGCTGTGTGCCCCGAGGCCAGCTGGTCAGCTCTCTCATCTGTGAAATCACAGAGCTTGTTCATGTAACCTCAGAAGCCCCTTCCAGTTCTAATAGTCTGTGATGCTCCTGTCTCCTGTTTTGAAAATGTAGATGAGATCATACTGGGGCTAAGTGAGGTGAAGCTCGTATCAATAGATTAACATTTAAAAAAATGAATGCCTAGTGCAAGTGAAGGGTGAAATGTTTTAATGTGCGTATAGGCTCCTTGCTTATGCCCCCCGGGGCCTGACATTTTCTATACTTTTGGAAAAGGAGGGAGAGGCTGGAGCAGATAGAAAGACTGCCATACCTTGGTTCCTCTGGCTCAGATTTAGAGACTGGACCAAGGTCCATTTCCAGGACCAAATGAGGTCACCAAATTCTAGCATAGTCACTGTCCCCTCCTCCTCAGCCCTGGTGACATTATTCTGGAAAAATTCATTTGTTATGGGCCTGTGGTCCTGTAGGTGTCAAATAATTTTAATAGAAAAGTTGCTATCCCCACAACAGGCTAAGTCGACAGAAAGAGCTCAGTGTAGGAAGGAGAGATACAAACCAATAGTGATTTGAGAGTGAGGAAGACTGTTCGCCCCAGATGCCTCCCTGTAGTAATGAAAGTGGTTGGGGGAAGGGAGGGGCACTGGATTTGGACCACACGGGGAGTGTTGCTTTGTGTCCAGAGAGCTCTATAAGAACTTTGCCAAGATAATAGAGTTACCATTCAGGAGCCTCCCTGGTTGCCTGACACTGCAGACCGATCGGGGATAACCCACTGTGATGTGACTCACTCTAGGATGATCCACTGTGTGTTTCATCTCATCTAGTTCTACCAGCAGCCCTGAGAGGTAGGTACTCCCCAATTTGCAGATGGTAACACGGAGCCTGGGAGAACTTTGTTCACCAACATGAAGTTAAACTTAGATCTGGCTGACCTGAGAGCCTGCTCTCAGCCACCGTCCCACCCCACCTGCAGGATAGAGTCAGCTTGGAGAGCAGGAGGACTTCTCTCCAGTGCGGCCCTGAAGCTGCGCCGCATGATTAGTCTGTCTTTGTTGCTGTTGGAGGAGTTTGGCTTTTTTTCTTATTTTTCCCCCACTTAGTCTGGAGAGCAACTAGTGCATTTCATTCACTAATAGCAGGCATACAGCCAAAAATGCAAAAGGATGTTCCCCTCCCCATTAGCAGTATCTACTTTAATCTGCTCCAGTCATATTGTTTGAAAAAGGAAGCTTTAGAAATGAGATGCAGCAACTGTATTGATATCATCGTGGGACATGGCCCTGGAGAATAAAAGCCGCCGAGATTCAGCCTGTTCAGAAGAAGTTCTTTTCAAAAGAATAACTAAAGCTATGATATGAGTAATATTAGAACCATAAAGTAGTTAACTGTTAGAGATGGAAGTGAGCACGACCAGGACACTAAAGCCTGGAGGGAGTCAGCGCCTAACGGGGGCCTGAGGATGACCCCCAGCCTCCACCTGTGTCCTAGTGCTTTCAACTTCTGTCCTCCTAGACCACCAAGAGAAATGTTTCACAGAGATGGTTCATGGTCATATTCGTAAGGGTCTCCCACTGATTTTCTTTGTCCTGTCTTGTTCTTTTATTTTTTTAAATATATCTTTATTGATTTCAGAGAGAGGAAAGGAGAGGGGGAGAGAGAGATAGAAACATCAGTGATGAGAGAGTCATTGATCAGCTGCCTCCTGCACGCCCCCAACTGGGGATCGAGCCCGCAACCCGGGCATGTGCCCCGACCAGGAATTGAACCCCGATCGCCTGGGTCGACCCTCAACCCCTGAGCTACGCCCAGCCAGGCTCTTTGTCCTGTTCTTGAAAAGAAGGCTGAGCCCATGGGAAGAACCCATGACAATGAACTTTGTTGAATTTTACAACTTTTTAGTGTTCCTGCTGAAACCAAGGCTTGGAACAGTCGTGGAGAAGAGGACTGCAGGAGCATCCTAGGGAGTCTGTTTCCGCCCCACCCAAGCAGGGGTGGGGAACCTCTTTTCTGTCAAGGGCTACTTAGATATTTATAACATAATTTGAGGGCCATACAAATTATCAACTAAAAATTAGCTGTGAAAACCTAGATTATTTGCCTAGATTTATTGAATTTCGAGTCCCGCCTGCTGTTGCCTTGACAGGACCAGATGTGGACGTTCCCTGCCCCTGCTCTAGAGCTTTCTGTTAAAGGTTTTTTCATGATTGGATTGTTGAGTTTTTTGGTTTGTTTGTTTTTGTCCCTTTTTTTTTTTTGCATGGAGTTGTGAAAAAGTGAATCAAAGTTTGTAGTTGGTTTCTTTTGACTTAACTAAGGAAGAAAAAGGTTATTCCACGTGAATACTGGTTGTGTGCTGTGGGTCTGTAATTCTGCTCATTTGGCCTTTCCTTGGAAACCTTTGCCTAAATGTTCCTGGATGTGGCTGTTGAGACTCTCACTCAGGCAGGCTCAATTTACTGGGTGCTCACAAAAGGAAAGGGATCTTCTCTGTTGCCCTGGGAAAAGATGTTTCTCAGGCCTCTGGGCCCTTCGAGTGATGTCCGCCTTCGTCCTTACCATTCCGCCCACACCTGTTCCAGAGCGGGGCACAGCCGCACCGGCAGAGCTCACTGGCCCAGCCCTCCGCATCCACACCTGGGCTGGCCGCAGAACCTCCACCACAGTGCTCAGGCACCACCACCAGTTTTGGTGGATGAAACCGAGGCGTCCTTGCTAAGAGGAACCATGTGGGCAGAGGCCACAAAGGGGAAGACTTTCCTGTTGACCCCATTAGGTTTATAAAGACAGTTGTTCCAGTTCAAAATTATGCACCAGGGAAAAGCTGTGCATGTGTTTGGGTGATTCTCCCATGTTTCAGTCTCCCATGACCTCTCCTAACCCCAGAGCAGAATTAGTCATTTCTTACTACACATTTCCGGAACTCCTTGCCCAGACCCCTGAGGGGCTCTGCATTTCTGTATTTCACAGTTAGTTGAAATCCATCGGGGGCTTGCCTCTCCCACTGGCCCTCCAGGGCAGGGGCAGTGCTGTGCCCCTCTCTGTGCCCTGCAACCCTTTCACCACCGGGTCTCCAGCACATGCTCATGATGTGTATGGGGTTGAATCAGGTGAATGTGAAAAAAATGCTCAAGTGCCAGATGGTGGGTCCCTGGGCCTCCCTGCTCTTGTGGGTGCATTCCCACGTTTCCTCCACTTCTGCTTCACATCCTGCTGTGGAGGAGGGAGAAGTGCCCAAAGACCTCAGCGGCCCTGGGACCACAGTCAGCTCTGCCCTCTGGTCACTGGGCTGGAGGACACCTCCTTTTACCCATAAGTTCTCCTTCCCTAGTGCTCTGGTCCTGGCTTTTTTGGCAAGAGCCTCTACATATTGGCTTCACAAGCTCAACACATCTTAGACATTAGTTAAATTAACTAAAAATAAGTACAGCTCTTACATTTTTATAAAGGTTTTTGTGCCTGGGATCTTCATGGACTCCTCCGTCTACAATTCCTCCTCTCCTTTGATATATTTTAACTAAGAATGTGTTCATTAAGTATGATCCATTCACAGATTTTCTAGAGTACACCCGCTGGGGCAAGCAACGACGTGGCTGTCCTGAGATGTCTTGGTGGCTTCAGTGCAATAAGCTGGTACCAAGCGCAGTGACAGGATTCAGTCTCACTTTTCTTGGGAAACATCTGGATGGACAGAATTTCTTCCTCGTGGGGACCCTGGGCTTTCCGGGAAGGTTATGGAAGCAGAGACTCTCCTGCTGTGGAGGTGCCTCGCTTCTCAGGGCTTCCTGGTGCTGGTCAAGCCCCTGAGGGCCCTTCGTTGCCCTCCTCCCCGGTTCCCAGGGGGTCTGCCTGGTGGCAGGCCTTGCCTCCCGCCCCCCCGGGCGTGCAGCACCTCCTGTGTGCCATCTGAAGCGCTTTCTTCTCCCCACAGCCAGCATGCCGACCAGCGAGACGGAATCTGTGAACACGGAGAACGTAAGTGGCGAAGGCGAGAACCAAGGCTGCTGGGGAACTCTCTGGTGAGTGTGGAGGCTGCCTGCCCTCTTGGCTTCTGCCGGCATCGTCTTAGAGAAGCAAATGTGAGGGAGACACCCCAGATTTCTGCCAAGCACGGGGCCCGTAGCCTCAGGGCCAAAAGGGGCGGGTGGACTGCCCCTGGACCCCTTGTTCCTCCCCCGCCCCAGGCCCCTCCGGGCCCCTTCCTGTAGAGCAGCCGTCCCCTGGGGTGCAGCCTGCCGCGGGCCGCCGGGTAACCCACGTCCCGCTGTGTCCACTAGGTGCTGGTGGAAAAGGAGCGGCGCGGCCACGGCTGGGCCCTCTGGGTGTCGGCGGTGGGGGTAAAGGCCAGATTCTCTCCTGGTTTGGTGCTGGCGGTGGTGCATTGGAGAAGAGCTTGTATGGCAGAGTGGCTGCGAGGACATGCTCCATATTTCAGTTTCCCTTCACTCGGGTTCTCCCAGCCTCATGCACAGCCGCTGGGTGATGGGAGACCCTACCCTCTGCTCGCAGCACTTTTTGGGAGCCCTGCACCACCCTCTCCTAACAGTGGAGGGCGCCATCACATTAACCCCCACTGGCTTTTTTCTAGAGGATTTGGACTGCAGCAGTGAGGGACCAGCAGAGTGGAATGTGCAGAGCACTGCCTGCTTTGGGGGGACCCATGCAGTTTTGTTTTGTTTGCTTCCGTCTGGTATCTTTGAGGTCTTATCTCTGCGAAAAACAGGTGTGGTTTTTAAGAGAATTTGATCTCCTTGGCAGAGGCACATAAAAATGATGTGTTATGGGCAGGATACTCAACAGTTTACAGAGTGAATCTGCCTCCTCCCCTTGTTCTGCCTTCCCTACAACATGGTGAAGTAGGCAGGAAATGGATTTGTCTTTCCCATTTTACAGACGAGAACACGGAGTCTCAAAAAGGTGTGCTGCTTGCTCAGATTCACTCAGTTAGTGAATAGAGGAGCCAAGACTCCTAGTCCAGTGCTCCATTTGCTACAGCAGCAGCACATACTGCTACTGAGATGAGGGGCTGAGCTGCAGGCAGGAGAGGCCCCACTGACTTCATTTTGGGGAACATGGGTAGGGGAGAGAAGGACCCCTGGCATCACTGCCTGTGCCATGGCTGCACAGGGTATCTGGCTAAGGGTCTTCTCTTGCCAGGGCTCTGGATGGTGCTCAGCCTGGCCCGCCTGGCCTGGCAGCATCTCACTCCTGCTCTGCAAATACCCCAGCTAGCCTGCTGCTGGAACTGGGGTGCTGAGCCAGGCTGCTGTGCATGGCTTTTCCGATATCTCAGCTGACATGGGGGCTGGTGGCGCGGGGAGTGTATGCTTAAACCTTCCTCACAGAAATGATGTTCTTCTTGTCTTTCTTTCAGTCAAGCCATCTCAAAATCCAAGCTCAGGTCAGTACCTTCCTTCTGTTTTTTTCTTAAGCATGTGTGTGGGTTTGTTACCTTTAACTTTTGAATTTTACATGGAGTTGCTCTAGACTTGCATTTTGCTCTCTGGGTGCAGTATTTATAGAGAAGATCAATCTGCCCAGTAAACATGAAGCACCTGTCTTCGAGAGAAATGTAGTTAGTAGGTGCTGAAGATTTCGCCCCAAAACAAACCAACAAGACGCAACAGTGAACAATTTCTTGCCACTGATCAACCCTTCATATTCCCTCCTGGAGTAATTTCTCCAGGAGAAATACTTCTTGTCGCTTTTCTGCTTAAAAGTTTTTCGTAGAAGGAGTTTCAAGAGGTTTTCCGAGGCGTTAGTCATGTTCTGTTTCTTGCTCTGTTACATGGTCAGTTGGTAAAAGTTCATTGAACTATATGCCTGCGATTTGTGTTTCCTTCCATATAAATGTCCTTTTTCAATTAAAAACACTTGATCACTATATGTAAAAATGAACTTGAACAGAACTAAATGTAAAACCTAAAACTGTAAACATTGTAGAAGAAAACACAGGAGAAAATCTTTGTGACCTTGGGTTAGGCAAAGATTTTCTTGGATACAATACCCAAAGCACTGGCCGCAACAGAAAAAAACTGATAAATTAGACTTCATGAAAATTAAAACTCCTGCTCTTCAATAGAAAATGAAAAGATAAGCTTCAGACCGGAAGAAAAAATATTTGCAAAACATATTTGATAAAGAATGAGTTCTTAGAATATTATAAAAAATAACATGTAAAGAATAGTGTCAGTAATAAGAAACCAACCAAATAAAAAATGGTCCATAGATTTTAAGAGGCATGTCACCAAAAGAGAAATGGGCAGTGAATACGCATGTGAAATGACTGTTGGCCATTAAGAAAATGCAAGTTGAAATCACAATGAGATACCACTACATGGCTATTAGAAAATTTAAAAATCTGCCAGTACTAAGTTCTGACAAGGATGCAGCTCAGTGGGAATCCTCATGCACTCATACTTGTCAAATGACACAGACATTTTTAAAACAAATGGTCAGTTTCTTATAAAGTTAGACACATATTTACCTTATGACCCAGTAATCCCACTTCTGAGGTATTTATAGAAGGGAAATGAAGATATATGCCTGCACAAATTTTGTGTGTGTTTATGGCAGTTTTATTTATAATTGCCTGAAACCGTAAATCACTGAAATGTCCATCAAATGGTGACTGGTAGACAAATTGTAGTTCATCCATATGATGGAAAAATGCTCAGCGATAAGAAGGAAAAAACTGATAGAAGCAACAACACAAATGAATCTGAAAAGCAGTTTTGCTAAGTGAAAGGAGCCAGTCCCAAAATCTGTATACCAGGTGTGGCAAAGGTAGGTTTTTAGTTGTTTGTATGGAAAATAATACAGTAATTAATAACAATACAAGAAGAAACTGTGTTTTGAGTACTCACAACTGTAAACCTACCTTTTCCCCTACCCTGTATTATATAATTCAATTTATAAAACATTCTGGGTAAAGCAAAACAATTAAAACAAAAAACAGATCAGTGGTTGTCAGTGGCTGGGGTGAGGAGAGGGGATTGACCAGAAGGGCCATGAAGGAACTCTTCGAGTGATGGAAATAGTGTATATCTTAATTGTTGTGGCGGTTACAAACAGTGTTCCTAAAAAGAGTAAATTTTATCACCTGTAAATTATATCTCAATAAACTGGACTTTAAAAATAAAATGAAAAGCCCTTCCATGACCCCCTGTTGCCAGAGGGCATGTAAATTCCTTCATAATTTGGCCATGGCTCACTGTCTGACCTCATCTTTCGATAGCTCTTTCTTGCTCTCTATTACTCTCGGGTTTCAAACATATCACACACGCTGTTTCTTCTCACCAAAGTCCCTTTGGTCCCGCAGTCTCCTCTGAGTGGAGTGCTCTTCCCTCTGCCCTGTGGAGAACTCCTACGCAACCATGGAGAGTCAGCCCAAATTTCACTTTGTCAGAGATGTGCTGACTCTTACAAAGAGTGTTTGCAGCTCCCTTCTCTTTGCTCCTGTACCTGATACCTTGAGGAATAGCCCTTGGATTGATAATTTATAACCTTGCATGCTTTACCAGGACCAGGCCATGGGGCCTATCTTCCTTCATCTCCATATGCCCAGTGCCTGGCACAGAGTCTGGGTACTCAGCACCCAGTGAGGGGCAAGATGGGGAGTGCTGCAGGATTTCAGGGATATGACGTTAAGGTCTCCTGGATTAGGGAGACACCTGTGACTTGTCAGTGCAGCGTAGACCCCCCCTCAAGGCTGGATCCTATTCAGATTAGTGCACACCTTGCTTGTTTGTACTGAATTATGCATCACCGAGGAGTCCAGCCTGGAGGGGACAGTCCTCAGTGTCCTCTGTAGAAATTTTCTTTGCTGTCATCATGTTTCCAGCTGCTATTATCATTAGAAACCACACAGCAAGAGCAATAACAAAATGCACCTTGTTTGTTCCAAGTCTTGCTGAAGAGTTAGCACAACGCTCTTTGCCTGGTCCCTGATTTCAGTGTTTTTAACAGCAGCATAGCTGAGTCAGCCACACAGCCGCTTAGACATAGCCTGGAGAGTCCTCTGACTCAGGCCCCTAGAGCACAGCCCACTTCACCAAACCATCCTGTGGCAGGGAGCGTTTCCCCTAGGGAGACAGGGTAATGGAGAGAATACTTTCCCTAATTACAAACCAGAACTGAAAGTCAGTAAAGGACATGCTACTTGTCTGTCGGGCTCAGCTCGTTCTATTTGTACGAAAACACGATTCAATATTGGCTCTTCTCCTAAAGGTATATTTTGAGCATCACTAGTTAGAAAGGGCACCTGATGACTCAGTAGGAAGACTCATGTCCTCCTCAGCTCTGACAGCCCTGCCAGGTTCCAGAGACATCTCCCAGGTTTAAGAAAGGACAGAAAGTTTCCCTAAAAGGAAAGCTGTGGTTTTGGAGCACTTCGTTGCCTGATCAATTTTGTATGATGATTGAGATGCTGTGAGAGATGTAATGATAAGCTAAGTGGCTCTCTCGCCAGCAGATCCATGCACCATATGGTGGGAATGTGAACCACATATGCGTGACAGCTCAGTTTTGCATCTGCACACGGATCTGTGAATATCTAGATTTTCTAACTGGCTTGAAGACTGGGTGTGACAGCTTATGGAGCTATCTAGAGCCATAGGAAGGAAACTGATAGCATGATCAGATCAAGATATAGTACTTTAAAGAGTTGTATTTTAAGATCAACGTCATTTGTATTGTGAGTTCTGTTCATTTCTGGGCCATTTGTTTTTGTCTTTCCTTCTTGCCCCCCCCCCCCCCAATCTGGACCTCCAGTGTGGGAGACAGGTGATGTCCCAGTGATGTTTATTGGACACTCAGGTGCTGTGTCTGCCACTCAGGGAATAACCGTCTGCTTCTCTCGCAGCCGCCGCTGGCGTCGCTGGAACCGATTCAGTCGCAGAAGATGCAGGGCGGCCGTGAAGTCTGTCACGTTCTACTGGCTGGTTATTGTCTTGGTGTTTCTCAACACCTTAACCATTTCCTCCGAGCACTACAACCAGCCTGACTGGTTGACGCAGGTTCAAGGTATAAGCAGAGGCCCTTCTCTTTTGGTTCCCAATGGGGGATTCCCGAGGCTGTCCACTGCACCTTAGTCTTCCCTGCTCGATGTGTGATAAGTGCAGGAGAGTTTCTAGTGTGCACTGACTTGGAAGACAAGTAGAACTGTCCAAACACCGGGTACTGCTGACATGGGGGTGCAGGCTGCGTGGGTTGAACGAAGCACCGTGGAGCTGACGAACGCTGGGGCATCTCATTGTCCTCACCCTGTGACAACCTAGGATTGGGGAATCTTCCAGTGAGAAGGGACCTCCATCCTTCTCCCGGCGCCCACTGAAAGGAAGCTTTATTTCCCCGTATAGTATTCTTGGCAAGTAGTGATTGTTCCCCTGCCTTGAATGTCCCAGCAGTGTGGTGTGGGAGTTCATCCCTAGAGACAGCCCGTTTTGAGTGTGACAGTTTTGAGCTGTCGAGAAGGCCTGTCTTTACATCATGTCAAATCTTTCTGTCCAGCTCTCCAGCCTGCTGGGAGGTGTTTGCTGATGTTAGAAATGACCTTGATGGGCAACTTCTTATAGGGTGGTGTTGTGAGCAAGACCAGACAGAGCTTTTGTGATTGATGGAAATAGGAAATATAATATGATGGTCTAAACGAAGAATCATAGGCTTTGAGGGCTAGGAAGCATGAGAGGTTATGTGGTGAACTGCCCCTCCCCATTTTATAGTCAGTGAAACAGGCCCAGAGACCAAGGACCCTCTCCAGCGTCATGAGCGTAAGCAGCGCAGCAGCAGGACTGGAACCGGGCAGAGAAGCAGGCCGTCCATGTTAGTGCCACGTTTCTGCAGTGGAGGCCACAGCAGAGAGAGGGGCTGAGGAGCTTGGGCATTAACAGCAGGGACGGGGCGGGGGGGCAGGGGAGGACTGAGCCACCCCCACGATGAGCTCCCAAGGACACTCGCCCCTTTGTCTTTCCAGATATCGCGAACAAAGTCCTCCTGGCTATGTTCACCTGCGAGATGCTGGTGAAGATGTATAGCCTGGGCCTCCAGGCGTATTTCGTCTCTCTCTTTAACCGGTTTGATTGTTTCGTGGTGTGTGGTGGAATTACGGAAACGATCTTGGTGGAACTGGAAATCATGTCTCCCCTGGGGATCTCTGTGTTTCGCTGTGTGCGCCTCTTACGGATTTTCAAAGTGACCAGGTAAGGGCAAGTGGATCTCGCTGCGAGTGTTTTCTGAGCACGAGGTGGCAGTGAGCCGCATCCCCAGTTGGGTGATGTTCTGCGCTCTGGGCTCACACCTTCATCTTGACTTGCAGGCACTGGACATCCCTGAGCAACTTGGTGGCATCGCTGTTAAACTCCATGAAGTCCATCGCGTCGCTGCTGCTTCTGCTTTTCCTCTTCATCATCATCTTCTCTTTGCTTGGGATGCAGCTGTTTGGAGGCAAGTTTAACTTCGATGAGACACAGACCAAGCGGAGCACCTTCGACAATTTCCCTCAAGCGCTGCTGACAGTGTTCCAGGTAAGCCCTCCCGTCTGCCCTCCCCAAGGAGCAGTTTACGGGGTGCCTTCTTGTCTGTCCACAACTCAGTGAGACAAAATGACTCCATTTTCATTAGTAACCTCCGCCCCAAGGATGCTCTGACACATTTTTGCCATCTTAATCCTGCTGTCTACGCGATGTGATTTAATGTTTTTGCAAGACCACTAGCCCTGGGGTTTCTGTGAGATAGGCTCTACAATCCCTTTCTGGTTCTGTGCTAATTTTTGATCTCAGGCAAGTTTTGTAATCCTGACTATAACAGATTTATGCAAAGGAGTGAATTCTGAAGCCCTAATGCTTCGGAGTGCTCAGAGAAATTAGCATGATAAAAGAGTTGTGACAGCCTTCTGCTGTCCATTTTCCTGCCCTCCCTGATGTGATGTAATGAAGACACATGGCCTCTGAGGGTGTCTGTGTGGTTGGGGCCCTGTGAGCGATGAGGCTGAAGAGCGAGCGACAGTGCAAGACGGCAGCAGCCTCTCCACCACTCCCGGCTCTAAGCCGAGTTGTTCTAAACCCTTCTTCATCTTCCTGAGCTGTGAGCTGAGGCCCTTCCTTGGACAGAGCCTGATAGATGAATTTAACAGACCCGTCAGCCCTGTGGCTTTTCCCATGCCGTGTCAGGGAGCTCCGGGGCCCTGCTGGAGAGGCGTCAGGGCCGGTGGGAGAAGCAGTGGGCAGCTAGGGCCCGTGTGGCTCAGCTTTGTGACCCTGGGAAATCACTATCCTTTTCTGGGGGGGAAAAAAAGAGACTAGAAGGAATGATCTCTAAGAGTCTTTCCCACTTGGCCATTTTGAGGGGAATGGAATTTCTGTCACTGCTATAGGCTGTGACAGAATTATGCTTAATTTTTGAATTTTTTGGTAATTACACTGAATTTGGGGCCACTGGTTAGTCATTCCTTTTTCTGATTTCTTTCAGAGAAACCTGTGTGGTGGTCATTTTGTAATACATGTGTATGGCACAAAATTCAAACATTATAGAAGGGCATAAACTAACAATTCCCTCACCCACCCACCACTCCTCCTTGTAAGAGACAACCATCATTAAACAGCTTCTCGTGTCTTCTTTGAGATATATTTGCTCAAATATAAGTCATTTAACTTACCTGCCTGCCTACGGATGAATTTATACCGATGGCGCTCATTCTGCACGCTGATTCCCATCTCGCTTTTTATCACTTGAAGTGTCCTTAAGAACCTTCCTTATTGGTCCATAAAAGGCAGCCACCGCCTTTTCCCTGCTGCATAAATTCTGTGGTATGGATGTGCCATAATTCATGGAGCAGTTCCCTGCTGATGAATATGTTGTCCAGTCTTGCCTCAGCGGGTGACCTTGAACACATGCCTTGGGGCACCTGTATGAGAGTAGATCTGTAGGATAAATTCCTGAGGTCTGCTGGTTCAAAGGGCATGTGCTCATGTTCAACTTTGACGCTCTTGCCCAAATACTCTCCTTGCCAGTGTTTACGTTCACCCTCCAGGGATGGGGCGTGGAGACCGCCCATCGCCTCACTCTGTGCACCGCAGTAGCTGCTCAAGCTTTCTGATTGTTGCCTGTCTGATTGGTGAAAATGATATCTTGTAGTTTTAATTCATATTTCCCATATTAGGAGTGAACCTGAATGTCTTTTCATGTGACTAAGAGCCATTTATAGTTCCTTTTCTATAAATTGCTTTATCCTTTCAAATCATTTGACCACTTTTCTGATGGATGGGGTGACACACTGCAGTTTTAATTTTTAAAGTGTCTGGTCCAGATAGATGATACAGGAGCGCTCTCTCTCCTCTCTCTTGTGCGCTCTCTTTTTCTGGAAGGTATTGTATTTTAAAATGGCTGTTCATGTTCTTCTGGTTTTATTTCATGATGGATTGAATTGTCAAGTGTCATCAGTAGAAAGGACTATATTTGAAATTCAGGTAGTTATTAGTATCTACTGTGATGAGGTAGTTTGTAAATTTACATGAGATATTTAGAGAATTCCCTGCTTGTAAAAATTCAGATACAATTCTCCATTTCCACAGTTGGATAACTATGTGGAATACGAGGCAGCATTTAAAAAGAATAAAATGAGCCCTGGCTGGGTGGCTCGGTCAGTTGGAGCATCATCCCATGCACCAAAAAGGTTGAGGGTTCGATTCCTGATTGGAGCGAGTACGGGAAGCAACCGATGATGTTTCTCTCTCACACTGATGTTTCTCTCTCTCTCCCTCTTCCTCTCTTTCAAAAATCAATAAAAACATATCCTCGGGTGAGGGTTAAAAAAAGAAAAAGAAAAAAAAGAATGAAATGAAGTTATTGACACACAGAGTTTCCAGAGTATATTGTTCGGGGGAGGGGGAAGCAAACTGCAGAAAATTCATATAGTATAATACCCTCTGTGCGTAATAAATCAGAGAAGACACCAACGGCCCGTTTCCTCTGAGCGTGCCTATGTGTTTAAATCCGTAGATAAAGGCCCTGGAGAGAGACAACCCCAGTTGCGTGCTCGCTGGGAGGGGACTGAAACGGCTGGGGCGTGATCCAGGAGCGCAAACAATTAACTCATGTATTTGTGTGATTAACAATAATGTTTTGAAAACTCTGCGGGCAACAGGTGGATTTGTTCAGCGCAGAGCGGACAGTGACAGGCAGCTTAAACCAGCTTTAGGCAGCCGCCGAGGAGCCCCGGAGACGCTGGGGATGGCGGGCCACCCGCCGGCTGACCCGCGTTTTGGCTTTTCAGATTCTGACAGGTGAAGACTGGAATGCTGTGATGTATGATGGCATCATGGCCTACGGGGGCCCGTCGTCTTCGGGCATGATCGTCTGCATCTACTTCATCATTCTCTTCATTTGCGGGAACTGTATCCTTCAGGCTGGCCGGCGCCGTGTTCTTGCCGTGTCCTCTCCCTCACTGTCCCCATCGTGGCGTGGTGGCTGCTGTGTCGGGGAGGCGACCGCCCTTACCTGTTTTATCTGCTCTCCTTCACTGCGGCCGGGGCAGCACAGTAGAGGCCGAGCCCCGGTTAGGCTTTGAGGAAGGAGAGCAGGCTTGGGGGGGGCGGGGAGCCTGAGACGGAGCTTGGGCCGCACCAGCGGCTGCCCCCTCGGTGTCGAGTCTCCTGTGCAGGTCCCACAGGATAGCTTCGGGCAAAGCCAGGTGGCTCTCTCTGCCATCGTCCTTGGGAGGTGGGGCACAGTTATGTCTTCTTAAGACCCTTCGTAACTGATGGGGACCCATCTGCGGTGGGTTGACCTAAGCTCCCCTGAGTCTAATGTTACTTTGCTGATCTGTACATCTTTGAAGGTTAAATATCCAGTGGCTTGTTGCTTTTCCAAGCTGTGTAACTTTTCTCCAACTTGTTTAGTCCTATTCCCTGCCCAGAGGTACTCTCTAAGTCTAGACTTCCGAAAACTCGGATCCCTCCCCATTCCTTTGCTTGTGTCTGCTTTATCTCTCTGTCTTCCCTGCCTAGCGTAAGACCTGGCACATGGAGCCCTCAGTAAATGTTTGGTGGAGGACCTATCGTACAAACGTACGGATACCACCTCAGGCTCGCAGGGGCTCGTTTAAAAAATAGTCTAGCATCTCAAAGCCGGTTCGAAAGTCTTAATATAATTCACTCACGTTTCTGCCCTCTTGAAAGACTTGCCTGGATTAGTCTAGCGTGAAATCCCCTGGAAGCCAGCTCATCATCGGTCCCTTGTTAGGTTGTGTTTGTTTGCATGTTCAGCACTCACCTGAGATTTCAGCTGCGCAGGGCGTGTGGAGCAGTGGTCTGCGCTCCTGTCCCAGGTCCCGGGCTCCTGCCTGCTGGTGGCTGCGCTCAGCCCGAGAGAAGCTTAGTCAAAGAAGGGAGCCGTCTCGACTGCCTGCCGTCTGATCTCTCTGCTTCTTAAACGTGCACCTAACTGCTAGCAAGAAAGAAACAGGCATCCTCTGATTTGGAAACCTTGTTCAGAAATTTTTTTTCATTCATTCATGGAAATGGCACATGCAACGTTATAGTAAAAGCCAAAAACCTTATAACTTGTTCAAATACCTAATTTTTTACTATTTGGAAAAATAAAATTCAACCACAGTAAAAGATTTAGCCGCAGTGGGCCTGTTCAAGAGAACAGTCCAGCACCATCCGGCAGTAAGTCGGGCACGCGCAGTCAGTGGATGTGCCGTGAATGCAGTGTCTGCACACTCCGAAGGCCGTTTCAGGCGAGAAGGGCTCAGACTGACTTGTGAAACGGGATCATCATTTGCATAATGCGTAGCCTATAAAGGGGTCTATTTCGGAAGGCATGCCCCGAATATACATGTTATGGGTGTGTGTGTTTTAAATGAAACAAAACAAAATGCATAAAGGGAAATTGCAAAATGCATAAAAACTGCATGTTTGTGTTACAGATTATCTGATATGTAATGTGTTTCCTAGCTATAGCTACCTAGATGTGTAGAGGTGCACACGCATGCACACAGGCGTGAAATGAAATGTTGATGCTTGTAGGTTTTCATGGATTTTAGTGGATCTTAATTTTGCTTCTTTCCAGACTGTCTTCTATAGTGTTTTAGTTTAGTTTTGTTTTTTTGTTTTTGTTTTTTTAAAAAACAGGGCTCTGGTCCCATTTACCAAGTGAATATAGCACTAGGGGACAGTCACTTGTTACCAGCCTCCCAGAATGCAGGGGGTGTGCGACATTGTTATTGTTGACCCTAAGGCATTAGAAAGACGTTATACCCTTAAAATGTACAAATTAGATATTCTACTGAATGTCTTCTTGGCCATCGCTGTAGACAATTTGGCTGATGCTGAAAGTTTGAATACTGCTCAGAAAGAGGAAGCTGAAGAAAAGGAAAGGAAAAAGATTGCCAGGTAATCCCGTTTTCACCCAAGGTGTTTGCTCAGGGGAGCCAGCTGCAGGTGAGGCCGGGTGGAGATGCGCAGGCTCCACAGCCGCTGCGGCCCCGCGCTGATGCTTTGTGGTGATCGTGGGTGGCCACGTGGGGCTGACCCAAAAGGATGGAATCTGGGGCAGAACCCAGGCTGTTGGCTCTCATTCCCTCAGGGCTGAGAGTGGGAGTCACACGTCCCCATGCCTAAAGAATCATTGCGGTTAATTTTGGCACCATAAAATAAACGATGCATTCAATGCTGATTAGCCTTTGGATGAGAATTTTAATAAGATGATCCGTGTAATGAATCCAGCGCACTGAATGAACAGGAAGCTCTGAGTGTGGGTTGTGCTGTGTGCTTGCTGTTAGGGTTGTTTCCAATTAAATTCTGTCCTTCCTTGGGCCACTGTTGATTCAGAGCCCTGATTAGTGTATTTATTCGCAGTAACATAGTTACTTGGGTTCTCTCCTCTGCAGAAAAGAAAGCCTGGAAAATAAAAAGAACAAGCCGGAAGTCAACCAGATGGCCAACAGTGACAACAAGGTATGAGGTCTGAAACACGTCTCCCCTTTTTGTTTCAAAACGATTCACCATGAATGTGCCGTTTCGGCCGTGAACGTGTGCTGTGTGATGTTTGGGCGAGTGTGGCTTCCCAGGGGTTCGGAGGGAACTTAGGCACTTGGCTGGTTGTCAGCCAATATTTTACCAGAGAACCAGCATGTTAAGTATTTGACTGGTCGGACTACTTATTTTTTCTTTATCGGACTTGCATGGCTAGACCTGACCTGCATTAGGGTCTTCTCAGAGGGAATTGAAATCAGGGTTGTTAATGGCTATCTGCCCCCGAAAGGAGATCGCAGGATCATGCTCTACATGTGCGCAGGGCTGTACTGTCAAACCTCGTCCCACGGATGACGGCTCTGGGTCTTTCATTCATTTGGTTGTTTGCTCACTGAGGCAGTAAATACTTTTTGCATGGTTACCATGTGTCAGATTCTGGGGATTGAGACTGAACAAGATCAGCGAGGTCCCTGCCCTGCTCACTGTCAGTAGGTGACGATTCTGGGTGCTGTGACCGTGGCTGGGAGAAGTACCAGTTTTCTCTTCATCTGCCCTCAGACCTGGTTCTTTAGCAGAGTCACCATCTGGTGCACCTGCTGCCCCACGGGTGCTGTGCTCACTTTGAAGGGAACTCCTGCCCCGTGCCGAGTGGCAGGGTGGAGTCCCCACCGTGGCCCTCTGACGTGCATTTGCCGGAATCTCCCTTCCTCCCGAGACCTCTCTGTCGTCCGTCCTAGGTTACAGTCGATGACTACCAAGAAGAAGAAGAAGACAAGGACCCCTATCCACCTTGCGATGTGCCAGGTATGGTGGCCCTCGGCTCCTGAGTGACGTGGCTCTGCTACCACTCTGTGATCGGCGGCTGAGTCCGAGACTGGCTGCTGCGGTCACCGAGGCCGTGAACCCAGTCCCCTGCTTTCTGTCTTGGTCGCAGGCAGCTTACATAACCCAAATTCCAGATGGTGGGAGGGAAAGCGTAGGCAGGTCAGGATCACCAACCTTTGCTGGGGGAGATCTCTCTAGGAGGGAACCAGTTACTGCTACTCACCTGACACTTTCCCGTTTGACCGGTGCCTTTATTGGCTGATGCAGGAGGGACTGTGGAGGGAGAGGAGCTTGGGGGATTGATCATGTGTGATTTGAAGTCCCACATGGTTTTTGGGGGGCTGAAGCTTGAGCAAGCAAGCAGGTGAAGGGGACACAGCTGGGTGCCGGGGTATGGCAGTGAGAGTCCCGCTGCTGTCACCTTTTACCTGTGCTCAGATCTTCAGCTGCCGGGGACCTCGTTCCCACAACTACGTAGACACAGTCACGTACAGGCAAGCTTCTCAGTCTCCCGCCCGCCCCGCCATAGTCCACATTCTAAAGGGTTTTGATTCTTGTAAGCTGATAGACGTTATTCACGTTTAAGCTAAATTTTCATGTGAAGTTGAGAATAATTAAAACCCAGATGCAGCCTTTGTTTCATGCCCATAAAAATGTGTCTCATTTAAAGTAGCTGAAGAGGAAGAAGAGGAGGAGGAGGAGGAGCCTGAGGTCCCTGCCGGGCCCCGTCCTCGTAGAATCTCAGAGCTGAACATGAAAGAGAAGATCGTCCCCATTCCTGAAGGGAGCGCTTTCTTCATCCTCAGCAAGACCAACCCGTAAATACCCTCTTCCTAGTCACTTCACTGCTGCGTCTCCCCTGCGACTATATAGATTGCACAAGGGCCGCTGGCGATGGGGAGGGTGGCTGCGGATGGGGCAGCCCTTCTTGCACCTGAACGTAGGAGCTCCCCTCCCATCCTGGGCTTTGCCTTTGTCTTCTGCTCATCTCCCCCTAGCCTTTTTTAAAAATATATATTTATTGATTTCAGAGAGAGGAAAGGAGACGGAGAGAGAGGTATAGAAACATCAATGATGAGAGTCATTGATTGGCTGCAGCCCTCAGTCCAGGCATGTGCCCTGACCTGGACTCGAACCCCGATCGCCTGGATGCTAGGTCGATGCTCAGCTGCTGAGCCACGCCTGGCAGGGCTCCCTAGCCTTTCTGTGCCTGGATGTAGGGGCTGCAGGGCTGCGGCCAGGTCCTGGGAGGAGCTCATTCCCCCTTCTCCTCCCCTTAACCCCTGCCCTGGGCTCAGCAGTGGTGAAATAGCTGCTGCCCCTCCGGAGCCCGGGGCTCTGGTGCTCCCTGGGTGGTCACCTGTGAAGTGTTTTCCATCCAGAGGATGCTTTCTTCACAAGTGGGTCTTCTGTTAAGATGCTTTGGGGGAAGAGCATTCTGAGACCAACTTCTGCCCCACCTCTTCATCCTGAGATCTAGTGTAGTTGTGATCACTTTCCCTGTTTTCTGGCAATAAATCATATTGCTCGAGGATATTTTATAGGTGGCGCTAGTCAATTCAGCTCGATGATATCCTGCTTAAAAATAGCGCTTCTCACATTAAAATGGTAAGGTGCTCACCAGGAGTGTGGCAATTGCTCCCAGGTACTGGAAGAGGAAGACACTTATTTACTAGCTGGTTTCTAGGTTTTAAATCATCTGGGATTGAGTGAAATGCCAGAGGGAATAAACGACTCCTGGAGGAAAGGTTTCTAGAGTTGCAGGAGTAGTTCTTGGCTGTCGGAGAAGAACACTGTGTAATTCACAGGCCCCGGGGAGACACAGGTGGGAAGCAAGGCAGGCTGCGGTCCTGAGAGACCTGACGATTTGATGATAGTTTTTACTGCTCTACACTGGTGAGAGTTTGGGTGTCCCTGGTGTTACTGACACCTGTAGTCCACTGTGTCCACATTTATTGAAGGGATAGATCGATTTCTTGCCCTTGGCCCTGGAGGGCCTTTCCCAGACTCCATTGCTGTCAGCTTGTCAGCCTTCCACAGGGCACATCTCAGCCTTAAGCAGCCCCAAAAGGAGGATTTGAAGGAAGGTGTCACTTTCCTATATAGTTAACTTGTTTTAAAAGTGAAAAATCTTTCCAGAGGAAAACCTACATGTATTCTGTAGGCAAAAAAAAAAATCTTTAAATTCTAAAGTCAAGTATTGAGGTTAAGGGTAGACAGGCACTGACTAGCTCCCGGGATGTCAGGGGCAGTGGGAGAGGCTCAGGTGGCCCACAGAGCCGTCGAGAGGGCCGGGCCAGGCTGGGGCCTGGGTGTGCACTGCCCGGCTGGCTTCACAGGACTGCGGGACTCTGATGGCTCTATCACATGGTACAGTCAGATCCTTGTGAGATTCTTATGTGATGATGTAACTCTCACTTCACATCCTCAGGAGTGCTCATTATGGGCCAATTCCAAATAATGATGATGATGATGATTAGGATGAGGCACTGTGACCGAATCTGCCCGTGACAGGCATTCGCCAAGCCTCCCTTGCTACAGTCATATTTTGGTACAGCCCAGCTGCAGTGTGGGACAGGGATCCCTCCCACTCTTTGTGAGCTGCTCCGATGATGAGCTCTCACCTCAGTCTCCCTTCTCAGTGAGGAGAGTAAGCGCCGGGCTTCAGGTTGTGGTGGGAAATGTCACAGTCAGCCCGGGGTTGGAAATCTGCCTCCGGTCCTTACTAAGAAAGTTCTCGCACGTGCTTAAGCCTCAGTTTCTCCTCCTTCAGCTGGCTGGTGGTGATCCTCACATTGAAGGACTCAGTGAATGGTGTCCTTGGCGCTCCCACGCAGAGCCGTGGCGCTCAGGGCCCCTGGGGTCTACCGTGCAGGGGTTTTGAGGGGCTGATGGTCAGGTGGTCCTGGTTTGCTGGGTGGGGCCTGGGCGGCGCAGGCGACAGCTGTCTGCTGCCTGGCCTGTGTCAGCATGCTGGGGGCGCTGGCTGGGCTGCATCCGTGTGCTGGCTCTACCCACAGGATCCGCGTGGGCTGCCACAAGCTCATCAACCATCATGTCTTCACCAACCTCATCCTGGTCTTCATCATGCTCAGCAGCGCGTCCCTGGCCGCCGAGGACCCCATCCGAAGCCACTCCTTCCGGAACACTGTAAGCCACCGAGCGAGGGTGAGGACAGGAGGGTTGGGGCCCCCTGGGTCAGCGCTGGCCTCTCCTGTCGTCCAGGCAGGGCCTGCGGAGGCCCGAGAGGCTAAAAGCTAGAGTAGGCATCTTGTTTACCTGCAGGCATTTCACGGTTCAGGTTTGTAAATACCAGTGGGGTTTTGTTTTGTCAGGACAAACCTTTCTCAAATCATGTATTGCAAACTTCATTTTAAATCCTCTGCAGTAACTTAGTGTATTCAGGGACCCCACTTCTCTTCCTTTCCATTCCTTGCTGCCAATATTTTGGTCCCTCTTTTCTCCCCAGATTCTCATCTGTGCCTATTTTGAGATTTCTGCCTAGTGGAAGCACCCAGCAGGAGAGAAAGTAAACCTGAAACTAGATGTGATTTGTGCCCAGGAGCTCTTAGGGTGAAGGGGAAGACTTCTGTCCTATGTAGAGGGAAATTCACAAAGCTGCCTGGCTCTGTTACTGGGAAAAACACAAGTTAGGGAGATGATGGAGCATGTAGTTGAGTGGGTCTGTGGAGAGGAAGAACTCGTTTGGTGGGGCAGGAGGTGTTTTTTTGAAGAAAATGAGGGGAGGGTTAAGTTTTCTATTAATCAGCTTCATAACGAACGTAGGGTAGCAACCTTGCACTGCACCTGCTGGGAAGAATGCTACCCAGGCTGGTCTTGCCTAAGAGGTTCCATCTTAGCAGGTCAGCTGAGCTCTGGGAACAGTCCCAAAGTGAGACAGTTTGGAAGACCAGCGGCTGCTGCCTCTCGGCCCCGGTACTGTAGCGCAGTTTCAGACGGTAACTAAGAAACCCTTGCAGGAGAAGGCCGCCCCCAGCCCGTGAGGCCATCAGGTGTTGCTGCCGCCTGGCCTGGGTGGGACCTCTTCCTGTTCGTGAGATTTTAGAGACTTGAGGATTAAGACAAGTCACCAGATCAGCGCCCCAGGATTTCGGTCGTGACAGCCAACCCGCGTGCTATCTTTCCATTTCCAGCATCTTGGTTTGAGGCCTGGCAAACCCAGCCCATCCGACTGATAAACACACACTCTGACAGGAAGATAAACACCAAGATAACGGCCCTGAGCCTGTCTTAATCTCTGCATTCAGATGCACCGAGTTCCATCATCACAATGAGACCCAAAGGGAAAATATCATCACACGACAAGACTAGTTGGGAGCTACTAGAACAGATGGACGGAGTTCATTTGCACGGGGGCCTCACATTCTCATTTTTTATTGTAATTACTTCCCCATGAGTTTATTTCCCTGCTGCTTTTCCCAAGAATGGTACTGCCTTTAAAATACTACAATTTTGTGTGTTTTTTTTGTTTTTTATTGTGGTGAGAACACCTAACATGAGATCTACCCTTTGAACACATTTTTAAGTGTACAAGATGGTGTTTGTAGTGATAGGCACTGCGTTGTACAGCAGGTCTCCAGAACCCACTCATCTTGTGTGGCTGAAACTGCATCCACTGAACAGCCCCCCACTTCCCTTGCCCCAGCCCCCGGCCACCTCCATTCTACTTTCTGTCTCTGGGTTTGACTACTTTAGATATTAATTGTAATTGTAATTCATTGTAATGGCAATCTTGCAGTATTTTTTGTCTTGCTTTGCCTTTTAACCTTCCCTCAGTTATTAGTGAAAAAGAGAATGGAAGCTGAGTGAATCTAAGAGCTTTGACCCTCAGCACCAGGCCGAGTTGTTGGCTTGTGGGCAGCAGTGTCTTTTGAGGCAGAAGCCTGTGCATACGGGAAATGCTTTGCGTTGCCTGGTCAGAAACACAGATGCACAGACAGGTCCCAGCAATTTTTTAAATTCACTTTGGATCATGAATACTCTCTGAAAAGAGAATTTAAACTTAAGCTGAGGAGAGCTGGCCTTTGAAACAGAGGTCCTCACCCTTTTGTAACGGAGCAGGAGAGGGCTCCCTGGGGTGGACCCCATACTTAAACAGCAGGGCCCGTGGCTCTCCACTAGCATTCCGCAGGCCTAGCTCCGTGCTCAGCAACGCCAAGACTGGCTTTGTGGCCCGAGCAGGCATCCCCTACACTCTCCCCAGTATCCTCATCAGTTAAATGGAAGGAGTGGCCTGGATGGCTACCAGACTCCCTTCCAGCTCTGATCTCTTCATTTCCTTCAAACCTTAGAGCACAATTGTCGTGACAATAAGTAGCCAAGACGGCTTCTACTGGCAGCCTCAGCTGCCTTCTCTGTGGCCGAGGTTCCCTGTGAGCAGTCTCAGTTGAGTGGTGGTCAGACTTCTTGCTGCAGCCCACCTGCCCCACTCTCCTCCCCCATGGCTCTGAGAAAAGGCAAAGACCCCAGAAGGGGCAAACAGGACTGGGCTGGTTGGAGAGTAGACGGTATTTTCAGGAATACTGACAAAGTGTCTTGAACTGATCATTCAAAAACCAGGTCATCTGTTCTTTGAGTGGGCCCAGCGAGGTTAAAAATCAGTGTTGGGAGAGAGCAGTGCTAGATCAGAGAGCAAGGTGCTAAGTGAAACTCTCCCTTGAGGACTTATCCAGCCCGCACAGCGGTGGGCAGAGGGTGTTTGCTCCCTGATTAAATGGACTGAAATTGGAGGGGACTCGTGGAAGCTTCTGGCCCCATCTAATGGCCCTTACATCATAATTTACATTTCTCCACCAATCTTAAAGCTCAGCTGGATGGCAACATATTTAATTCAGCCAAAAATGCAGTTAAAGATTCAAGATGTGTGTAAGACTCTAATTTATCTGGTGCCACAAGTAATTTGTCACTGTGGTGCTCTGATGAGAAAAGGTTATTAATAAAGCGCTTTTAGAAATGAGCCTCTGTCTGAGACGTGAGAATGGGGAGAGTCGGCATAAGTGGTTAAAGGAGGTAAGTATTTCCAAGTGCTCTTTGTGGGTTATTGAGAGGAGCCGTAATTGGCCCGGGTGGGGCATTTACGAGCATCTCTGCTCTCACCCCGAGAGAGGCAGGCTTATCCCGGGAGGGTCTCTGACTGCATGCGGGATTCCACCCATGGGCGTATGGCTGTGGCGTTTGTCCGGATGCTTTTTTCTCATTTCATTGTTATACCTTTCAGATACTGGGTTACTTTGACTATGCTTTCACAGCCATCTTTACTGTTGAAATCCTGTTAAAGGTAATGGCTTTTTCATTGATCCTCATATACTCAACCTTGACTGTAGCAATAATAGTTTCAATTCTCTGTTTGCTTTCCAGATACTAGGTTACGCAGATTATGTCTTCACTGCTACTTTTGCATTTGAGATTGTTTTGAAGGTAACAGGTTCCGCAGCGTTGTGTGTAAGGAGCCTGCTCCTGCGTGTGACACACAGCAAAGCAGCGTGACGTGCTTTGGACTATTTTTATTTTTTGTTGTTTGTGCCCAAGCTTATACTTTTTTTTTAATCAAAGGATTTTTTTCTGAAACTTTTCAACCTGTTTTTGCTCTTCCTTTATAACCTTTGTTGCATGTAGGAGTTACTTTGGCTTCATAATGGTGATTGGAAATGTTTTGCTCTTTTTTTATATCCTCTGAAATACGTCAACTGATAACAGATACATCACTATGTGTGAACTCTCTTCCACCCTTCCTGACATCAAAGTCAGAGGAAAAACATTTATCCTGTGAAGGGAATGTATCTCTTCTCATATCTTTGACTGAATTATGTTCCAGTGGCCTAAAATAGTAACAGCACTATTTTCTTGCAACAGCATTTGCAAGATAACTTGGATCTATTTGTGTGAAGATATTTTATATCTGTTTTAATGGATGGGCTTACATTTACACAAAAAGAGCACCTTTTGGCCGGGGTGCCCTAAATGTACTGCCCATTCATGAGCTAACAGGTCCCATTGCTGCATGTGGTTTGTGTACTGATGGCAAAGGCCACCCTGGGGCCAGCTCATTCCGTATGCACCCGGCTGCCTGGAGACCAACAGCAGAGAGCCCAGAACCCCCCAGACTTGCGAAGTGGTATGGGTCATAGCAGTCCTGGATAAGTGGCCTGTGACAACTGTCAGCAGATCATCTCCCCATGGATAGATAAGCGGGGAAATGAGGACTTTTTACCACAATTTTCTCTAAAACCATTTTGAGTTTTTAGTGTGTGCATCTCGGGGGAAAAAATGTATTTTATGTTAGACTACTCTAGAACTTGGGCTCTTTACAAAATCTTCTGTAAAATGAAACCTCAATTAACATTGGTTGGGAGTGGGGTGTTTATTTTCTTTCTTTTATTACTATTACTTGGTAGTAAAAACATTAGCACAACACCAACTAAACAGCCAACCTCTGATTAAACATTAGTTAAAAATCTAAACATTTCAGTTCATTTTCCTGCCTTTAAGCCAGCGAATTTGGTTGACAGTTCTAAGTCAGGCTCATGTCTGGGTCAGTGAGCAGATTCTAACAGCCGTCTCCACAGTAAGGAGCACAGGTGCAGAAGGCAGGGGGTGGGCGTGGGGTGCGAGGACACTCATCTGGCCTTTGCTTGATCCCAGCTGCTTTTTAAAAAAATTTTCTTCTCTCCCTCAAGTTAAATGGGGGATGTTCTTAGTTGATTAGCCTGGTTAATTGAGGTTTTATTTTACTTTCCACATGTCTTAGTTGTTAAGTGAATACGGTTACTTTTGGGCTTTGGGGCAAATGAGGTACAGGTTTATTTAAAAGAAAAAAATAATGCTTTTCGATTTCTGTATATTTGCCTCAATGAGTTAAATCTTCCAAGTCATTCTTCATATTGAAAGTATTTTAGAGAGTGGAAAATAAGCCACAACAAGAAGGATTGAGAAAGTGGAGATTCACCAAGACATACCCAAAATTTAAAATGGTGGTTTCTGGTGGCCTTGGAGAAATTTGGAAGGTTTTTTGGTTATTTGGTTTAACACATGAAATTGACGTTTTTGTAGGTCAGGAAAGGTTGAGTGTTGGCAATTTCATATGGTCCAATTTTATTAGTTCCCAACTCTGTCTCTCCTCTCCTCTCCTTATCTGAGCCTTCCCACTTTTTGAAAAAAAATTTTAATGTAAAGAGTGAATTCTTTGTATTTTGCTGTTTCCACTCTGGGGAACTTCCTCACTAAACTCCTTTTCCACCACCAGTAAAACTTCACTGGAGCACCCACAGTGTGGGCTCCAGGTGCACGTGGCCTGTGACTAGAGAGCAGTGAGACCGACTTAGGAGAGATGCATGTGACGGCTTCCCAGCCACACCTTGTCCAGCTAGAGTAAGAGCTGAAAGAGCTGTTTAAAGTGGATGTATCACTAAGGACCGTTAGGGGCAGGAAGGGGCCGCCCTGGAAAAGTGCTCCTTTCTGTGTAGACAGAGCCGGTGAGTACTGGACCCCAGTGCTTTTCCAGCCCTGTGGGTTGGAACAGTGTAGGCTCATCTGGGGACTCAGAGGGCCAGAGCCAGCAGTGTGTGGGGAAGCCAAATTGTCTCGGCAGCAAGTGTGGTCACGTGGCCTCTCTCCTGAGACAGGCTCTTTGGACATGCCAATGTTATTCATATTTTAAATTTGTTGTTGCTGTAATAAAGTCTAAATTGTTCTCTTCTTGTAATATGTCCCCAAAGTGAGCTGCCTGATTTCCATTTTTGAACAAATTATTCAGGTGCTCAGCCCTGATGGTTTACATTTCTGGCTTCATAATACACTCTTGTTAATTAAGATAGACTTTCCTCACGATTTGTGAAGAGCCCAGGTTTCTCTTCCTCTGGGGAGAAAACCAGTAAATTCACCCATGATTCTGCTTGTAGATGACGACCTTTGGAGCTTTCCTCCACAAAGGGGCCTTCTGCAGGAACTACTTCAACCTGCTGGATATGCTGGTGGTCGGGGTGTCTCTGGTGTCATTTGGGATCCAGTAAGTATCCGGGATGTGGGTGTGTTTACACACAGGACTGCTGGGCAGGATGGTTCACATGATGAGTTTTAGCACTATTTATAAAGGCGAGGTATCATTTTAATAATCACATTTAGTTACCTGGGAAAGCTTAATTTGTCTCATGCCAGAAAGCACTGGGACGCTTCATGCTTCCTTGTGTTTCTCTTTTTCCTTTCATGCCCATTGTTGGGTTGGGCTTATTACTCTCTGTGATATTTGCTTTCAACAGTGAGTTGAAGAAGCCAAGTTCTAGTTGAGCTTCCTCCAGGGGCTGGCCCCAGGGCCTTGAGGGCATCCTCTCGGTTCCCCATCTGTATGGGAGGGGCATGGGCTAGGTGGTCTCTTGGAGCTCTTTCTACTTGGATAGTGAAGCTTCCCTTGATCTCCAGGATATATGACCCTTTTCTTTTGGCTTCTAAAATTTTCAGTGAGGAGGGGTCTGAGACTGCCCCCAGCAAGTCAGGGCCCCAGGTCCCCTTCATGGCATTGAGAGATTTCTGGTGGGAATAGCCTGAGCTGCTCCCTGCCTGCCTGCCATAGCTGGGTCTGGGGCAGAGGCTCCAATGGGAATGCCCAGAGGTGGCCTTGCTTTCCTGCTGATGTCTAAGCACCACTGCTCAGTGCTGACCGTCAGTATTCCCTGTATGGGAGCATGCATGCACACCTCTGAGCCAAAGGTGCATGGAAAGGCTCTGTCCCCTCGGAAGATTAAGGCCCCTGCCTAAAACATAGCCCTCTATGGTAGTAGTCCTGCTCACCTCCCACCATCTCCCAGGGGAGAGAGCCATGTAGTTGCAGTTTCGAAGGGCATTCTAATCAGTATCTTTGCAACTTTTATAAACTCCCAGCTGTGCCTGCCCTCTCCAGCCACAGCCCTTGTCCACTGCCTCCCCAGCAGGTGTTTACTCCACACCCAGCCACCTGCCTTGCTAAATGAGCTGCACTCTCTCATACAGGACCTGCCTACCTGACACTCTGGGCCTGCAGCCCCTTCCCCCTTTGTCTAGCTAACCCTCACTCCCCCTGGACTCACCTGGACATCACCCCACTAGGGGGCCTTCCCGGGCTCCCCGGAGTGATGCTCCCCTCATTGCATCACCTGTGTTGTCATACCTGCCTCACGGGGTTGTGACTGCTGGTCTCTCCCACCAAACAGTGGACTCCTTGAAGCCCAGCAAAGCCCAGCACCAAAGCAGTACACCAGGGCTCCAAGTTAGAAAATGAAACTGAAGCCTAAAAGCCCAGTACTACCGAGTGTTTACATTGAGTGAAAAGAGCAAAGTAAATTTCCTCAGTTGTGTCTCCCAAGGTCACTGTGCACCTGACTGGGGGCCTCTGTGAGTGGGCCTGGCCTAGAAGGCTCCATGGATTGTGGTCATGATCATCTGCGAGTCTCTGGGAAAAGCCAAGTGTAAGCCAAGTGTAATAATCTCAAAGCGTTTTGTCCAACTCTAATACATTCTGCTTCCTTTCCTCCCTCTGTTCCTCCCCCCCCCCCCTTTTTTCCTTAGATCCAGTGCCATCTCCGTTGTGAAGATTCTCAGGGTCTTAAGGGTCCTGAGGCCGCTCAGGGCAATCAACAGAGCAAAAGGACTGAAGGTTTGGGCCTCTCTCCTGCAGGCTGGGCTTTCTTTGGTGGGGTTAGCTATAATTACTGACTTTCCTGGGCCAGAGCTGGGGTGAGGCCTGATGGATTTTAAAGTAGATTATAGGTTTGAAAAGGACATTTCTACCCAGTTGGGCTGCCTCTGCCAAGTGCTGATACCATTTTTAACTGTTACTATTTTATTTTTCTTTATTTAAAATATTTTCTTTATGTGATTACTGTTCACTTATTACTTTTTTATTATTAATAGTGTTTACTTTCGTCTTTAAATCTATTCTCATGCAGGTTGTATGAAAGCTCAGAGGGTTTGCATTTTCCTACGTTCTTTTATGGGGTGGGGAATCCTGTGGGCCTGGGTGCCAGCCAGGCAGTGCTACACCCCATGGCAGGAGACCAAGATGGGACCCACATACAGGGTGCTCTTCCCAGGCAGCCATGGTGCACTGGGGGTAACTCCCCACAGATAACTACTCAGAAATAGAGCACTGCAAAGTCAGGCAATCATATACAGATGCGCATACACATAGACAATCTCGGCTGGTATTAGCTCTCCCCTCCATCCTCTGCTGCTCTCTCCCCAGCACGTCGTCCAGTGCGTCTTTGTGGCCATCCGGACAATCGGCAACATCATGATCGTCACCACCCTTCTGCAGTTCATGTTTGCCTGCATCGGGGTCCAGTTGTTCAAGGTACAGGGACGTGCCTTGGAGCACGAGGCCTGGATGATCTCTTCGGGGACAAGCTTGCATTTGACTGTCTGTCTGTTTTGTACTCAGGGAAAGTTCTATCGCTGCACAGATGAAGCCAAAAGTAACCCCGAAGAATGCAGGTGAGTGTCCTAAGCACAGGAGTGAGGAATTTGGAAGAACGATAGGTAGATGGCTTTTAATGTTTGGTACAGAATCTGTAAACTGGGGGCGAGGGGGGGGGGACTAAACCCTAAAATAACAATTATTAAATGCCCCAGGAAGCTCACTCTACAGCCACATGGGTAATTTTTCCCCAAACCAGAACTCAGAGCTCAACTCCCTGGTATTCAGATGCTGGCTACCATCTTCTGGTAGGTTTCCTGCCACCACATTTCCATTCACTAGAACAGGCAGAGGAGAGAGAAGGTGGGAAATACTCATGCCTCTTATCCCAGGCCATGCAGAAGAATGTGAAGGCAGATGTGGGAACCATTGCTTGAAGTCTAAGGCTGTGCAGAAGTCCCCGTTTCCCCATCCTTTTGAGATGTCACCAGCTGAGATCTGGCTGCCTGCACTGGTTTGGGGTTTCTCTTTAGCAGAAGGTGCAGTCAGAGAGCACCAAGTGTCCTGTGACTGTGGCTCTGCTCCTCCAGGGGCACCATTCGCATGGCCTGTGGGCTGGAGGGTGCCCCCTGGAGTTGAACAGCGGAGCAGCAGCAGCGTGAAGACACCCACCCTTCTTTAAGTCTCTGCTTCCTCATCTGTAAAATAAAGACATTGGACTCCTTCCAGAAATGAAATTCTATGAGAAATACAGTGTTCCAGAAATTACAGACGTCTCTGGAAAAAAAACACTGGGGGATATTGTTAGTATAAAGAGAAGGAATTCGATTAAAACTAAAGTGCAGCTAAGAGGATACCTGGGCTGGTTTCCAGAGCTTATGGAATTCTCCACAGCCAAAGCTTTCGACTCTTCAGTGTACACCCTGAGCCCATTGCATATGGGAGATGTTTATTGTTTGGTTGTTTTCATTTGTTATCCGGCCTATGCCAGTATCTGCCTAGTTGCTCTGAAGAATACTCATTAAACTAGTAGTTGTTCACTGGTTATGTGAACTGGAGAGTAGATTGAATGCAGGACTGGAGTAGGAGGCACCCAGACGGTGCAGTGCTCATGGCCTGGCTGGCAGACCGAGCGTGTCTGTGCCTGCAGGTGTGGGGCTGGGGTAGCCTTGACCGATTTCATGTCAGGCTAAGATGACTCACATTTCTTTTCTCTAGGGGGCTTTTCATATTCTACAAGGATGGGGAGGTTGATAACCCTGTGGTCCGTGAGAGGATCTGGCAAAATAGCGATTTCAACTTTGACAATGTCCTTTCGGCTATGATGGCACTGTTCACGGTCTCCACGTTTGAGGGCTGGCCTGAGTAAGTACAGAGAACGAACATCTGCAGTGAGGGTAGTCTAGGCCGATCCAGCTCTCCTGAGCCCTGTTGCTTTTCTCCACAGTTGCAGGCTTTTTCTTTGACTTTTAAACTTTGGGCCATTTATCAATCACTTCTTGGCCCACAGGGCCCCTTTGTCTGATTAGGCAAAGGATTAACATTTGTGGCCAGCTGACAGGACTCTCAGATTTGGGAAGTGGGGGAGGGGCATAGCTCCTAGGCAGGGGGCTCATCTCAGCAGGCTCCTGGGGAACACCCCTGGATGGAAATGTGGAGTCCTCAGAGGCCTTTGTCATGCCAACTCTCATTGGTAGCTGTGTCATTAAAGCTGCCATTACACTAAAGAGGGTCTTGGTAGTGTCCCAAACCATTCATCCATTCATCCCTAGTACTAATATGTGCCAAGCATGGATGGCTGCCATTGTACTATGTCTTTCACTGAGGCACTCACTTGCTCATTCATAAAATGTGCTCTTGATACCAGCTCCATGTAACATGCTCTGTTAGGCACCGTGGAAGAAGCAGTTATCTCGACACGGTTCCTCCTTTCAAAGCCCAAATTCAATGAGAGTGTCAGGCAATCAAACCAGGCAGGAGGGTCTGGTGTGTCACAGATGTGCAGAATAGAATGGCTAGGATTTTAATGGGCAGAGTAAGAAAAATGGAAGGAAGGAAGGAAGGAAGGAGGTGGAATACAAAAGGAGAGTCTCTTGTACCTCTGTTACTGTCTGCTCTCCGATGCCCCACCCCACCTCTAGCGCCTGCCACCAGAGCATAGATACATAGATGGAGTCCTGAATATCAACTTCCCATGCCTAGAGAAATTGCAAAAGGTGGACAGGTTGGTCTTCTGAGGCTGGCAGAACCCTCTGGATGCATGAGAGTGTCGGAGAGCTTTACAAGAGTGCCTGTGGGGTAAAGGATGGCTAGGCAGGGCCTTTCATTAGAGAATTGGTCCTGAAGAGAGAAGAGGCATGGAATAATATCTTTTACTCTATGGAGGTTTTGAGTCTTAGGTTTCAAACACGGTGCTTGAGCAAATCAGGGTGGAGCTGAGGGGAAATGAATAAGTTTGGGACTTGGGGCTCAGAGGAGCTGGGCTCAACTCCTCGCTCTGACCCTGAAGAGTATCCCTTGGGCACTTAGATCCCTCTCTGAGCTTCCATCAGATGGGGGTGACAGTGATGTCCCCCTTTCCAGATGGATGCGAAGGTGTATAGCACAGTGCCCCCAGGGACTGGGTGCCCAGGAAGTATTGACTCTGCATCAGAATGGGGCTGAATTTAACTTGGGGGTTTTATTGTAATTTCCTCTCTTCCTGTTGAGTTCTGCTAGGCCTGTATTTAATTAAGTGTGTATTTCAGTTTAGGGAAGCTCTGAGTTTTTAGAAATCCATGGTTGCTTGCTATTGTCTTTGCCAGTGTGTATAATTTTCAGTTCAGCCAGTGTCTACATGAGACTTTCTTCCTCTCTCCTACCTATGAATGGGAAGGAGCGTGATTGAATATTTGTGAAATCTTGTTTTTCAGTCCTCAAACACCAATCACAAATACATCCCAGGTACCCCCCACCTAGGTACTGAGCAGGTTAAGGAGGGTGCCTCAGAGACCTGCCTGTGTCTAGGGGCCTTGGGGGAGGGAGCTCCAGTGAGGGGTGTGCCGGTCAGTGCCCATGTTGGCATTCAGAAGAGGGACACACCTGGGAAGGCCATAGGGCTGGGCTACCTGGGCTGGGCTGAGCAGGGCTGGCAGTGCTCATCTGGTCCTTCTGCTCTCCAGTTTGCTGTACAAAGCCATCGACTCGCACGGAGAGAACGTCGGCCCGATCTACAACTACCGCGTAGAGATCTCCATCTTCTTCATCATCTACATCATCATCGTCGCTTTCTTCATGATGAACATCTTCGTGGGTTTCGTCATTGTCACATTCCAGGAGCAGGGAGAAAAAGAGTATAAGAACTGTGAGCTGGACAAAAATCAGGTTAAAGTCACACGCTGTTTGGGCTTCCGTCGCTCGAGCAGGAGGGGAATGGCTTCTCTTTTGATGGTTTCCCTGTGCACAGACCCCGTGTCTGTCCCTGGGCTTCGGGCCCCGTTCAGAGCACACCCACGGCATGTCTGAGTCATTGCTGTTGAAAGTTAGGTTCTTGAGATACAGATGTGACTTCGTAATTGTGGAACCCACCCCCAGACCTGTAGATGAGAAGTCAGAGAGGTGCTTGGGCCACCTTCTGTGGTCTTGACCCACCAGTGACAGCTCTCAGGCTTGTCGGGTAGTGTGACAAGGCTCCAGAAAGCACCAGTGATGCTCCCAGGGTTCCTAATGACAGATAGTCTTTTATCTCCTCAACCTCGGCACTGTTGGCACTGTAGGCCGGACAGTTCTTGTTGTGCTTTGTAGAGTGTTTAACAGCGTCCCCGGCCTCTACTCACTAGATTCCAGTAGCACTCCCCCCATTCCTCTCCCCCACACCCGTCCCAACCCCGGTTTTTGGTAACAAATGTCCCCTGGTTGAGAACTGCTAACTTACGAGGAAGTGCACTACCACACCACAGGAAAAGTCACTAACTTGAAACTTGGGACTAAGAGTGCACTGGCATCAATCTCTCTTTATCTAGCACCTTGTTTTAACAACGCAATAGAAGCAGGGGCTTTGGCTCTGATTGTGTGGTGATCCAAGGGAGCCAAGTAACCTGCCTTCTGGGCCTGTTCTACCTGCTCCTGCTCTGGCACTGTGGGCCCATCCCTGGTCCCCTCTGGATTTGCTCCTTCATCTCTAAATTGAAGGCATTCAGGAGTTGCTTTTAGAGGTCCCTTTCAGCCTTCAGAGATCGTTAGATGGAGATTCTGCTCTGGGAGTTTCCCCCGGGTCCTCTATCAGCAGCATCTCGGTTTGGTTATGGCAGAGTGAGCAAGACTAGTCTGCCAGCCTGGGCTTCCTGGGGGAAGTGGCTGTGGCGAGGCAGTCTGTCTGTCTCGGCTGCAGCCACACTTACTGGGGGAAACGTGAGGACGGTGCTGGCTTGGTTTCTAGGATGATGTTTCTTTGAGTTGTCAGGACATCTCTGCAGATTCCATCAGTGACAGTCAGAGGGAGGCCTGGCCCCACTCCTTACCCCTACTGAGGATAAAGTGTTGGGGCAAGGCCCAGACCAGCCAGGCAGCAGCAGAGCTGACATTATGTTGCTGCCCGAGGTCCAGAGCAGGCTCAGATTGGGGGTCGCTCCCGGTCACCATGTGAGGTCACAGCAGGGCCAGGGCCTAGACAAGAGGGAGCCTGTCTGAAGTCAGAACCCAGAATCCAAGCAGAAGAATGGGAGTAGGTCTGAGCCTGGGAGCAGGCAGGGCCTGCTGGTGAGCTGTCAGGGCTGGAGGCTCCCCCTGGGCTTGCTGCAAGGGGTGGACCAGTCGCAGCCCCAGAGTGAGAGGGGAGGATAGTGCTCTGGCCATCATTACTGACCCGGAGGTCTGAGGACACCACAAGCTCCTGAGCCTCAAAAGCTCCCAGATGGGCACGTAGCCAGCTCACCATTAGACGCTCACAGTTAACGCACTGTGGCTCCTGAGAGGCAACTCCCGTGCGTCCATCCTGGAGCAGCCATGGGCTCCAGTCTCGGGCAGTGAACCCAGCCCCTCTGGTTCTTGGGGATTTCCGTACCTCTCATGACGTGGTTTTCTTTCCTGGAGGACGGGCATGGGCAGGAGAACTACACATGTAACCTGTTGGCGTAGAGGAATGGCAGGAATGAGAACTGGGGCGAGGCCTCACATCTCTGCTTGTGCACTGTGCGACCTCAGGCGAGCCGTTTGCAGCTCTGGGCTCATTTTGTAATAAGTAAAATGGAAGCAGACTGGGGGATCTGGGTATCCCCAGGTTGCTGCAAGGATCGGAAGAGGTGATGGAGCTGGGGGCCCTTTATCCCTGACGTCTAGTGGTGTCTATGGTGGTTGCCAAGTAGTTTTCCCCTCGGGCCTGGGTCCCTCCCAGCAGGTGCTGCGCCTGCTCTTTTGGAGCAGGTGAGAGCCGCGTCCGGTCTGTAGGATGTGCTCAGGACCCTGCTTGCTCTTTTCTGCCGTTGCAGCGTCAGTGTGTGGAATACGCCTTGAAAGCGCGCCCTGTGCGGAGATACATCCCCAAAAACCCCTACCAGTACAAGTTCTGGTATGTGGTGAACTCCTCGCCGTTCGAATACATGATGTTTGTCCTCATCATGCTCAACACACTCTGCTTGGCCATGCAGGTAAAGTGGGGACACATGGAAGTGGGGATCACGTCCAGGCCCTCGCACGGTCCTGTGCCCCCCAACTCCTCACAAGAGGATGGGTTTGGTTTTCTGATGGGTCTGGACTGTGGTTTGGTCAGAGTCCCATTCTTGGCTAACAGTCATCGCGGGAGGAGTTTAAGAGCTTTGTAGAAGAGAGTGTCTGTGTAGTGTGGCCTTAGGTGACATTTCCATGGAGCCGAAGCATTGTTCTATGAACTTTTACCGGGGGCCTCCTGTGGCCAGGGAGTGGCTGAGGACTGAAGCTCTGTCCGTGTGGAGTTGGACAGAGGGGTTCTGATCCTGACTCGACTCCTCACCAGCAGGGCAGCCTTGGGAAAGTTATTGACATCCCCTGAGCCTGCTTTCTTTATGGGTAAAACGGGAAGTCCCTTATACCTGCCTCGGATATAAAGTTTATCCTGGATAATGTGTGTCAGGCACTTTGCTGGGGGCCTGTCACAGAGTAAGCACCCAATGTTGAAAGACAACACGTGAGTCCCACTCCTGTCCTCAAGGAGCTCCCAGGGTGCGGCAGGGAGTCTTCCCGTTCATGGAGTGTGGAGTTGGACCTGCGTTGCAGCTATTCCCTGCTCACGTTGGGGGCAAGGAGTACAACTCACATCAGTGGGCCAAGCTGGATTGCAGTGTAATATAATTCTATATATTTAATACAAACAGTGTAATTAATAGAATTAACAGTTAGCCTTTCCAGCAGTTTGTCTGGTTGCGCTAGGGCAAGAAGCAAAGACCAAGGTCTAGATTCAGTTTTCAGTGACTTTAAGAACCTGAGCACACCAACTCCCAGTGCTGTCTAGAAAATGGATCTAAAGACAGCCAACAATAAATTTCCTGGCACTTCCTCAAATGTAAGAATTCTTTATGCATGAGAAGGACCATGGGTTGATGTAGGTGAAAGTGGGAAGTCAAGATAATACTGCCTTTTATTTGAATATAGAACTACATGGCATAAAGTTTGCCCCTAACCAAATCCTACCTTTATTCATTGACATTTGGGTGGATTCTGCATTGTGCCTGGGTCATGGCCCTGAGTATAGACCCTGTCAGGAGGAGGGCTGGGTTCCTATTATCTGGAGCAGAGGAAATTGGTGTCTTTCTCCTTCATCATCCAGTCATCCTCATCTTGTCAAGGCCCCCCTGCCCTTTGTGGGAAGGGCTTGTGACCTCGCAGTGCCAGTGGGATCATTGGGGAGGGTGCTGGACTGTGGAGGGTGCATCTGTGTCCATGGGCACCTGCAGGGAGCAGAGGGCTGGGGAGCCCCCTTCTGCAGGTCTGGAAGGAGCCTCTGAGAACTGTGCCTCTGTCTTCATCCGCAGCACTACGAGCAGTCCAAGATGTTTAATGACGCCATGGACATTCTGAACATGGTCTTCACCGGGGTGTTCACTGTCGAGATGGTTTTGAAAGTCATTGCGTTTAAACCTAAGGTGAGTTGCTGAAACCGCTTCTCAGGCTGCTGCATCATCCCCGAGAAGCACCCGCTTCCTGTTAGTCTTGTGTTAGTGATTATGCAGAATTGTTCTCGCTGCTAACTAGGTTATCACCTGAGAACATTAAAATCTGATTAGGGCATCTGTATACATATGGGAACGTAAATCTGCAAAAACAAAACCTCATAAAAACAATTCTAAGAAAAGAAGGGAGGAGAGAATTGGGAATTGGCGGAGCAGAGATTGTTTTAAACTTGGTTTTCTGTTTCTAGAACAGCATGTGTCAGGCTGTCTCAGGGAGACTTGCTTCATTACTGAAGCACTGGAGAAATTGTTTAAACATAACCCATCAGAAAGAATTTGGCCCTGATTTTACTCTTAGATTTTAGGATAAAGCCTTAGGTTTTATGTGTTCTTGGTCTACAGCATCTTTTTCACCCTTTATGGAAAAGTCTACCAGCTGCAGACCTCTCATAGCTCTACCATTCTTTGTTTATTTACTTTAGAAAATTTTCACTTTAAGGCAAAACAAGACATGAAATGTGTTAAACTGTGTTGGACAACTCAGCATACTCTGTCTCCTTTGGGAGGGAGTGAATTCATCTCACATGCCTCACTGTGTTGTAGTGTACGAGGCAGATAGGACGGCATCGAAGAGCACGCATGGTTCTGGATTCAAATCCCTGCTCTCCACTAGCTCACCAAACAAGTTCCTTACTGCTCTGTGCCTCAGTTTCCTCATCCATAAAGTGAAGACCCGTAGTCCTGTTTCACAGGGTGCTATGAGGAGTCAAGAATTCCTAGGTGTGCCATGCCTAGGAGAGTGCCTGGCAGGTAGTACCAGGCTGCAGATGTGTCAGTACTGTTTCTGTGGCCACCGCCACCATCTTCAACTAATGATGTTCCCTTGTTCCAAAATCCTAGACAGAGCAGCAAGTCCTGGCTGAGCTGTGGGACATTTGACCCTTAGATTCTTTTCTAGCAAAGCCCCAAACTGTCAGTTAGACAGTGACAAGTTCAGTGACCCAGTTACTGGCTCACCTGTGTGTAAGGTATCTGGCAAGACTAATTTAAGACTTGGATTGTGAAATGATTTTACATGCTCCATAGTCACATGGAATTCTAATTCAAAACTGTTCCTTTCTTTAATTTGAATTAATTTCTATGCAATCTTTATCAGCTCTTTGTGGACCCAAAAGAAAGGACACTTGTAAGTGACCAGTTGGGGTGATTGCAGTGGGGTCCGAGTTGGCACTTTCTGCATGGCCAGGTGTTATTTACTGTGACTTGTCCATATCTACACATACAAACATCCTCCCCTTTTCCAAATTCATCTCAATTTCCTTTGGGGATTTTGGTTTGCTTCCCTCTCACCTTTACTACTTTGAATAATATTTTTCTGGATTGATGGAAAAGTTTGCAAAGTAACAACATCAGAAATCCTTGAGAAATGCAACACGGACTGTATCTATGGGGCATTTCCCAGATCCCGGGCCATGTCTTCCCTCACCTGGTGTTCTGCCCTGAGGTTTTTAAAAGCTTGCTTGTTCTAGGCTGAAGAGAAGGCCCACTTGCCCATGGCATGTGTGTGAGTGTGGATGTGTTAGTGTGTGTGAGTGTGTTAGTGTACGTGAGTTTGTGTGTGTTTGTGTGTATGTTAGTGTGTGTGAGAGTGTGCGAGTGAGCATGTCTCAGTGCATGTGAGTATGAGTGTGTCCGTGAGTGAGCGTGTATGTGTGTTAATGTGTGCAAGTATGTGTTCGTATGTGTGCATGTGTGTTAGTGACTGTGTGTGAGTGTGAGTGTGTATCCTGTAGCAGGCTGTTGCATCAATGGTTCATTGCACATTGCTCTGCCTAGTAAATTGCTGATACCAAACCTGGGGGGGCAGGGGGAGTTCAGTGGCCTATTAACAGACTGAAGATACTAAGGGAAAATTTATAATCAGTACTGATCAACCAGAGTTTTAAAATGAGTGATTTCCGCTAGAAAGTGTGCTGCTTTGTAGTTTTACTTAGCAAGATATTTTCATAGCATAAGACAATCTTAGATTTGCAACTGAGAAATTTTGCAACAGCTATAGCAGCCTCTCTGTGCCTGGGGAGCTCTGAGGCTGCATTCACCAAAGCCAGGGGAGAGGATTTCATGCTGTTTTGTGCCAGGAGAGTGGGGGATAATCACTTCACCAAGATAGATGCAAAGTTCTGCTTAGAGCACTCCCTGAGTAATCCTTTCTTCTCTTCATTGTCAACACCAATCAGAGGGGTCTGTGAGGTGAGGGCCCTCCTTCCTTCCCTCCCTCCCTCCCAGCAGAGGGGCAGTTGGCTGAGGGACCATGCTGTGGAAGCTGCAGAGGGAAGATTCTTGAGGAGATGGCCACGTGGGACGGAGGGTGGGAAACCTGGCCCATCAGTCTCATCTTAGGAAAGTCTTTCTCCTGTAAGGAGCTTTGTAACAGGCCCCTTGGGGGAGCAGTTTCCACAGTGAGGGCTACACCTTCTAGAAGAGCCTCAGCATCTCTGTGAGGGGAGCCTGGGTCACAGCTGTTTTGTCATTCAAATGCAGACAGTGAGTCAGACAAGACCCTTCCTGGTAGGCTAGAAGGTGAAACCTGACCCTGAGGACTTTCATATCCAAGAGCCTGACTGAGAAATGGAGCCTCCTGAGAGGGAGACATTTAGAGGCACATGGTCCTGGGACCCATCAGAAGAGGTC